>NW_009259312.1:465348-490359 GCF_000687185.1 Egretta garzetta | reverse complement strand
TAGAAAGGCAAAACTGAATTCTTCTGCTCTCAACAGGAGACCTGGTGTTGGTACTTGCTACATCATCATGAATTTCAAAGAAGAAATTTTAAAACTTCCTTTGGCCTGAGATGAAACTCTTGGCATTTTTAAGCTGTTTTTCTCTTGCTTTATTATATGAGGGAATGATTTAATGCTTTTTTTTTTTTTTAAATGGGAAATGGTATCACTCTCTCTGCCATAACGAAACCCTGGTTTAGATTGTTTTATTACACAAATTTTAAATGCACATTGCCATAGCATTTCATGAGTGTATTTACATTTACCTTTCTAAAACACACAGTATATTATGTTGCAATTAAAAGCCCACAAACTCAATCTGATATTTTTTCACTAATTTATTCCCAAGCCAATATGTATTTTAATGTTCCAAACCATTGCTAATTAACACATGGAAATATTTTAACATGGATTTTGATTAATTCCATTTAACAGTCTAACCAGTGCTAAAACATATGTGGTGTGTCATTTCTTTCTTTTGAGGAAGGCATTGGCATTAAATCTTTCAATCTTCCTGAGCACCAAATGCTAATTTCAGGAAGATTAAATAACAGACTGCAGCTACAGTTTCCTTTCTTTACTTCCCAGAAGGTGAAATGAACATATTTATGTGGGAGGAATTTCTTTACTGCACAAGCCAAAATACAGAAATTAGATTTTTTTTTTTTCTAACATTGCTGATACACCAGCAATCGCCTGCCAACTAAATAACTTTAACCTATATCTGCAGTTCATGGAAAGTTGCCAAGTTATATGTTCAACTTTCTTTCACTCTGTTTTTTTTTTGTTAAAGTATTCCCATACTATGTTTTCACCTGCAGCTCCTAAATACTTTTCCACACTTGAATCAGAGACAACCAGCTTATAGTGGGGTGGCGATGACCATAAGGCTGGAAATGCTCATGTAAGACCCTCCTCTGATTTTCACACTTTGAAGGTATGCTCTAAATACGAATCATATGGTATTGCTCTAATGGTTTAAAATCTGATTATAATTCTGCGCGTCAATGAACTTAAGCATGCAAAATACGTATGCATGCGAGTAAGAATCTTACGCATGTAAAGATGCAAGAATGCAGAGCAGGAGGAGGCTGCCTTCTGGATCATGTGCTAATTGCTTGCATATCGCATACAGCTTTTCAGGAGATGGAGCTGGATGAGCTTAAGAGCTGTTAAGCACTTTGCTCTTGTGATTCCCACCAGAAAGCTGACCACACCCGAGTACTGGAGTTCCTCTTTCCCCTACAGTGAGTCCAGTTTCGCTGTCCCCCCTTCCAGCATCCAGCATCTGCTTCATGGTCAGCATGTTCCCACTGAAAGCTGAAGCAGAGGTTGACTGTATGTTCAGATCACACCCACATCTCTTTCATGCCTACCACACCTCTGTTGCGTAAGTAACCTTTTCTTCTTCTTCTTTCCCTAGGCCTTATTTCACTTGTTGCAATACTCTTCGTAAATCTTCATTCAGCTTGACAATACACGGTACTACCCCTCCTCCTTTACCTTCCCCTAGCTGTATTTCAGTCTCAGCTGCTAACACAGCATTTGAACAGGGGATTGCGTTTGGTTTCCTGTTACCTCTACAGTATCTAAACATGCTTTCTGCACCAATCAGCTGCCCAGATTCCTGGCTTTGGAAGAGAGCATTCCAGTTGTTTCTTACTGATCTATGCCTACTGAATAAAGCAAAGTCCAGTTTTCTACTCGACTACCATTTTCATCAGGATTAGAACTTTCTTCTCTGAGTCTACATTTACACCCACTGATTTTCTTGTACTTTCTTTATGTCTCTTTTTACACATTTAAGAGGTCTGTGTTGGATGTAATGTTTTCATCATATTCACTAAATGAGTGTCCCTGGGAGAAAGTAGCTACTAGTAAGAGTCCCCACTCTTGTTCAAGAGGCAGAGGCTGTCCTGAGAAGCTGCAGGTTCAGTCCCAGCAATGATTCACAACAGCTCTCATTGCCCGTGCAAAAATGTGTGCATATTCTCTTGCCCGTACTTTAAAAAACACGTGACTTCTGTGTTCTCAGACTATTTAAAACCTTAATTCCTCTGCTCCCTACAAAGAACAGAATAGAAGAATTTGTGAAAAAAACAGTTATGACAGGAAAAAGCAGTGAATAAGCAGGTAGGTTCTTTCGAACTAGCTGTGTGTTACTGTAAAGGTTTGTGTCAGATAAAATAATACTTAACATAGCTGATGATAGTAAAGTTTACAAACAGCCATTCATTCTAGCACAGAAGGCCAAATGCTGATACCCGAATACCTGCCAATCCTGTTCTCAGTCAGATGCATGCATGCTGTTCACTCAAGGGCTGATCACAGCCCAGAGTGAAAACACACATCATAAAAAATCAAAATATCTGAAAATGGCATTTTCTCATTTTTTATTACAGGACCATTCTTTGTTTTACAGTTCATAGAGAATATATTTATTAAAGCAGGTCATGTTCCAGAGAAGTATTAACAAATAGTGCAAAGTCTCCAGCCTGGTTACACCTGCTGGACTGGTCCTAGAAGAACGCCCTTGTTAGCTGACAACTGCTGCAGACTATCAAGATCTAAGAGTATCCTTCCTCATGCGTTTGCATGCCAGATGGATGGAAACAAAGTGCTGAAAATTAGCTCTGCCAGCTCCTGGTCATTATTCAGAAAGTACATTACCCGTCAACGTGAAGATACTACAACGCTTAACACTGTTTTTATATGGCTTGAGATGTTTTCCTTAAATTAATGGGAGGAAGCAGAAAGGATGCCATTTTAGTTATGGAAAAGCAGCCATAATAATACTTTTCTATCAGATATCTGAACAATATTCCTCTAATGGTGAAGAGTAAATATTATAACCTCCTTTCCTAGTCAGATGCACCAAAGAACGAGGACCGCTCATCAAAATGGGAAACAGGATTCATAAAGATTTCTGCCTTCTGTTTGATTAAAAAACCTCTACAAATCAAACGGGCTACAATGAGTTTGAGAAGTACCAAAGTGACTGTCCCATGGTCACACACCAAATCTATTGGCAGAGTTATGAATACACCCTACAGCCCCCCTGCAGCTATTAAAGGATGCCTCCACATCTTTGCTCAAGCAAAACAAATCCGCTACTGCTCTTCCCAAAGTCTTTGAGGTCATTTTACTTTGTGACATCTCATATGACACCATTTGAATAACAGTATTTCTTACACTTAATTTGGACCAATAACAAGCCACTGATAAACAGTTACTTTGGCATTGGGAATTTCAAAAAGGTTAAAAAAAAAAAATCACTTTTCAAGACACCATGAGACGACTCTTCACAAATACAGGTACTCTAATTTCACTGAGATTTTTTTCTTCCTCACATCAAGAAAAGATTAAAAGCTTAAAAAACAAAACCAAAACCCCACTAACAAATGCACAATGGGAAAGAAGCTATCTAACCCTTCCTTTCGCAAACTAAATACACAGTCAGTTCTTTTAACCACACCTATAAATTAAAGTGCCCTGTTCTGCAGTCTGATGTAAAATGTAAAGTTCTCATTGCTCACAGTGGTTCAAAATCAGGCCCTAAATATGCTTATTTATACTTGATTTAAAATAAGCAAGCTGTCCTCTTGCTATCCCTGCAAAATAGCTTTGCTAGCAATTGTCCAAGCACTCGGACAGTAGCCTTAAAAAGGCCACAATAAGAGGTCTTCAGTCGAGTGGTGTCATATGGTCTTCATTTAGAAGTATCACAAGAACATTACTTCTCACAGTATTTACAAATCAAAAACATATGGCTGTAACCTGTAATACTGCAAGAAATACTGCTCTTTGGGTTTGTTTTTGGCCTCAGACTTCTGAAATATGAACCAAGCAACGGGATTTCAGCTTAATGCGTGATTCAGTCCATTCTTCTTCAGAGCTCAAAGTCTGGGGGACTGCTAAAGCTTGCATCTGAAAAAAGTGATTTGCCCACAAGTATGGTAATGCACTACAGTTGGCAGCTAGAGTAGCACGTATATCAAAAGGGTGTGGGGTGGTTAATTAAAGACATCTACTTTCCATTTAATTAAAAAAAAAGAGATATTAAACTGGCTTTGGTTCTTACAAAGAGTTTTATAAGTCATATATAAGCCTCTTGCATTTACTCTTTAGGTTCAATCAATATGGTTATCTACCTGTCAATTTTTCTTGCTCTTTAATGCAGAAAGAGAGCAGCCTTTTTTATAGCTAGCTCAGAAAGTACTAAGCTAATCAATACAAGCAGCGATAACAGAATGATTTGAACCACGTAACAGAAGCTTATCACTTTGCAGTATACTGAACCCATCAAAATATTTTCCTAGAAGTAAGTGAAAATAGAAGTTCTCCATTTTTTATTACTTAAGTGGGTGGTGACATAGATGTTGTAGGCCTTTTGGATTTGTTACTAGCTTTGTATTTTGGGGAAAATTTGGTATATGAGCATTTGCTACTTTGTAGGAGCATGAGGCCAATTTTGCAGTGAGATTTAAAAACTCTGCCTTGAGAATCAAACATTATCTCAATTCCCCTTGATTTCCCATCCCTAAACATTTATTGGAAATCCATGCATTGTTCTGGAGAACTGCGCATAAGATTTTCCATGAATGTCTGATGTTCCTACAGACCTTAAACCCCTTTGCTTTACTCAGTACTCTCAGTAACTTGTGTTCAAGCCCAATCTGAAAAGTACAGGCTTTCTTTCAGCTGTCTCCTGCTGAGTCAGTCGATTTGAAATAATTTGTAAGCATCTGATTCCTAGAGGTTTAAATATACATACATGTATCAAGATTCTGGATTTTAATGCAGCAGAGAGAGGATCAAGTGTTATTGTGGTCT
Organism: Egretta garzetta; assembly: GCF_000687185.1. NCBI lineage: Eukaryota > Metazoa > Chordata > Aves > Pelecaniformes > Ardeidae > Egretta > Egretta garzetta. Next base: position 485,487 of record NW_009259312.1, on the reverse strand, counting down.
CTAACCTCTACTTTTTTTAAGAAATGCATAGGATTTAACTATACAGTTCTCTTTAAGTGGTAAGTAACAATCATCTGCCATCATACAACTTAAATAGGTGGAATTCTACATAATAGAAAAGCTCTTTGCGATGTCCCAGGCTTGCCGCGATTTACCAAATGTTAAACGCAAACTCAGAATTAATGTATATATGTATATAAATATGTCCATAAATACAGACTAAAGAGATGAGAGTTAATAAGAAAGGAACAGGAAATAATGTTTCAGCTTGAGGCTTTCTATCAGTTTTAGCTCCAGGGCCATTGTTATCAAGTCTCTGCCATGGTATCTGGTGCATTTCTGCATGTCCCCCTGAAGTAACACGACAGCCTTATGGCCTCCCAGTTCTGAAAGGTGTGCTTCCCAATGTCTGAATCTCAGAGGCTGGCAAGCCTGGGTGCTAACAGTTACACTGGGTTTTGCTCAAGGCACCAAACCATAAAATTTTTTACCTTCACCCTTAGAAAACAATACCGATATGTAAAAACAAAGAAGAAAGGTAAAAGAAATCAAATGGATAACAAAATTATCTAGAAATCCTTACAGGACATAGCTAAATGTCTACAGAGGCTCTACTGTTCCTATTTCTCTACCAGAAATGGCCACGCATTGTGCAGACAAGTCTGAACTAGGTCCGTATGGGTGAGTCAAGGTGTGGAAATCACACAACAGTATCCACTCAGAGGCAAGGATTACTCCATGGGTGCGTAAGTGCTGCTAACACTACATGCTGACCCAGTCTGGTAAGTCTATGTGAATTTACCATGAATCTCTACAAGCTCAGAAATCACTAAACCACAATCCATCGCACAGTGGAGACATGCCAGCAGCAAGGCATTAACAATGTTGTCCACTCCAGAGGAGCTGAAAGATGGATGGGCATCTCTGAGGGCAGAATTGGGCCCAGTGAATGAACAAAGATTCTTAGAGCAACACTTCAAGTGACACAAATTATGTTATAAAATTGATCACTTCCTTACACATGGCAGAAAGCTTCCAGGGCACTCAACATCCTATTCCATTAAGCCATGATAAATAAGACCATATTTCCACATCAGTCTGGACTCATCTTTTAAATCTGCTTCTTCAAATATTTGGTTACTTATTCCCCTCCCTTTTCTTAAGATAACAAAACCTGTTCTTTCTTTTCCAACTTTGCATGTCTTAATAGATGCCATTATTGCGGGATCATCATCTAGAAATTTTATTTCCTCACAGAATTCCTCATCTTAAAAGCATGCAAAATTTTGAGAAAAATCACTGAAAAATGTTTGGTGTGCAATCTCTATGTGTACACCCAGCAACTTGAAAAAATGGACTCAAGGATACACAAGAGCCACAGAACAAATTATGGAAAAATGCCCCAAAAAAGTAACTCTCCTAATGCTAGTGTGAAGATGATCACCACCACCACCTGGAATAGTGTTAGGATGGAAACCCGCAGTGCAGGAGTAAAATTGTTTCAAGCAGATCACTATGGCTCGAGGTGGCTAGGGAAGGTTCATAAATTGATAAGCACCACTGAAGGATCATAAGCCTCCACATCAATTGTATAAAGATTACAACAGAGCCACTCGTTGCAGTCATTCTGAAAAGGTTATGGGTTTCACAGGTGTGCACTGTCAGTTCTGATTAAGCTTAAACTAAACCAGTTATCTATAACGTTGGATTGGAAGGAGTTTTATTGCTGAACGCAGGGTAAATCAAATTCAGGATTCACATCTGTGGAAAAACACATAGGGCCAGAGTTCACAATCCTGACACAGGCAAAAAAAAAAATCCAACCCCCCAAACTCAGGCGGAGATTTGCCTGTAAAAGATCCATCAGTCTGTCTATTGTCTTATGTTCTATATTGGAAAGGAAAATTATCCGTCACCTTAACACAGCTTTGGGTTTTCTTTCCCTCTTCAAATTATTGTTCGCTCTTATAATGCAGACTGTTTTAAGATTATTATCTGCATTCATTTCTAAAATGCCTAGAGTTTACCATTTATCTGATCATAAACAAAATTAATTATACACCTATACTTTTCACTACACAGGATATAAACTAAAGCAACTATAGCAACAAATTCACAATGTAATTTTTCATCTGTGTGACTAGGCATCTTTCCAAAAACAACAGTTCACATCAGAGGTTCTCAGAGCTAGGCAAAAAGACTGTGGGTGAAATCCTGCACCCAAAAAACATTGCTAACAACTCAGTTGATTTCAACAGCGCCAGGATTTCACTCAAAAATTAAAGAAAGAAAAAATGCATTCTTAGGAGTTGATACAAGTTGCAAAAGGTGCATTCTATTTCCAAAAATACTTCATATTAATGCTGCACTTTAAAGTGCCTCTATTGACTCGCGGTGTTAATAGATGGCAAAAGTGAAAAAACGTATTTGCTTTTGCAACATCATTATTTCCTTTGCATGCAATTATTTACTTGCCAAACAATGCTAGCAACAAATCGCAACAGACTATGAAGCCATCTACATCAGCAGATTTTTAACCTAAGGTAAAAATAAACAGAAACATCTGTAAAGTAATCTTGTACAAAGCTACATTTATTAACAAATACATTTTCTAATAAAACACCATCTGCAAGCAACCCTCAGCTTCCACTTGATATAAATAGGCCTTTTACTGTTTTCAGATGCAGTTCCCAGAAAATTATTCCAAGCTCTACTGCAAAACACATCAGTCTTTGTTGCTGCCTGGAATGTTAATAAATAACATCAAGTTTTTAAATAGTCAAACAAATTATTGGCTTGAAACAATTATTCCAATAGAAAAAGCTGACCTTTTCCAATAAAGTGGTTTAAGAATGCATCGCTCCTCATTCCTAGTATAATATATTACCAAGCAGGGAAATATTTTGGGAAAAACAGAAAGCTATGAAAACCCCATATTGCAATTCTGCTCATATGTACACTATAAACCTACCTTGCAAAGGTTACTGCTTTAGAGAAACTCAGAATAAGAGAAAAAGTATACAGAGTATAAATAGTTCAATTGGTATTCTTATTATACATCTGTGCTTGGAATGGACACGAATATGAACCAACTAAAATGTTCCTCACAGGACTACTGTACTGACCAGCATTACAAAATTCAACAGCTTAAAACTGTTGATAGCAGAGATTGGGACTGAATCCCAATATTAAGAGCTCTTCAAAATGCATAAAAGCTTTAATGGGACACATTTTCATAAGCATTACTCAGAACTTAAGCCACATTAATTCCATTAAAAGCAATGGGAATTTAGCAAACTCTGCAAATAAACTCCTTACTGGTAGAACTATTTCGCACCGCTGAAATTTGAACACTGCCATTTTTCCTTAGAGTTTAAAACAGTGATCTTTCTATCAAACTAGCTCCTAAATGACAATGCAAGATGAGTGAAAACTGCAGATGAATTGAGATATTAGAGTTCTCTGTCCAGAATTCTAGCTGGTATAAACTTTATTACATCCAACAGAGATCTAGCCTTTTCATATTAATTGGAAACATGCAATGTTAGTATTCCAAACTGTGCTTTTAAAATTCATTAAATATTGCTACTGAGACTATAACAACAAATTTTGCCAAAAGAAGTCATTCACATTCTGGAGAAAAGGAATGTTTTAAAACATAATTCCAGGAAATGGAACTGCATATTTCCAGAGGAAAATATTCAGTGCATGAAACACTCAAGCAGTACGACAGAGAAGATCTTTTAAACTACTTACTTCAGTAACAGGAGGAATGTTGAGCTTTGGTACTTTGTTCTTTGAACTAGGTGTGTTCACTTTTCCTTCCAGCAGTGTTCCAAAGGACTGATTTCCATATCCACTCTCAATTTCTATTGGAGGTTTCAGTTCAGGTGAGTCATTGGGCACCTGGTCCTGACCGTCCATAGGCCTGACATATGCTGTAGGCTTTTGCTGGACCATGCTGTTTTTACAGTGAAGTCCTGGTGGGAAATTCTGGGTCGAAAGACTGTTGTTCGCAGATAACAAAGATGTGGAAGGAAGTGGAGATCCAGGACCATGACCTACAAACTCAAGCTCTGTGGGTGACTTCGAATGACTGTTTTCTTTGTAAGTATGTTCTCCAGCTGCTGACTTTGAATGAGTATGCCTCCTCGAATGTGAAGATGCTGGCATAGAATTTGCTTCCTCAGTTCCTCCACTTTTATGCTGCTCACTCTGACAATTATAGAGGTCTTCATACCTGCCCTGTGGCTGGTCATGAGAAGAGCTATGCTTTGTCCGACTCTGCTGACTACTGGACTGGCTTGGCTGGGCCCCACTAGAGTTGTGACCACCACGTGACCAGTCTGTCCTCGACTTCCTGCTGCTCTGGTGACTGTGTAGCAAAGTAGAATTAGATGACAATGAAGAAGGCGGAGGCATTGATGTTGATGAGTGACCACTGATCTGATGAGATGGGATCATCCTGTTTCTTGGTTCTGGGAAAAAGTTCTGTTCATTTTTGTCAATGGGCGTCTGTGGGACAGAATTCTTTGGGATTCCTACAAGATGGCTCTGGTTGGAATGGTTAGTTAACAGGTCCTTCATCTCATCATAATTTCCCAATGTGTTCTGGACACGGTTTGCAAGGGCATCGCCTTTATTTGTCTAAAAAGTAAAAAAATAAAATAAATAAAGGAAAAGAGTAAGTAAATTCCTGATTATGAAGTTACTGCTCAGAATAGTTGTCTTAGAAGATGGCAAATGTTAGCTGTTTAATGGTGTCATGCTGACATTTAATTTAATTTCAATTACACTTCGCATATGTTATGTAAGAAAAACCTATCAATAACTGTGTTCAAAGAATCTCTTGAAACAGGCTTGCATGGGTAACACTTGTACACTGCTTCCCATTTTCTTAAATATGCTCTCAGAGAAGTGTTTAAATTGCATCAGTTATGGATGTTAAGAGCAAAATAGGCTAGTTTTATGTCAGAGATGTTGGGCTTCTACATTTCATATCATGTAAAACATGAACGTGCAATTACTGGCTACTGAGCATTTGAATTGCAATCACACAATTTGTTTAAGTATGTTATTGCTCTATCAGCCCCTTGACCCATAGTCCTGCCATAAATAGAAGCTGTGTAGTCTGTAATGAACATATAGTGCCAAACTCTTCACTCCAGTGTAACTCCAATTACTTTTCTATAGATGGTTCAGTTTGACCTGAGGTATCTACCATCTGAATCCAGAAAAGAAAAAGCTTCTACCCAACTCAAATGCTACAGTAGCTTCAAAGAAAAGATCATTCAAAAATATTTTCTTATAGAACATAGACAGACATGATTGCCACATTCTTAAGTATCGTTATTCTTCTGTTGTCTGCAGGCTGGTTGTACTTGTGAATCGTGCTTTTCTTTGATTTCCAGTAATTATTAAATAAATACTGACTCATCTGTATTTCACTGCTATTATACTTTTTCTTTTGAAGTGTGAAGTGGATTTCTTGGTTCTTTTTCCTTTTCCCTTTCACTTGTAAAAAGCTGGGCAAATAAGCTGGAAGCTATAATTAATACACAGCTAATTTCCTCGCCCTGTTCTAACTCACCCCACTGAGACCCATAGTACCAGCCTTCTTACTGACCTTTATGTTCCATTGAAACGACCAGCAGAGAACTAAAACATCTTATTCCCCATGCTTATTACTTTACAAGACTCAAAGGATAAAAACAAAGCAAAACTATAGTTCCTGTTCAAGCAGATGGTTAACTTCTACAGTCCGGAATTAAATACTTCAGGATGCAGCCAACTAACCTTTTACTTATGTTTGGGTTTTTTTTCATGCAATACAGCACATAGTGCCACAGTCCAAAGACACCTTAACACCAGGCCATAAAGATGGGGAAAGGCAGCACTATGAGCTTGTGCTTGGTTAGAAAGTGTTGCACTTCATTCCTTGACAAAGGATCCTACCATGCCACTGATCCCATTTTCCTCAAGTATTAAGCAGAAGTTTGAATGATGAAAAAAAAATCCATGCATGGATTTCTTCTGAAATATCTGCTTATATTACCCACTGCTGAACTAGTCAGGAGATGAGGAGAATATTGCAGAAAGATATTTTTTTTCCCTTAGTACTGCACATGCCATAAAAAATGTTGAAAAAGAAGATAATAAATGCAAATTTCCTTTGCTCATTCTCAGGGATTGTAACATATATTACCACTGCACTGAGGCAGTGATTTAAAAAATAACTGTTCAATGTTGTTCTCATCTATATACATTTTGCCAGTGCTCCTAACCGACACAGTTAATAATCCCAGTTGTGGAGAACCACGAATCACTTTTATTCACTAACTAAGTCCCTAGGTTGGTCATTTTAGTGGCAAAAATTATACTCTAGCTACGCCAAGAATAAGCTCTTTGTATATGAGCAGTCTCCTTCAACTGAGTTGCACAATAAGCTGTTTGGGCAGCAGCCAAAACCAGGCTCTCTCTGTTCAACCCTCGAAGTCTAAACACTTACATACTTGTTCTGTTTCCTCCTTCCCCAAACACTTTAACTCCTTATGGGATACACATGGGAAACAACCAAGTATCGAAAAATCCTGACCACTGGCCTTCACCTCTGGTTCCACTACACTTCCAGCATGCACTTAGCTTACTTTCCAGAAAGCAAAAGTTTAAAAAAAAAAAAAGTTCTGATAACATATCATCACTGTAACACTTCAACATCATAGCACATTAAATGGCTCTTGTCTAGATCCTTACAGAGGGAATCAATATTTTAATTTGAATGTAGAGCTTTTCAATCATTTCTTTGTTGGAGGTATCTGATTCTCTCAACTTATTTCTTTCACATGTCACATAATGATAAATTGATATTAACTCTGTTTTATGCAGAATGTTCACATCCTGGGGATAAAAGACACTGTATAAATGTTAGGTATTATTATTTGTAGTCATTTACTGGGAGCACTAATGAAAAATATATTTCCTGAAAAGCATGGAGATTAAATTAATTTAAACATCTTTAGAATATTTTAAGTGCGCTGAAGCTCATATCCGATAGTCATGGAAGTCAATGGAAGGATTATTACTCTCTTCAATGTAAGAATTTGTAATATTCAAAGTAATAATTTGGACCAGATTGCAAAGCAAAACCACATAGTGAATGTGAGTGGTAATTTGGCTTGGGCTTAAACAAAACTAGAGCACACACAACTAAGACCAGGCTTGTGCCTCACAACCTGCACAAGCTCAGGAGTGTAGAGCAGTGTGCTACCTACATTTAAGACATAAAGCATAACGTTAATGGTTTTATTTTATTTCCTCAGCAAATTCAGGGCCCTCGTGAGAAGCAGAGTATTCTTGATAAGCCTGGATACCAGCAAGACAAACACAAAATCCAGTCATAATTTCTGGTTGCTCTTTGTTACTTCCAGATTGGGGACAATTTCTACCTTCATATTCTGGATAATTGGCTGATTTCTTAAAGGAAACCTCTCTGTACTTCTTATTTTCTGAACAGCATGTTGAATCACAATTTTGCCGCTATCAAGGAAATGAAGCATTTTCTGAGTATTCCAAGGCATAAATTATACATCTGGTTTGTGACTCATGGCTAGTAGCGTTCCCCCTCATTCTAGGCTCTTGTTAATTTAGGAAATGTGCACCTTCCTACATTTGCTTCTATCGCTTTCAAAAAAGATCCATAATACTATCCTGTTGGAAGACTAATTTGCTAGCTGGCTATTGCATTATGGTTTTACAAAGGAAAGAACTAATACACTCAAACTTATAGGTCCAATTTACAAGGGTTTTGTGAAAATTTGTATGAAACTTGAGGTTTCATAATTCATTCACCTTCTCATGCCTCATAGTTAAACTAACCTCCATGGATTAGAAGCAGAGATCTTTTTTATGCTAAGCCTGAATAGCATGGAGGGGCTTTACCTGAAAAAGATAAATGATTTAACATTCACCAAAAGCTCCCAAATGGAAATGCTGCCCATTGGGTTCCCTTTCTCAAGCTGAACTCTTCTGAGGCAATTCCTTTGAAAAGTAACAAAAATACTCCTACTGTTTTCTCTAAAATACTCATCTCTGAAACTCTTTACTAATTCAAAACATTAAAAGGCATCAACAATTCAGTAGTAAAATTGCAGCTTCTCTCAGGAAAACTCTGACATTGCTTTTTCAAATATCTGTTGTCATAACACTGCAGGCTCTTCTCTGATCACTTCTGCAAAATCAAGCATTAGCAGGTTGCACCAGAGTTCGAAGGCAAGACCCGCAACCCACATGCTCGGTAATTTGCATTAAAGGGCAACACAGCCCTCCCTGCCCAACCTTCCCAAAATAATGCTGGATGTCATCACATCGTCAAAGGTGTTGTTTCCCCACATGAGACAGCAGAGCTTCAAAAGAACACTTTTGTCTTTTAATAAGTGTGTAGAAATGTATTTTATACACCCACAGAAAGAAACACCTTCTTTCATGTATGTGTACACATACACATACTACAAAGAATCAGTGTAGAAACATGCACTTGTCCAAAACTATAGTGATCGCCTATGTTTTATTTGACAGAGGGATAGAAAGAAAAATGCGCTAACAGCTAGAGCAGAGATGATAGATGGAGGCAGATACTCCACACATCTCATGATACACAATGGCAGTAATCTCCATTAGAAAATTTAGCCTCCTTTCTTTGATCAAGTTTTAATATCCCCAACTTTAGAGCATTCAGTTGTTTGGTCTTTAAAACATCAAAACAGAACTGGTGGTCTTCCCTACCCCAGCAGTCCTTTCTCTGGGTTGAAGCAAATGAGGCAGGAATGATAAGCAAGTAAGGGCACTAGGTATGGGAATAAAAGAAAGGATGAGACAGTTTCTATTTCTGAGACCTGATATTCCCAGCCTTCCCTTTGTCACTGTAGCCTCCATCTTTCCTCCCACCCCCAGATCTTTCAGAAACAAACCAGCCATCCCTTGAGCTGATGCTCACTAGCAGAGCTAGCCCAGCTGAGCATGCGGACCTTGTGCCCATCCAGGCCACAACAGTTGACTTTGCTGGGTAGTGTTTTATCTCATTCTGCTCCCACTGAGAGTAACCAGAAGAGATAAGATAGGTGCAGCTTGTTGCATGCACCAGGCCTTGAGTCTCATCCACACAGAAACATCTGTTCATCTCAAAATGGGAAAATAATTCAAACTGAAACGTGCGGCACATTTGTTCTCACCTCATGGCCTCTTCATTTTATTTTAGAATAAACATGAACAAACCCCTGAATTTAGTTTTGTACTTGCTTAAGAATACAAGTGACTACATATCCACTAAGAGTTAGATCCAGCTTTCATTAGTTCCTAGGAAACTGTACTGTGGCTGGTTCTTAGCAATGCAGAACTTACAAACGAAATGCCAGTCTATCACTTTGTCATTTTTTTTCCCCTATAGTGTAAAATGTAGGCAAGACCTAGCTTTCCTATTCAGTCTTAGTTCTCTTTGTTTTGCAAATTTTAAGACACATTAACTATTTTTGCATGCAATTTCCTCTTAACTTTTATATTTTTCAATTTATAATTACAGTGCTTTTTTAGGATAGTAATACATTATGCTTTGCTCAATCCCACAGATCTGACAAACTTCTCTGCCAAGCAGGTGAAAAGCAATTAAAAAAAAAAATGCTCAGGAAAATCACCAGGATAATTTTCTGCTTTTTAGTTGTTCAGTTGTTGACAAAACATATGGTCTGTGTATACCTGGTGCAAAAGCATGCACACTAAACAGATACTATCATTCTTACGGTACAGTAGATATTGGGGGGGCATGGTTTTAATTCCTGGCACAAAATTTGGTGGTGGTAGGCATATTGGTCTACCTACTGCAATCCAAATGACCACTTACATGAACAAAAATGTTTGCACAATCTGCAGGAAGGCTCAACAAAATCAGTTCATGGTAAGTTATTATTCCCATAAATAAAGGTGCTAAAATGTGGTCTAATGCAGAAACAGTGCATTGATTAGATTTTTATAAAAACAAACCAAAAAGACCCCACAAACCAAACTGTCCTAGTGTATAGTCCTTATTTGGCTGAATAAATCTCTGTCATGGATGAGTGGAATCCACCTCACTCAAAAAGAGAAGCAGCAATATGTTTTATTGAAGTAAAATAATAATTTGACGAGGTCAAATAAGTTTGATGGCAAGGTTCACCTTCTTAATTGCCGAATGGAAGAAACATACAAAGGAAAATTGAGTTAGAATGAAGTTCGAATGATTCACACAGAGACCAGAGATGCAAAGGGTAAGGAGGACCCTCCCATTGAGTCATGAGGTTCAGAGTGGATCCCCTTGCTTTCTAAACTCCTTTTGGAGCCTAGGTGCGGCTGGATCCAATCTTAGTCTCAGACTTGGGCAACGGTTTATGTCTAATGGAATTAGACATATAATATTGAGTAGCTACATGGATTAGTAATGTTTCATTAGTATTAATTCAGCATGCTATCAGGCACTTACCACAGACCTGTCGCAGGTAAGTGATCTCTCCACCTTGGGTAAGGAAAGTTCTCTTAGTCTCAGCTGAGGAATATCTACCTTTGAGTGGCATCCCTCCTCAAGGGGAGAGTCACCTGCCATGGCGTCTAGCTGCAATTCAGGATGAGCTCCAACTGAGCCCATCCTGATGGTAATATTTATAGGGTGAAGTAGTTGGCTGCTAGTCAATAGTACAGACAAGATAGATAGATGTCTTCATTCTAGCTCCAGTATCTTGTTCTGTACTTTGGTTATCTTGCACTTTTGGTTTTTGAAACCACCTTTCGAAAATATTTTTCAAGACACCCTCACTCCCCTGTGCATGAGCCAGGGACTTTCCAGCTCGCAAGTTCACCCCAAGGACATGAGGCCTGTTGCTCCTTAGTCAGCCTGAACCAACATACAGCTAGGAGTCAAGTGTATCCATCACACTCTCCCAGTCTATAATTATTAGACACCATTTTATAATAATGCCAGTCTTTCCTCCTCCTTTGTGGGCGATTTTCAAAGACCCCTCATCCTCCCTACAGCTGCTAACAATGTAAAATGGAAAGATGAAGTGGTGGCCTTTCAATGGATGTCACTGATTGGGAGGAGAAAAAGATATGGAAATTTACATTCTGATGAATTCTTTGGGGAATGTCTTACTGAAAATCAAAGCAGCAGAAATCATAAAGGGGGACATCCCTTGGTGATGAAAATCTCAGGCAGCAAAGCTCCTTGGAGAGAATAAGACTTGTCATAAGCCCCTTTCATACATTTGTTATGCTCCCCAAAGGTGCAGACAGTCTCCCAAAAGACTTCTTTGGATCGTTATGATTGCACAAGAAAGCTTACGGACTCATTATCTATAGAGAGGACGTTGGTTTTAACAACTCAGGTATATTTTATTCTTAAAAATAAAAGGACTAAGTGCTAGCTTTGTAGGTATGAACCCACTTGTAGAGATATCAGCTGCACATACTTCTATTGCAGGACTTTGCTGCATGTTTAGAGGAAGAAATCTTGAACTGGACTGACTGCAATGAAAATTCCTGATTCTGTCAATGCTAGCATGCAATGCTGGGCAGAGCATTCAGTTTGCTCTGCTGCCACATGCTGATTTGGATAATCAGTGTATTCAAGAGTACAAAGTACCAAGGCAGATGTGATATTTTCATTTCTTACAGGCAATGAGAAGTTTTACTTGTATTTGTAAAATGCATTCAGGTAAAAGACATTCTGAAAATGTTAAGCATAACAATGCAGTTTACCTTGTAGGGTTCCCCAAAGAGGTTAAAACCTGAAGCAAAGAGATCTTCATCTTGCTGGACTTCCTGGTTTCTTCTCTCCCATTCTTTCCGCTTAAGTGCACTCCGGTCTTGCTCATAGTGACTGAAGAAGAGAAAGACAAAAGAAGACAACACATTATTTTTCCCATAATTTAGTTACCCATTCATTACTATCAGTAAGAGCAGCAAAATATCAGAAACAATGTAACTCCTGATGACAATTCTGAAAGAAAGCAGCAGCCACTGAAAAATTTTCCCAAATGTAAATTTGGAATCATAATACTATATGAAATTGGGCAATAGGACAGCCAGTACACTTCTAAAATGAAAACAGACAAAAATGTTCTTTTCAAATTAACAGAGCATTACGCAGAAGAATAAAATACATTTTGATGCATTTATATGAACCGTCTGTAAAATAAATGCATGCGCACACACACACAAACACAGGCACATGTGCCCACAAAGAACATGGCTGTGCAAAGAAAGCAAATGTGAAGTCAAGGATGCACAACAACATCTCAAATCCATTTAACTGTGTAACACTGGCCTCAATCCATCCCAGTGCTCCAGCTCAGCCTCATGTGATTTAGACCACCTAATTCTGTCCCATGTACTTGCTAAAATTTATGTATGGCTTCGTTGTGGTTGTCAAGGGTGTTTTAAAAAGTGTTTTTGTAGCAGGCTCCCAGAAGAGACTTTAGGACAGTTGATTCCAGTATCAGATAATTCTACACACAAACAAACAGAAAAGGATCTCGCGCTGCAGCACAGCAATGGCGCGTGGCACTTATCTGTGTGTCAGCTTACTTTGTGCACCTGCCAGACCTCGATGACAAGCTGAGAGACCACATTTACTTCTCCCCTGAATAGCACTGAAGTACTTTGGTCTCTTGGCTTCGCAACCTACCTCCCGTTCCTCTGAGGGAAAAGATATAATTAAAACCCTGAAGGAGGGGGAAAAATAGGAAAGGAAGAGGAAAGGAAAAGATGCATGCTTCAACTTGCACTGACAACCTCTCATGCGACAACCATTAAGGGACACTTCTGTGCTTCAACCCGCATTTGATTTGTTATGAGGCTTTTGGCTCTGCTTTGTGTCAGTTAATTAGCCACCAAATTCCAGATGACAATTTGAATAGCAGATTCAGTACGTGCCTTGATGTTATCTGTTGTAAGCAGCATTTCCCTGATAGATTCTGGACACGCATGCACACACCCATGCACACCCCCTATGTACAAATGCATACATACAAACATACATATTACATATGTAACAAAGAACAGTTAATTCTCCTATCTCTGGCAAGAATGAATTAAATCTCCATAGAGCTCCACTGCACTTGGAAGATAACCAAATATCTACAACTTTTGCCTTTTTAGCTCAGCATGATGTTGTATTGAAAGCTTCACACCGAGAGTTATAATGAGGAATGAACTGCACAGTGATGAGGCTTTAACAGTGTATAAAGTCACTGATTTCTGAGTGAAACCACAATTACTAATTTGAAGCACCAGCTAATTAAAACCACAGCTATGTATTTAGCCTCTTGTTATACCTACTGCAGTTTATAATTATGAGGACCTCTTTATCTACTCAATTAAAGTTCTTATGATTCAGGCAGGTTGTGTTTGAACCTGCAAGCCCTGCAGAGAGCACAGGAAAGCATATGTCTGTGCCTGATGACTCCATGTATCCTTACACTCCTGTTTTTGTTTTTGTACAGGGAAGGGAAGGGAAGGAAAGAAAAAAGGAAAGACTAATGCCACAATGTGATCCCTAAATAAAAAATATGAATTAATAATTGGTTTAAGCAATTCAAGATCACTCAGGCTTGGATTGAATAAGGCTTGTATGAGTATGGCTTGTAAAAAGAATGCAAAGCCACCTGCACAAGCTGAGCTGAATGATTTCCATACACATTTTGTTTTTACAAGTTGAAAAGTAGTGACATCACTGGCACCAACATCAAGCTCCAGAACATTGTTATAATCATTCCTGGTATTTTTTTCAGAAGCTATAGTACTGTTTGCTGGCTTCTTGAGGCAGACAGAAGGGAAATTGTTGTAAGCAACAGTCACTTTACTGTATTATAGGTGACTGTATTGCTGACACAATACTGCAAACCACAGGCGACCTGTTCACTAAAAGGTGAAGGGGGGCACAAGTATCCCTTCCTTTCATGTGCTAAAACAAGATTAAAATCCACAGGTACGGGAATATGTGAGCACAATCTGTTTCCCAAATTGGTACACAAAGATGAGGACAAGGTCGACTCCATCTCTCCCCACAACTCTTCTGGAGTAGGGGGCTGGTTTAGTCCAGGAACAATCCAGCCCGGGAGCAGTAGGAACACACTGTATTCACCCCTCTCATGGGAGGTATTTCCAGAGATTTCTTTGGCATTTTGACCCACAGATTGTGTGACTCTTACAGCAAGATCTGATCATTATGAAGTTATGAGCCCAGTCTTGATGCCAGCTGAGTGGATCTAGCATAAGCAGAATTTTATATCCTGCATAAGTAATCCTTGCTTATGGGAGCAGTCCTATCCCTGGTACTGCCAGCATTCACTTCAGAAAGAATTATTCATGGAAGTTAGAGCTGTGTTTTACAGCTTTGCAGTGGCAACCTTGCCTGGACTTCCAGGGTGAAATCCTGCGGCCATTTAAACAAAACTGAATCTGGCCACCGAACACACAGATCACAGAATCACAGATTACAGCACAGAACAGATCTCACCCTTCACGTGAGGTTCCAGCACTCTGGTATCTAAAAGCTGCCTCTGGTGTCCAGTATGCATAGTATTTAGGGAACCAAGTGAGGCATTAAGCCATATCCTATCTGATAAAAAGCAGCAAAGGCCCTACGACTATTTAGATATGTTTTGTGACACATTACAAAACCACAAATTCAAAAATGATGAAAACAGCTGTAATTCAAAATGGCATAATCACTTTAAAGACATTAACTTAAGCTAAGACAGTATTTACAATGTTAACAGCAAGAGGTTGAAAAAAACCAGTATTTTCCAACACAACATACTGAAGTATTTCTCTTTTAGTGCATGTGTTTATGAAAGATTCCATGCACCCAAGAGGTGAGCACAAAGGCGCATCTCAGGCTCTGGACCCCAACGATGTTTACAGGGTACCAAACTGTGAGCATCCATTTTACAAGACAAGCAAAGCCCTAAATGAATTGTTACCTTTGCATCAATCCAAACCTCTCGCTCATATATTGTCTTGTAAGAGCAACAACAAAAAAAATTTAAAGTTTCATTTTGAACTTTCCACCACAGAGTCACATCCCAGCCTTACGTGTACGAAGTATCTGTTCAAAAGGAAGTGGTTGCTCATCCTGTCGGGTCAATTACTTGGCTTATTTCTCTGCAAATGTACTTTCGCTATGGGAATGCTTGACAGGGCACTGATGTGGCTATGGAAAGTCAAATATTATAAGATCGTACACAGATTAGCATAACTTCTTTGGGTTCCTTTGTAATCCAAAGAGGGATGCTGATTAGATCTTAAGGCTGGAGTGCACTGAGAACCTAATGGGATGCTCTCCAGAAAATCTTAATGCAGCCACAATGCAATCTCTGGGACTTATGTTTAATATTTAGCTTAACTAATGTTCTGTGAAATACAGATATGTGATTAGTGGTGAAGGTGTCAGTGAAAACTATAGTCAGATACCATGAGGAACATCAGAGTTCAGTCTGTCTCATTAGTATGAGAAATACTTTGTGACTCCTCTAAAGCCAGGAGAGTAGGAAATCACAAATGCAGACTTTTGCAAACATTTTTAAAAAGAGATTTAGAAGAAAGCAGCTGCAGGCCACAATACTCACTGTATCCGAGAGGGCCAGTTCCCTAGACACAGCTATTACATGACAATGTAGTTTAAATACATGAGCTTTATTGTTTTGTTACCACTTATTAGATTAATAATTGAATTTGAATGGGGAAGTCTGTACATAAAACCGAGAAGATCAGGAACGGTGAGCAGTAGGAATGCTACAAGAGCACGAGACTACTGATCTACAAATTACCAGCGTGCTGGATATGGCAGAAAGAACAGTAACCACAACTGTGTTATTGTTTTGGTATGTTTAACATGAAGGCAGGCTGCAAATGCATTTTGAATAACAGCTTTTGATACTTAATCCTTTAAAATCAGACCAGCATACATCCATTTGTCATTCTTCTCGGCTACACCCTAAGGGAGAGCGGTGAGCTGAGGCACGGTGACAGGCCAGGGGCTCAGCCTGTAGAATCTGCAGGCTGCTAGCGAGGCCCAGGGAGCTGCACCCTTCACACCCACGGTGGCCCAAGATGGCTGCGGGGACAATCCAGGTCAAGCAGAGAAGGGGAGAAGGTGGCTGAGGCAGGAGGAGGTTATATCAAGGCAGAAGATAACAGGCACGCACATGGGCTTTGGGTTGGAAGCTAAAAATGTGGATCTGGTGATAAGAGATGGAAGTCACATATGCACTGTCTACAAAAAGGAGAACTAGAAGAAGAATAAAATTTGGGGCATTGGAAAGGACAGTGTACTCGTGTGTGGTGAAAGCAAGAGGATGTGGTGCAAAGGATCTGGAAGGAAAAGAAAAAACCCTTTTGAACAGACTGCAACAGAAACAGAACTTAGAGGGAAGGGTTAAAGTAAGGCTGAAGAAGTAAGACCAACAGCTAAAGGCTGAGACCTAGCATTTGCAGTTTATCTAAAGCCACAGAAGCAGCCTCCCAAAGCGCAGAAGTCTAGGCAAGGCAGACAAAAGCCTGAAAGACGGGAGAAAGAGCAGAAGACCAGACGAGTTTGAAGGAGCAGTCACCGTGATATGGAGAAAAAGTAGAAGAGAAAAAAAATGATCAAACACCTAATGTTGCAGAAGAATCATGAATGAAACTGGAGCAGAGAGGCTTTATAGTAGTGACAGGCTACATCCACGCAGATAAATGAACAACATTCAAGAAAAACAGCATTTACCCACAAGTTAAGGAAGAAGTAGTTGCTGTTCTCATTAACGTGTCTAAATTCACAAAAATGCACACCATGATTAAATCAAAAATCCCCCTGTGCTAGTTTCACCCCCCTTAAAATATTGGATGTGCTTAAATGATGAGAGAAGTTCTCAAACTGAAATGTTTGTCATTTGTGGAAACAAGAAATAAACACTTCTAAACTAAGACACGGTGGATAAAAAATTATATACATTTGAGAACTGAAAGTCCTTTCCCAAGGTGATTTCCTCATAGTTCTGACTTTGGGACAGAATTGTTCTGCCATGAGCACTCAGGAAGCTGGTGAAGTAAACTCAGAAACTGGGCTTCCTCGAAAACTAACTCATATGCCTGCACAAGGTATTAAACATCGCAAATCAAAAACCACTCACAAACATATTTGACTTACATGAGAAATCCAGCTCAGGTCAATGAGAATATTCCCATGCTTAAAATACATCCTTGCTTTTCCACACCAGGGCGATTCTTTTTCAATGTGAGTAAAAATGTAAGGCTAAAAGCATTACACCTGATAATCAAACTAGGTAAAAGACTACTTCTAGCAAATACATTACAATGGGAATTCAACTCTATGTAACTCCAGATTTATCTCACCATAACTCCATTGATTTCATGTAAAAGCAGAGTACCACAACACTGTAGAAAAGAAGCAGAACAGGCTTCCTTGGTGTATTCAGATTCTCCCAGTACACACTCTAGTATTTCAATACATTTATTCCAAATGAAAAAAAAAAAAAAAAAAAAGCAGCCTCAGGTTTTAAATTTCATTGCAGGTCTTAAAACTATTCAGTAAGTGAGGGGAATTTCAAAACCTGATCTTTATGCAGAAATATGGCCAACTTACCTCCCCTGCTCATCTGAAGTCTTTGTTTCAGTTAATGATAAACATCATAAGCAGTATCACACTTAAAACAGCAAAATTCCTCTTCCTCTGTTTATCAGCATTGAACTTTCATCTTTGTCCTGGTAATTTTACTACTTGACAGAGACCAATCAAGCCATGACAGAATAGCTTTACAACTTTCTTTCATATTTACACTTACACTTACAACACTATCTTTCATATTTAACACTTACTTCAGTGTTGAGTTCTTCTTCATAGCATGGTTACTGAAAGTATCTAGCACAGAATTTATCACTGCACTGCACTTCAAGATAAATAATTTATTTTATAATATAGAATATTCTGTCTTTGATGTTCAACAGTTCTGTAGAGAAACACTTGAGATGGTCACTGGTTATCTATCCACATGAGCTAAATCTCTTAACAATTTGCATTAAAAACAATGCCACTCCTGTAGCACATTTGATAGAGAATACAGAAGATTAAAGCCTCTGAACAAAATAACACCCAAGAGAGCCCTGGGCAATTTATGGAAATTTAAGCTAGAAGGCTAAGGGTTTGGCTTATATTTGTCATATTCTTCATTTTTTTCATTCCCTCCCCCCCACCCTCCCTTCCCAAGTACCTAGAAAATGTTATTTTCACTCATTTTTCTCCTCTTTTTGGTATTATGCAGCCCCAAAACTTTCCTTAACGTGAATTTGGAAAGAACGATTCTGGGGGAATGGATGACAGAGATAAGCTCCTGAATAGTAAGCATATAAAGAATAGATGAGGTTTCAAAGGGGAGCATTTATTGTTTCCTGTATCATAGCACATTGTCTTTCGATATGATTAGTTATCAGTCTGAGTTATCAAAAACTGGGATGAAATAAAGCGCTTACGCAGTTATGCTTCATTGATGTCAGCTAGGGGAGCATGAAAATCTCCATGAAGTTGGGTAATTGATGTGTAAATCAGAGCTCAATCACTCTGTAATAGAAATGGTCCCACTGAAAGTATGGCTGCTGAACAGTATTGCAGAGGGGTGGGAAAGAAAGAAAGAAACAGAGTCAAGATAACACTTATTTATTAAAAATTATAATAACTGGCAATTTACACAATTTTGTCTTCAAGAGAGAAGTGCTGTCAGATATATTTAAATGCAAGCTACAGACCACTATATTTGGATATCCTTATTCAGTAATAATTAACTGTTTCTGTTTTATTAAAATGCTTGGGGACATGGTTATGGATATTTAAAAAGCAAATTAAATTAACATGTTCCTCCTTTGAAAGGCAACATGTGTAAATGACATCAGCGATTGTAATTTGGTTAACAATGTGTGTTCAAGGTATGTTTTGGAGTCCTATTACAGTCTTCTTGTCAGTTCAAATTTGTAGCATGAGAAACAAAAGCAAAACTGAAGGAAAAGAGGGGAAAAAGAAAATGAAAGAGAAGAATGGTCATAATATAACCACAGCTCCAAAAGGGCATTAAAAGACAAACAGTCATTAGAACATCATTCACATAAAATAGCTTCCCAACATGCGATACTTCTAAGAGTAAACACCTGATAAGTAAATAAAAGAGCTGGACAGGCTGGAGAGTTGGGCGGAGAGGAACATGATGAAGTTCAACAAGGGCAAGTGTCGAGTGCTGCACCTGGGGAGGTCAAACCCCATGCACCAGTACAGGGCAATGACCTGCTGGAAAGCAGCTCTGCCACAAGGGACCTGGGAGTCCTGGTGGATGACAAGCTGACCATGAGCCAGCAGGGTGCCCTGGCTGCCAAGAAGGCCAATGGTATCTTGGGGTGTATTAAGAGGAGTGTGGCCAGCAGGTTGAGGGAGGTTATCCTCCCCCTCTACTCTGCCCTGGTGAGAACCCACCTGGAGTACTGTGTCCAGTTCTGGGCTCCCCAGTTCAAGAAAGATGAGGAACTCCTAGAAAGAGTCCAGAGGAGAGCAACTAGGATGATAAAGGGACTGGAGCATCTCCCCTACGAGGAAAGGCTGAGAGAGTTGGGCTTGTTCAGCCTGAAGAAGAGAAGACTGAGAGGGGACCTTATCCTTCTTCTCTGGAGATATTCAAAGCCCGCCTGGACGAAGTCCTGTGTAGAATGCTCTAGGAGAGCCTGCTTTAGCAGGGGGGTTGGACTAGATGATCTCCCGAGGTCCCTTCCAACCCTTGCGATTCTGTGATTAACACTACATTATGGGGTTGGTTTTGTTGTCATTTTTTTCTTTCAATAAACGAATGCACATTAAGGCATTGATACCAACTGTAGAGAAACACCTGGAATCCAGTATTCTAGTTATGGCTCACACTAAACCACTGATAAACTCTAATAAACTTACATAGATGTGAAGTTTATGAGCATTTTTAGCATCAAATGAATTACATTCAGGACAGGAGCTGGATTAGGAAGCTCTATTAAACGGGTAATGTGCTGTGACTTTAAGGGGACTCCGATTACTCAAGAGGGGTT
>NW_009259312.1:463118-465331 GCF_000687185.1 Egretta garzetta | reverse complement strand
ACCTAACTTCCAAATTTCATTGCCTTTATGACTTAAGAGAATATGACAGTTTCTTCTTTTAATTTTTTTTTTAACTTGTTTTAAGTCCTGTTGATCTCTCCTGGAATTTGAAGTTTCTTCAAAATTCACTGATGGCAACAAAGCCATTAAGTCTTTTCCGAAGTGTACACACTGTAATTCAAACGCATTTCACAGCATATCTCCTAACAGCTTCCTAGCTGCCATCATACTTCACATGCCCATCAGCACCAGCATTCTACGTATTAGTGTGTTAGGGATGAATACAGTTGTGTTCAGTTGCATGCTGTGCATTATTCTTTATACACATCAAAGGCAAACGTATCATAGTACTGTTATGGGGGTTGGACTAGATGACTTCTAGGGGTCCCTTCCAACCCAAAACATTCTATGATTCTATGATGCAAAGTGTGTATTTGCACATATGTTATTCCCAAGGCATAACACAAATTTGATGCAATTAAAGATCTTCTGACAATGCTTGTTACAGTCTGGTTTTCCTTCACCTGGATACCTCAAATTATTAAAAGTTTCTTGAAAATATCCAAGTTTCTTTTTGTACATTCACCATTTTCAAAGATTAAAATGTATTTTCATACATGTGAAAACAAAATCTTTAATTTATTGTCATTTAATGGATACAGATTGTATTCTTACATCTGAGCTGAAAAGCATTTGGGAACTTTACTTTTTGTCTTTACCTTTTTTTTTTATTTACAATTAAAATTGTTCTTTAGGCACATCTAAGATGCTTCCTTAGAACAAAATCCCACATTTTGCAAGTATTTTCCTGAAATATCAGCAATGATATGCAATAGAGAGCTAACAGAAATAAATCTAGCCTTTTAAAAAATGTTGCAAAACAATCATTGATTAGCACATCTTCTTGGAGACAGAAGAATCATCAGACTCAACTGCTTGAGTATTTTATCACAGAAGTGCTTCCGTGCTAACTCCTACAGCTCTAATAAATGCACTCATTCACTAACAGGCACCTCTACTCCCTTGCGCATTTTCACATGCTGTGCAGCTCTTTAACCACATGTTCTTAAACTTAACATGTGCTGAAGAATACCACCACAGGAAAATTAAGAATTCAGTAGGACGACTATTTAATTCATCAATTTTAGACTGAAGAAGTGCACACAGACCTCTGTGTACTGTGTACACGTACAGTCTGATTCAGAGACCCCGATACCCACACAAATAATGCTGTAAGCCTAATATAATTTAATTGATACTTATTTAGGACACTGTTTGGCTAGAGCAATTATCTTCTAATAAATTATTCTTCTCTTAGTTGAAACCCTATAGAATTGCCTCTGTCTGTTGTAGCAATATCTACTGGAAAGGAAAGAGTCGATCAGATAAATACAAGGCACTCTCGTTTCAAATTCAAGTAAACAAGCATCCCCTTTTCAGTGCTGCTGCGGAAGATATTGCCCATCTTGGGCACCGGCAAATTGCAGGCGATGCAATGATTTTGTGGCTTCATGAGACTTAATGGTCATCTGCTTGGAAAGAATATAGAACTTTTCAAACTCCACATTTTAAGCCTTCTTCCACTAGACTTCAAGCAGCCTCACAGCAGTAAGGTGTCTGTTACACACATCTTAGGAAAGAATAATAAAATTTTTTACTTATTTTTCCTAAGCAGATTCAGAGTCAACAGGTCAATGGATTACCATCAGCATTGGTTTCTAGTGAGAAAGATAATCTATAACAAATACTGCTCCTGTCTTCAGCAAACATAAAATGTTTATTCCTCATTTATAAATTGAGTACAAAGTATGACAAAATAATTTAACCAAAGCAGCACAAAGTTCATCAGCATTGCTCAGGTTTATATCCTCTCTAAGGGCACAGTTCAACTTCAACGGATGCTACTGGCAATTTTCCCAGTGAATTCAATGAGGGTTGGATGGGACCTAGCCATTCAATAATGACAAAAAAGCCAGGTCTCATAACACAGCCAGCTCTAAGCAGCAGCAACGTATTGGTATAACCTAGCTTTTTGGTTATATTCCTCATGCTAACTCTTTATCCCCTGCCAAGAGTTTAGAAAGTCTCAAGTGCTAACCAGCACATGCCAAAGCTACAGAGCTTCTATGGTCATTATTTACAACAGCTATTGACTGCATAGATTTCCTGTTTGACAAATGCAGATTAAATTAAATTTACAAGTTCTTCCCCCC
>NW_009259312.1:417683-463030 GCF_000687185.1 Egretta garzetta | reverse complement strand
TCCCTCCCCCCCCCCCCCCCCCTGCCCGGGAAAAGGTTTATTGCCTAGTAAGTCAGTCTGAAAACTGATTTTTTTTTTTTTTTTTTTTTTTTTTCAGTGATGTTACAGATTGTACACATGACATCTCAACCAACTGACTGGAGAATAATCCAGTTTGCCTCCATCCCACAGTAAGTACTGACACACACACACACCCCAGGCAGCAGACCACAGGCCTTGCCACTGAGGAAAAGGAAAGCAAATGTACCATGCTCCCTGAAAAAGCAACACCCTTAAATGTAACTCAACATGGGAATGCTGTGCTATTAGGGATATGGCATGTATGTGTTACTGACACAAGCTTGAAACGTGCCCTGGGATTTGAGAGCTAAAAATGAGCACTTACAGAAAAATGTAAAACAATGTCACTTCTTTAGACAGAGCAAAATCATAACACAATCTTATTTAGACTGGCCAAAACTACTCCTTATTTCTGAAATAATTTGATTTTTTAAGGTGGGTGTGATGCAAATTATTATCCCGGTTCTGCAGTTTCTAGAGCCAAAAATAAACTGTATCTGTTTCCCCAATTATGTTTTGAATATGTTTGAAATCTCACATGTAGAACTGACTTCATGAATGACAGAAATATCACAGTGAAGAAATCACGGCCATTTAGGGCCAAATTCCCAGAAGAAAGATGTTTCACAACTCATCTGAAAATTATCACCTTATCTCAAACTAGGTTTACCACTCATATGGGTCTGAAAACCTGACTGATTTAACAAGTTTGTATTTTATTGAGTATGTGAGAAGAGAATTCACGTGCATTTTTTTGGTGCACCTATACTTACTACAGGCAGACAGAGAGGAAGCTCCCCTGCTCTTCAGTCCCTGGAGAATCTCAGGCGCACATCCCACAGCACTAACCATACCATGCATTTTCAAGACCAGACACGTGGATTACTAGATACTGAATAATAGTTATTTACACTCCAAACCCTTTATGTTTTTGTCCCTTCTGCTGTCAATCAGCAAATGAATATCACTTATTTTCATAACATGAACACAATGTGTTGTTTAATAAAAGTGCATCCTCTTTAAATTCCCTGCCATCAACTATTTGTCTAATAGAAATATTATACTACGCAACATTCAAATATTAAAATGCAATGTAAGTTGAGTCATATTCATTGGAGGCTGGCCAACTCCAGCACATTTCAGTATTTAATAATAAAATAGTCTAGTGTAATAATATGTAAACTAGCTTCCATCCTGCTTTAATACTCACTTAACATGAGAAGAAAGTGAATGCAATTTTCTTTAAATATTAAACATTACATTTCTTCTTTTGATTATTAAAGTATTATTAAAGCTAAATGAAAATGTGTTTGCAACTTCCTTCCTCTGAAGTCTTATAGGTCACTGTTATCACTAATATTTGTCCCTCTAGCTGGCTTCTTTAGGGGATCTCAAAGCTCTTTAGGAATCAGAGCAAGTCATGCCCTGTTACACCTCTGGGAAGGAGCAACTACTGTCAAGCAAAACAACTGAGGGAAGGAAAGCTTAAGCAAGTTGATGCCAGTCATTCAAGGAGGAGATGGCTGTGGGAAGAAAACTGAGGAGTCCTGACTCTCAGCATTAAACTTCACCTTAAGACCAGCTGTAACTTGCAACCATTCATCCACCACTAAACTCTCAGATGACAACCATCAAGTTGAAATTTAAGACTATCTAACAATACCGTACAGCAAGAAGGAATTATCTTTATGTGCGTTTCCAGAACATTGGGTCATACAGTGCGAGACAAGTTTTCTCCTGCCGAATGTCACTGGGAGAGGTCAGCAAGGATGTTCTTATTACATTTGCTGGAAGGATGGAGTGTATCAAATGATTTAAGTTTGTGTAGTGCCCCACTTACTTTGACAAACTGATACTGCACAGGGCATAATGTCATTAGGTGATTAAAGTACAAGAGCACTCAGCTTCCCACCTCCTTTCATACCAAGGTCTGCAAGGGCTACTGCAGCAGGCTTGAAACTGGGAAAAGTTGTGGCTGCAGATGCAACATGGGCCCAGAAATATAAACCACCAACCTCCTCCTCTCACGAGGCAGTGACCAGAAATCAGCTTCAGTGTCCCCCCGAGAGAGCCCGCCTTCCTCTCAGCCTCCTGAAGCACTTTCAGCACTGGCAACAGCCCAAAACCGCATGTGACCTTCAAGCGCCATGTCCACGGTCCTCTGTCCCCAACAGCAAAAGGCCTCTTGATTTAAGCTGTATTGACAGTAAAGCGACATGATACAATCATGGAAGTATGATGTACTTCCACTTTTCAGCTGCTATTGCCTTTGAAAATAACTAACATTGAGCTCTCCTCATTATGCCACATGTATTAAAACCTCAGTACCCACGGTAGAAAATATGTGTTTTGTCACACACACTCTTTAATGTGACAGAAATACAAATTTATGTTTTCTTTCATACAGATACCTAATGGGGTTTGAATAAAACAAAATAAAATCTGCACATTGCCATGTGGAAATTAATTTTAAAGAACTGTTTATCAATTTAATTCCACTGATAGTAACAGACAGATTTATGAGGCAATTAACTAAATATTTGTTTTTTCACATTTCAATTCATTATAGTAAATTAACAATTTTCCACTTGAAAGTCTTGCATTGCTACACTGAAAGCCTAAAAAAAAAAAAGTCTGTATCACTCTCGGTCTAGGAAGGATTCTGTGATTTTTTACAATGTGGATTATTCTCCTCACATTAACTTAACATAGTGTATGTAATTCAGCCCCCCCCACATTTCTGTATTACCCCAGAACCTGCCATTCTTTAAATGCCAGTTTCAAGCAACCAGACATAAATAAAGAATAATTACAGCTCTAAAGCCAATGTAACATCTGTTCAAGCAAACAATCCTACAGAGTGGATTTTATAGCCACGTAACACCCACCTATGGTTAAGACAAGCCTGAGACACAAACCCAAGGGCCTCAACAGATCTAGCCTGGCCTCCTGAGCCACAAATGCCCACATCAGGCACCATGCCCTAAAAGAGCTGATGGAAGGAAGAGTAAAACGAACCAAGCCTAACATTAAGTTAAACACCAAGTAAGGGTCAACCTTTACTCGAAGGTAGCTTGTCTCCATGGCTAGCACAGCCCAAACGCTCCAAAAAGGAGGTCCAGGGGAGGCTGCCTCCCTGCGCACCAGCAGCCGCCCGCCAACGCCACCCGGAGCCAAATGCACTTTTGGCCCCCACAACGGCCAAATGCAGCTTTTCAGCGCATCAGAGCCTCGCACTAACAGCCTCTACAGCAATTTGCATATCATTACCTATGAGCCCCACGACTGCACATGTGTAGCCACATTTTACATCTACCTTTACTTATTTTGATGATTTAAACATTTCAATTAATGAGGTCATCTGGCCGTGGCCATGTGGATCTCTTCACCATTGCAGGCCAGGGATTAGATGCATTAAGCAGCAGTCAGAAGACCAAACTACAGCTTTATGTTCTTTTAACTGGTATTGTACCAAACTAATATCAGGAAGAATATACTCTATAAATATAAAAGCATCTGCTTATATGACTCAGTGGATTCTTTCCTCCTCTATGTTGGTATTTCACTACCTGAACAGAAATAGTCTTGGTCCCTCCATACCTCAGCTTGCCCTTATACAGAGGAGATCCAGCAGTACTTACTGATCTCATGGGTTTCTGCCAGGTCAACTCGTCAGGGATGAACCCTCCTGAGGAAACCATACCAACTACATTCCTCAGTTCTGCACAGATTCTGGCTAGGCATTTCCTTAAATAACATACAGTTTGCCCACTTTATAACAATCATCCTCTTAATTCACTGGATTATAGCAGAATCACATCAGAGCATTAGTCCAAATAGGATTTTGTAGCCAGATCTGATCTAGAAGATTTAATATTTTACAGGCCTCCGTCTCATAATGCTGGCAGAAATCATCAGGCAAAGGGAGAAGATGGGACTGCCTGCCACACCAAAGGATGGAAACCTGTGATCATCAGATAAATCGCTCACTTTTTTCTATTGTTAATATTTACAAATTTGGTAACAACAAAGGCTCTTCTGACAGCTATTAATCCATAACAATGTGCAAACACTAGTTAAGCAGTTAATTGCCATGAGCAACATACATTCCAAATTGAGAAACCGAGGCATGGAGAGATTAAAGGACTTGCTTATGGCCACAAGATGAACCAGTGGCAGCAGCAGGAGAGGAACTACTTCCCATTGCCCATGCATTAGTCCCATTACCTCCCACTCGATTAACTTCCCTTTTTAATGGTATGAAGCTACTATTACAGCATCTCTATTTGCACTACTTCCATGTAAAAATATACCCTCCACATATCATGTTGTAAGGGCTAAACCCTAAACTGAATTAATACTCTTCTTATAGTGTTTCTCTCTTGAGTTGCCATACCACCACAGCCACCACCAGGAAAATAAGACTTCAATTTTAGCACTCAGAAGGCTAATAATTATCAAATTAGTAAAACACTAACAAATTTTAAAGTACTCCAACTGGCTAGTAGAGAGGCATTAATTCTTGATAAATGCTCCATACATTATTATTTATCAAGTTCTTAAGCACTGCGTAGTATGTCATCCTATCGATCTACCAAGTTGAAACAGATTAAACATAAACACAATATTTGAGCATCGTTAAAAATGCAGACAGCCAATTGGTACTGTTCTTTATCCTTTTTACATTTAAAAAAAAATTTAAAAAAAAAAAAAAAACCCAAACCAGTAAATCAGTGACCTCAGCACAGGGCATTTTCTGGAGACTAATGATGGGCTGGGATAGATGGCCCTCACTTGTACTTTAGGTTATCAACTCCTCCCATCCGATCATTAATTCCCCAGGAAATGCCTTTTGCTTCAATAGCCTTTGCTTAAATAGATCACCAGTGAGAGAAAAAAAATCACACCACTAGAAATGAACTACAGTAGAGCCTCTGAGTTACATCTGCCACAATTCGCACATAAAGACTTTACAGGTGACTTGCAAAGACCTTCTTAATTGTATTTCCGACAACTCCTTTTTTCCCCTTAGCATGATAATAAAGGCAGCCAGCGGGCAAAATTTGTGATGCTCCCTATAAACTCGCAGAGAACGCTTGGAAAGGTTCTTTACAATGCTTTCCACAAGCTCTCATACATTAAAAAGTGCAGGATAGTGAGCCTTAATTAAGAGCTTCTTTTTAACAGTGTGAATTTCTGATACATGAAAAAGCATTAGGCCCCTGTTTTATCTTGAGGAGAAGGGAAAGACAGGAAAGAAGGAGAAAACAAGCTTTCAACCCCTACTTAAATAGCTAAAAAAACCCCAAAACTAAAAGACCGTATGACCAAATCCTTATTTTGTTTGCAAGACACGTTTAATACCAGGACGCTGTGGAGATGCCCTGCATCACTCAAGTTTCATTATCATTACAAAATATAGCAGAATGCCTTTACTCAGAAGTTTATTATCATAAATAATTAAAACAAAAGTATCCTTATGGTATGAAATAAATGAACAAAGTACATTATAGAATCCATTTGTTCTGGGTTTTATAGCTGTTTGCTGACTCCCTGCATCAGAAAATTCTGGAATTTGCAATCACTCTCCTGATCATTAGTCTGAATCGAGAAAATTTTACTGCAACTGGCTCACACGACTTGTTCTGTCAAAACCAGGACCATAAGTGCTCTCTACTAGTTGCATATGCAACATACATTTCTGTGATAAATCAGAGCATGTGATATGCAAAATGTTAAAAGAAAATCAAAGCATATGATTGATTTCTGAGAAAACAAATAAAAAGGAGAGAAGGAAATTCTAGCTCTAAAATTAAAGATTGTCTGATTTCTAATTACAAAAACGTGCTAAGGTACAGAAGAAATGATTAAATCTCCTCAATACTCATGCTAACAGTATATTGTTCTCATAAGCTTGAAAGTGTTGGGCATACTCACGTTCTTTGAAGTTTTGCTTTGTTCCTTTGACTTATTTTATGCAGGTCAAAGATCACCATCACTGCACATATCTGTCACTGAAGGATAATAACGCTACAACTCAGTTTGGGAGCAGGCTAGGCTGGCATGTTAAACTAGCAACAGACACATCAATCTTACTGTTCTTGAAGACCGTGCAGTTCAGCGCCGGGAGGCTCGAACTCAGAACTAATGATAGTTACTAGTTTCTGCATCTTGATGCACCAGGTTAGGTCTCTCTTCTTTTGAGCAGCCTGTCCCTATGGACAAGCAAAACATGCCAGGAAAGCAAATTATCCTGCTAATCCAGCAAACACTGACAGAACCCTATTGGAGAGCAGCAGGATTGTAGGGAAGCATGCAGAGAGACCTATGGAAGCAAAAAAGAGCTTTCCAGGGAAAAGACTAGGAAAACAGAGCAGTCATCAGCAGTTGGGTAATAATCATAATTTGTGAGAACTGGAAATACTATTATTATTTGTGCAGTAGCACAGAATCTGAAATATTGGAGCATACCTGTTGTCATCTACATAACTGACAAACGCCAGCCAACAGGCAGGTCAGAATACAATCCCTCACTCATCAATTAGAAGTAAGTTTCCTTATGTATTACTTGACCATGATAAACTGGGAGTCAAATAGTTTTTACCTAAGAAACCAGCACCCAATATGAATACCTAATGCATTTACCTGTCAGTCCTTTGCATACAGTAAGTCCAATTAAACAAACCCAAGGTGCTATGGGACCTGATGAAATTCCAATCTCTGTTTTACACTTTCAAATAAATGAAATCAACGTATGCCTGTAACAAAAAGCAGCCATATTCCTGCTTCAAAATGAAACTCATCTCCCATAACAATATAAGTATTTTATACATTAAGACGATGGCATTTCTTTGTGCCAAAAGCAAGGGGAGGAGAGGTGATGTTTACATTTAGTATTCATACCTTCCCTTGTCAACACAAGGCTCCAGTGTTAAACACCAATGAGGACATTTTTGCTGAGGGTTTTTTTGGTTAAATTGAGCCAGATTTCAGAGCAGGTATATATATGTGTAGATGTGTTTACACTGCACCAGTTTCTCAACATGCCCCCAGCTTACACCTCCCACCACCTGGCCTACCAGAGGGGGAAATTTAAAAGAAACATATAATGTAAAAATCGTACATGTAAGTGCTTGAGAAACCCAAGAGGTGAATCCGTATCTTTTGTGTTGAAACTGTTGCAGCATTTTAAAGCATGGAGACGAAAAGAGGCTCACAGATGAAGCAGTGAGTTTAATGGGCTACAGTTTTCTCATACAACATGGAAATTAAAATTGCAAACCCAGCAAGAATATATTTGTTTCTGGTTCCATTGGGTCATCATCTCCTCCAGGTGCCTAAAGGCAAGTACTACATTCCAGCTTGCACTTTCTATTCTTTCTATCCCGAGCACAGCTCAATGGCCTCGTGGATCAACTTTCCCTCTTTGTACACCAGAACCAAATCCTCGCAAAATGAAGTGGAAGCTCTCTGCTGACCTCAGCGAACACTAAATCAGGCCCTAGTGCATTCAAATGATGGCTTTACTTTACAAACAGATAGACAGTATTTATCAAAATCACATCAAAATCACGTAAAAATACATAACGTAACACATAGGCATAAAATATTTTTAAACATATGCACAGACACATATATATAGTACCTTCCTTACCTAGATATTTCCATTGAATCACTATTAAGAAGCAGGGGGGAATCTCTTCACCCTCAAAGTGCCATGTACTACTATTCCCTTGGGAAACTGCTCAGAGAAGTACTCTGGGGAGCCAACTACAGCTGTATTACAATAAAGAAACTGTATGGTTTCATATTTACAATAAAAAAATTTTTGCACTTAAAATGCAGACCTGGTGAGAGAGAAAAATATTATTAATATTTGTGGGATTTTTTTTAACGGGAAATTCAGAACGGAGCCATCATCAACTGCTCTGTAATCACAGCACATAACAGCTCAAAATCATTACTGAAGCTGCACAAACTAAAAAAAAAATTAAAAATTCAGAAGTAACACTGAAATTATTAAAGCTAGTCTGATGCCCAGTAATACAGTTGACCTCAGAATCAAACAAGCTGCTGGTCTGTTAGGGCACAAGATGAAATACCCTACAGGAGTTTAAATTCCAATCCTAGCTCAGGAGTTTCTCTTAATATCAAAGTAGCTGCTTAGGAAAGCAAATGAAGTACTACATTACCTCTGGTAATGGTAACCATTTACTCCTTGAAAAGCCTTGAGAGAGCTCTCACACGGAGTAGCCTATGTTTTATTAAATCCTTTTGCATACTTTTATTTTCAGGTCATATAACCTGAAGGACAAAGGATTCGCTTAAACTTTTTAAAGTATTCTGATTTTATCAAGGATTAGTTGTTCTGATTCTTCAATAATTCAAGCTTCATCCTAACAATGTACCATGTTTAAATGTGAGCAGCATTAAAGCAGAACATATTTACAACTTTTTTCTATTGAATCCCAAATGCTCAGTGCAAACAAACCACTGGCAATACAATCAATATGAAGACCTCACTAAGATCTTCAATTATTCACATTTGTTGTTTATCCTCATAGAATCTCAATAAGAAAATAACTTATTTAATTGTACAGCATGAGGATATAGTCACGTCTGCCTATAGGTAGTTGTTTTGCTATTTAGAAAATGAGAAACAGAAAGAGGGAGACAAATGTCCCCTCTTAACTCACTGTTTTACAGTTATATCAAACAATAAATTATGACTGCCTTGTACCCTAAAGTTGGCCAGAAAATCTATGTTAACAGGCAGCTAAGCTGTGCATACAGATGCCTTGTTTTGTGGAAGTAGATCAGTGCTCCATTACACATGTTTAAAGTAACAAATAATACAGATATTATTTTAAAATAATTCTTAAAATAATTAAAATCAATTATTGAGATGCTTCTATTGGGAACCTCTCATGGTCATTTTAATGCTTATTTTGGCATTATACAATGCAAATATGGAAACTTTACCCCAGACATTGGGTAGGATCAGAGGTCATGAGAGTCATCCACATGGATGTCAACACCGGGACATGTTGGGAAATACAGATGACAGAGGGACCAAGAAGGAAAAGCAACTACAGGTTTAGTTTGAATTTCTGCTAATGACTGAAAAGACAGGACTTTTTAGAAAAGCGATGCTTGACAGAGAGAAACGAATTTCCCTGTTTGCCAGATGAAATGCACTGCTTTGTTTTTCTTCATCGTGATGTACTTCCCAGTCTTCTCAACAGGAATGAACAACTCCTGATAGCAAACTGCTCAATCAAACAAAAGTGGGCCTCCCCTGCTTAGCTGGTTTATTCCCTACCTCCTCTAACACTTGGAAAGGATTCAGACAAGAGCTACAAGAGCGATTAGAGCGCCTGGAAAAACTTGCCTTACAAGGAGAGACTACAGCTCAGTCTATTTAGTTCATAAAGGAGAAGGTTAAGAGGCAACCTGATCACAGACTATGAATACTTACACAGGAAAGAGATTGCTGAGAGCAGATGGGTATTTAATCTAGCAGAAAAAGGCGTAACAAGATCCTGTGCTTGGAAGCTGAAGCCAGTCAAATTCAAACCAGTTTATGCAGCATCAATTTTCAACGATAACAAAATAATAACTATTTTAACAACTTAACTAGAAAAGCAGGGGCCTCGCTGCCATTTGCAGCCTTTAAACAGGCATTGGAAGTCTTTCTTAAAGATATACTACAGCACAGGGGGTTTGGCATAGGCCCTGGTAAAAGGATGAAATGAAGCCTTCTCCAACCAAGCAGCACAGCTCGCCTCTGCCTCTGCCCCTGCCCTCCATGGCCCAGTGGGTGGGCTCCTCGCTCGAGGCTCTGGGGCTGTGCTTCTGGCGCCTGAGCCCCTGAGAAGGTCGGACCTGTTCATAAATGGCCCTTTGCAAGCCCATGATGCTCATCACAGGAACACAACAAAACTGCACGACCAGAAGTTTCCAGCACACATTCACACTGACATTCACAGACTTGTGCACAGAAAGATGCTGAAGTTCTAAGCCACCATAGAGAGAGAGAGATTTGGAAAGGATTTTAGGTGAAAAACAGTAAATTCAGCCTAGCAGACACAAAAGGTACAAAGCAACGCACCTGAATCCATCACCATTATACCAGTCCACAAGACAGGAGTTATTCATGCGTGTTCGGACCCATCAAAATATTTTGGGCCATTCCACTGCCTTCCTCCAGACAATCCCTTCTGCAAAAGCAGCAGTTGCCCGTCTACAACTGGGCCACAGTCCCAGTACATGAGGCCTTATGGAAAAGCTTTCAATTCCACTGCATCTTCCTCAGCAAGGACTGACTTGTTTTAGGCAGCAATGCAATAGTTAAATATTACTGAGTTGCTAGGAAAAATACCATCAAGCCAGTTTATATCTTACCATATTTCCTTCCATTCAAACTGTATTATGCCGCATACCATTTCATCACTTCACAATGCCACAAACTACCTTTTAATGCAAAACAAAGCTTTTCAATGTAAAGCCCCATAGCGTAATCCAGAAGAACTTTTCTTATCTATTTTGACAGCAAATCTTTAGTGGCAACCACATGTTATTGTGTTTTAGGGATTGAGACTTTTGTACGAACATGCTGATTGTCTCCTTGAGACATATATAATCAGCATTTTGTGCCAAGAAACGCTTAGGCCAACAGAGACTTATACCATTCTGAAATGTTGTTGGAATTGAAAATGCGTATTTTGGCTTATTTCCTTCAGCCTGCAATAGTAGGAATTTCTTAGGGGGCGGTTATTATTTTATTTTTAACTTCATTCTCTTCTCAAACTCTCAGAGATTAAACAAAAAGTCAAAACACATGTTCTGAAAGAAAGCAGCAATACCAATGAAATAATTCATCCTGATACACCAGTGCTACCTCATATGGCCATCTGCCTCGGAAACTGTTGGTCACTTCTGCCTCTGTCCAAGCTGAAGAGCTGCACCTATACGCTCCCTACTCAGTAGCAGGCAGCTGTGCAAGTGAAAGGGAATGCACTTTTTACGTAAGTGAGTGGGTGACTGTGAATCCTATACATCAGAAACGAGCAAACACAAAACCAAACAAGCGTCTATTTGTGTGTTTCAGCAGTTCCCGAATGTCAGTTTACTGCACAAAGGAGTTGCAGGAGTAACATGTTCAGTATTCAGAGAGCATCCTGTCACATTTGCTGCAACAGATATTTTTAACTCCCTTTTGCTCCATATGTAGAATGTGCAAATACACAAAAGAATGTCTTAATTGGTCCTGCTTTATATAAATGAATAATAGGCTAAACGGGTTGAAGTGAATGCCATATTTATCTCTCCACTGAGGAAAGACAAGATGATTCAGAAACAGTGAAGCCAAGAGGATTCAGAGCCTTACTCACAAGTGGAATATATATCTCCTGTCAATACATTATGTGTTCCATTTCTACTACAGCCCCCTAAAGGCACAAATAGAAAAAGAGAAGCAAAATCTAAATGTTTCATTTCTGCTCAACATACATTCATGGATGTGGGAGGTTTTTATACTTGCTTTCAGGACTTAGGAATCAAATCTCTAGCGCTCTTTATTTTACTGAGTTTTTGTAAATACTAAACTCTCCAGCATTAGTTTCATCATTTCATATTACCATTGCCAAAAGACATTTTGTGTTCCTAGGAAGCAGAGGCACAAGTAACACAAAAAAGGCCTGAACTTGCTCTTACTCACATGAGCAATCCCACCCAAGCCAACAGCTCTACTCGGCAGCTGCAGCATCTTTCCAGTTAAGCAGAGATACTTCCTACCAGGCACTGAAAAGCATGTAAGCAAAAATAAAACACAACCAACCCTTAAAGATCAGTTTTGTGGGGTTTTTTCCTGCTTACATGCTTCCACATATGACTACTGATTAAAAACCTATGTGATCGGCATATGAAAACTTTTTAATCCTCCTCTCAAAAGTACAAACATCACTGAAGAGCTCCAAGAAAAATAAAAAGTAGGATGTGCAAGATTGGGCTGATACTTTGATTCTGCTGATTCTGGAAGCTGCTATTTTCAAGTGCTGCTGGTCTGGTTGGATTTTATAATTACACTAAGCAGAAAGCAAGTCTCTTCTGCACTCACTCCATCAGGCAGGGAATCACTTTTAGGGCTGGTGGGAAAGTGGAACATCTCATTTCCATTAATCTGGCTCACAGCTTCAGATTCATAGATGGCATTAGTAGAGCACCACTTTCAGCCAGAGTGGAAGTTCAGCCTTGTGTTTAACTCTGCATTAACTTGAGCATGACAGAGTAAAAATGCAGGAAGGATGGAAAAAAAAAAAAATCTGGTAACATTTTTTCAGCAGAAGGAAAAGCTTTACAAAATGTATAGGTTCAGTTATTCCCAAAGCAGTGTTTTGTTAGGAGCATAGTTGTGCGTACACTGCCATGGCTGGAGGATCTGCCTTGCCCACGGCAAGTAAGGTAAGGCCTCAGGCACATGTAATTTAAAATTCATTTCTACTCTAGCAGACAGCTTCAGACCAGCACCTGTTTTTATTTTATAAATACAGCACTCTCATTTTGCATTCCTGTGGTCCCTAGGAGCTAACACCAAAACCATCTTATGTTCTAGATGTGTTTTAGACAATAACATACAAATATATCTTTAAAATCCATCAGCACAGGTTGCAAAGGTTCCTCCGTGTTCTCACATCAGTCCAAGCCTGCAGTCATTTCCTACTGGCCGCTGTGGAGCACCTCCCATTAGGAAGCGGCATTGCTGGCAGAAGGTATTTGCCAGATTGTGCCCAAGCCAATAAAACATGGCCCTCACGCTGTATACTTTAAAGAGTGTTTCTTAATTAAAAGGAAAAGAAGGTTCCCCAAACTTCAGTAATTCTTGACTCTGCAGACGGTTACCAAAGGTGAGCTCACACATGGTGTTTGGGGGTGCCACATCAAAACGATGGGCAAATATTCTGTTGTTGCATTTCCCTCTTCCTGCATTTCATTATCTTAATACGTACAATATTGGATATTTAAAACAGGTAACAGATGTCAGTAATGACTGTTCTTAACAATTTAAAACTATCAGTTTGTATTAGGAGTGAAATTTGGAGGGGGGGATGGATAACGAGCTGATGTATCTAACTCTTACTAAAACAACAGACCACGTGCTGCCCTTGGTCACCTACAGGCAAGTATTGCTACTAACAAAGGACCTGCCTGCGTACCAGAGAACAGAACTTTGGCCTAAACACTACTGTCCTGATCAAATGCCTAGTTCATTTGCTACATTATGCCGTTCAAATACAACCAACTGCCTTAAAATCCTCCTGACTTTCCTATAAAGACACAAACAGATCTTTTACCTCATTACGACTTATAGACGGGAACTTAAAGCAACTGATTCTTCCAACTTCGGCATTTTAAATAAGTCATTGTAGGTTTGGTTTTTGGGGGGTGATGGTGTTTGGTTTTAGTTTGGTTGGGGGCTTTTGGAGGGTTGACAGGGGTTTTTTTGATTGTTTGGGTTTGGGTTTTGGTTAGTTTTTTAAAAAGGATTGTATGAATGGTTGTCCTGGTTTCGGCTGGGATAGAGTTAATTTTCTTCATAGTAGCTAGCATAGTGCTGTGTTTTGGATTTAGTACCAGAAGAATGTTGATAACACACTGATGTTTTTAGTTGTTGCCAAGTAGTGCTCAGACTACTCAAGGACTTTCTGAGCTTCTCCTGCTCGGCCAGGTGCATAACAAGCTGGGAGTACAGCACAGCTAGGACAGCTAACCCAGACTGACCAAAGAGCTATTCCATACTATATAACGTCATGCTCGGGGGGCGTTAGTTGGTTGGTCGGTTGCAGGGAGAGTGATCGCTGCTCAAGGGCTGATTGCGGCTTGGGGAGTGATCGCTGCTCGGGACGGGCTGGGCATCGGTCGGCGTGTGGTGAGCAATTGTGTTGTGAATCGTTCGTTTTGTATATTCTGTATATTCTGTTACCATTCTCATTATTACTATTATTATTATTTTCTCTTATTAAACTGTCTTTATCTCAGTCCACAGCTCTAACTTTTTTTTCCTTCCTGATTCTCTCCCCCATCCCACTGAGGGAGGGGAGAGTGAGCGAGCAGCTGCGTGGTGCTTAGTTGCCAGCCGGGTTAAACCACGACAATGGTATAATGGGGCTAAGTGAAATATGTTTTTTATCTGGGCAGCCTGGAGCTTGACCCTGGCTGGAGATGGCAGATCACAAGTGAAAATACACTCTACCCTGGGCTCTGGCTGCCCCACTACCACTGGCAGTGTTCTAGATCTGCTACAGAGATACCAGCTTCTGCTCAAAACAGCTAACAACAGAGCAGCCACAGTATTTACAAGACAAATATGTGGCCAATGTTAAGGCATATCTATAACCAGTTATATCAAACCCTGCCTTCCATGAGTCTATATATGCTTTCAAAGAGTTACTGTAAGAAGTAAAGAAATGTCAGCTCTGGGGAACTGCTTATTCAATTTAGCATAATATCAATAGTGAACAGTTTTATTGACCTTTCAATTGATATTATTTTTCTCTTAAAATATAAATCTTGGACAAAAATATATGGTACAGTCACCTACTGATCTCTATATAATAGGTTAGTAAGTAAATAGAGTACTTAAGTGTAGAAGATGCCATTTTCCAAACACCGTTTACAAAGGAATCTTGATTTCTAAATGAACAGAAATGCCTGACACACCACGGTAACATACATTATCCACCAGATCGCCCCAGTTGGGTTCTTAACCATAAATAGTCGGACAGCACAAACAAAGGTCAATGGGTGAATTTACTGCTGGATGACTCCATAAATTACTAATTCAGAACATCTAAAATCCAAACTATACCTGCAGGCATTTAAGACAAACAGAATGTCACAGCCTCAGTAACAAGTGAAGATGAGTGAAATCTGGTCTGCTCGAGTTTTTGACATAGACATGTCATTTTTTGAACCCTTAAATGTATAAATACTACCACAAAATCTTCACAAAAATTTGCAGCTCTTGGATCAAGGACTAGTAATGAATATTTCACCACCTACTGCAAAACTGTTTAGGACAATTAGTCACAGGCAAACACCTCAGAGAGCTCAAAAATTAATTTGGGTTTTCATCTGAACAGAAGTTCTTAGAAACTACAAATAGGGATTTCAAGGAGTAAGCTCATACATCTAATATCTACTAGAAGCCAGCTTGCTGTATAAAGCAAAGCCATATAAATGAAAAGGACAAGGTAGCAAATAATTTATTGTGTCCCAAGGACTTGGACATGACAGTGAAGATTTGGATAAGTCCTTAATTGGTTTATTCAGCCATAGCTCAGATACCAAATAGTTTCAACTCCACTTACCATGACTGGCTCTGCTGGACATGTTCTCAGCAAGTATGCACTAGCATGAGATGAATTTGACATATGAAAAAACCTGTATACTAACCCAAGAATAGGAGCGTTCAGCATTCAATAATTACAAGGATTTAAAAACATCTTTCTTTTTTCTTTTTATAGCTGCATATTTGCTGAAGGTGAGACATGAGTTTGTGGTTTTTAAGCCATTTTAATTCCCCTGCCTCCATGAAAGCTGAGGCCAAATTCAGAAGGTATCAGTCAAACTGCTTTACTTCTGAAGAACATGGCAAGAGAGCTCAGACTGAAAGAGGAAGCCAAAAGAGGAAACAGAAGACAGGAGATTCAGTCAAGGGTGGTGTACAGCAAAGACACTATTCACATTTCCAGAATAATATTTGGTTATTAACTGTACTTACATTATAAGAAAAGGCATTATGTATGCTGATGTGACTTAAGATCCCTTCTAATCCCTTGGAAAAGCAACTCTCTCTTTCTTCAGCTATGCATTTGGCAAGAAAAGAAGATATAAGCAACAGGATAAGCCCGGCTTGTGCTCCCAGTACACCGTGCAAGATTTGCTTCTACTGTTCTGCAATCAGTTAATAGTAGGATTCAATTTTATTAGTGCTAGAACTACACTGAAGAAATGAGGTGACAGCAGTCTACACTAAACAGCAAAGGGGGGACTCCAAAGGTGAATCATTCCAGCCTGAAATGCCTCTAATTGCCTACCTTTTTCCATAGAGGAAGCCCACATGATCAGACATTCAAAATTCAGCAAAAGGAGCCATGTCCTAAGCCTAAGGAGAAATGTATTCAAAGAGAAACTACTTATCTTGGGAGACTGAGCATAGCTCAATCAAACATGTGCATAGCTGCCTAAGTCCCTATGTCCATACACATCTCCAGGTGTCTGTGTGGTGTGACAAATTACTAGACCACCCAGTTGATTCAGCAGTGGGTGGAATCAAAGGTTTTAAAACATTCAAAATGCAAATGGACAACGATGCACCTTAGGTCATATCCCTCATTGTGTGAAATTCAGGCATTTGTCTCATTCTTCGCCCTAGCTTCATCAGGCCATATTTTTGTGTATATTCCAAACACATCCATACACAGCCAAACCAAAGGTTTTTCCTAAGCAGCACTGGCTCTCCATGAATTAATTCCCATGCTGAGAGCCAGTGCTGCAGGTCTGTTTCAAACAGAGTGACATTTCCAGTGGAGTCCAGCTGCCACAATCTACCTCGTGCAGACAGACTAACACATTCCTTCACGGGTATTATCTGAGTTGCAAGGCCAGCAAGCGGGGGAATGTGTAACAGACTGAGCTCTTGCCACATTGTGAGAAAAGGTAAATTGTCAACAAACATTTCCTACATCTGATATCTTTTGTATGGAGAGCTACGCTTTTAATAAAGAAGCAGCTGCCACTGCTGAACGATTAATCAATACTGGTAAGCTGACATCTTAAGAACTTGCTGAACTAAAGCTTTTCTTTTCCTCCTGCATTTACAAATAAAGTGCTCACTATTTGACTAAAGCCTGTCTACTTGACTGGAAAATATCAGAGTCCTATTTAAATGACATTTGCAGAGAATGAGATTTTATCCTGGTCGCTGCTCCTTATCGCTAATAATAACATCAGATTAGTGGATTTAGGCCAGCCGAGTAGCAATGCCTTTTCTGATCCCTTCTTAAAGCAGCTCTTTCCATCTGTCTAGCCAAGCTTTCCTCTGCTTGTATGGGCCAACGATTAGGTCTTAAATGGAGCTTCAATTGATACCATGTGGGATATCTATACAGAGGTTCATTGTGTTGCTAAATTCCAGCCAAGACATTTATCAACTCTGACTGCTGCTTACTTCAAAAGAGCAAAACACCTGGATATTTACAGGTATAAACATTCCTACGCTCTGTTGCCTTCTTGAATAACAACAATAATTAGACAATCCAATTTTAAAAACACACAATTTGCTCTAAGATTTGTTTTCCAAATAAGATACAGGATCAGACACAAAGCTCATGTCAAATAACATGACTCCACTGGGTACTGTGGAGTACTGGATGCACAACTTTCTGCACATTCAGTATCTGTCCCACAACCTGTCGATTAATGGGTGACTTACGCTTCAGCACAGCGCGGCTTGTTAGCAACAGTGGTTTTCAATCAGAGCTTTAGGGGTAATGACTGAGCAATGTGGGCGCAGACAGAAAACACACTGCACATGCACACACACATATACCATATACAATCACAGCGCAGTAAAAACTTTTTTTAAGGACAATTATTGGTTTTGTCATCATTGTTTTTATTAATAACTGAGATCAGCAGCATAAGCAAGATGTAAAATCCAAATGCCAAACGCTCTCAATAAAAATACTGAAGCCAATTATAAAGTAAATCTATGCTTTCTTTCCTCTACCTTTTTTTGTGGTTTTTAGTTTAAAGGTCATTTTGTATTCCCAGCTAGGCCACTTACAGTACGTTAATAACTGACATTTCCTCTTCTTAATATATAATGCAGGCCTGGCAACTGCTGCGCGCTAAAGATAAGATGTGAAACCAGTAGTTCTCATAAGAAACCAGTGTTTCTAGATCATGCAAATCTCCTAACTCCCATGCTTGTTTAGTTTTTAACAAGGTCTTGCTCATTCCTAACCTTGACCAAAAAAGTGTTTCCACATGGCAGTCAGACTGATGCCAAGTACAGCTACACACTGAAAGTTGCCTGACTTAATCAAGCAATGGTGGAGACATGAAATGAATATTTAGCAAGGTCAAAGTCAGACTGCTCTTTGAGAAGCAGCAATTGCTGACAGTTGAATGAACAGCACACAAATCCGGGCTCCTATTTTAATACCTACAT
The DNA here is from genome assembly GCF_000687185.1 of Egretta garzetta. Classification (NCBI taxonomy): domain Eukaryota; kingdom Metazoa; phylum Chordata; class Aves; order Pelecaniformes; family Ardeidae; genus Egretta; species Egretta garzetta. The sequence goes on along the minus strand of NW_009259312.1, from coordinate 444,735 downwards.
ATTTTTACTATTTGTCATCCTGTTAACAAAACTGCATTAAAACACAATATTAGAAATCTAAGATCATTTTTATGGAAAGGTTACAATCTACTGTATATTTATGCATGTCATAAAGCCCATAATGTATCTTGCATGAGACCATTTATCTTCATTTCATAGGGTCACAACAAGTACACACTACTTTTCCTTCAGGAAGCCTGTGGCATGTTGAGCCGGGCATCAGTCATAATAAGAAGCAAAAAGACAAACTTATTTCATTAAAAAATAGTGCATGAAGTAAAATGGAAAACTCCGAATTTTTTAATTAACAGGATTGTGAGCATCGCTTATCTTTGAAAGCAGCAAATTGGAATTAATCACATTTCAAGACCAAGTTAATATTCTCTCTCTCTTCTACAAAATTACTGTGATTGATCTAAATCTAGTTATTTCATGCAAAACTAGGTTAAATACTGTGGATCTTTATGACCACACACAAAGCATTATCATGACAGACTATGCTATTGTATTTCTGTTGCTGGGTAAGCCACACTAAATCCAATCGCAAGCTATCAAATTAGGAAAAAATCTCCAAGCCTTAAGTACAAAACGTTTGCCTGGTAAAGTTTTCACAGGAACGCGTTACTGGATTTGCCTGGCCATTCAGGTCCAGCAACAACACCGTCCACCACACCCCCCGTTTCTCCTTGGTGCCCATGAGGGCACAGCAAGCCAAGGGCGACCCACCCCACCCCACCCCACCCTGCTCACCAGCAGCACCACTCAGAGGATCAGCAGGCTGCTCCCACGTCCTCGGCTGGCGAGGGCAGGTGGAACTCAGGGTGCTCCTACCACATGGTCTTTCAAGCGCTCTTTCCTGGGGAGCAAGACAGCAGCCTAACACATCTGCTCCAGGCACAGCCAGGACTGTTTCTCCATGAGGCGATGCCAATCTTTAGTCTTTAGGAGATACCTGAGCATTATCTTCTCTGAGTCTGCTCATGTGCACATAACTGTCACAAATGATGCCGTCCTTTTTTTTTTTTTTTTTTTTTTTTTAATATATACATATGTTTAATATCTATGAATTACCATGTACAGAAACCTGCTGGTATCACAGTATGGCTATAAACCATTCTAGCTATGTGACCATGCAAAACACTGTTAATGTCTCAGTAATTTAGGATAATGAGGAGTAATAACAGTATAATAAATTATGAAAAACATCATTGTAAACCTTTTTTTGGTTCATATGCTATTTTGTGCACGCACATATACCAAAGCTTCTTTATAGTTTAACCACCGATATTTAACATCCCAGTTCAATAGCCGGAGTTCAGGGTTTATCAACTATCTGAAGCTACTGTGAACAAAGGCCATATTTATTTGCACATCAAAAAAAAGCTACACACTGTTGAAGACAGATCTATACAACATCCAGAGAACAGGCAGTAAACGCTGGTTTTATTGAGAAAAGCTGGTGACTGGGTATTTACGAGTTGTAAATGACATCTGATTTGGTGAGCCTCCCAGTTAGACACTGACATTGCAGCTCGCCATTTCTCTGATCAGACTCTGGCAAGATTTTTTTTTTCCCCCTAATTCAGTTTCATATAAAATCTTAAAGAACTTCCTGCTAGCAAGAAGGCAATTGTAGGGTATGTGGTTATATGAAGATAATCAGATTCCTGAGGGAACAGAGGTCCTCATGTGTACTTTTTTTTTTTTTTAAATCCTCAGGGGGGTGATTTTCTCACAACACTCACACCCCCTCTCTCCTATTGTGCCTTATTGCTTAATTAGCTACCGGATGAAACGTAGTTCTGTTTGCATCAACTTTATGTCTACTGTAATTGCTCCGAGTTGTAGTTCCAGGAAGAAAAAAATGGATCAAATAACTACATACATTTTGTTTGATTAATCATGAAAAAATCATTAAGGGATTAAAGTGAAATCATTTTACTCCTGTTGATCATGTTCAGCAATTTGAAATTATTTTATGATCCTGATCAATGTAATTAATGAGAATGGCTGTTAATTAGTTACACTAGCAGGTGGGCCATGAAAAAATGTATTCACTTAATAACACAGAATATCATGCTATTAGAATTTGTGTTGATTCTGTAGCATTTAGAGAATAAGAGTTTAACAACTGCACAGGACCGTGGTCTTTGAATTTTCAGCACACAGACCACAAGCACACTCAGCCACACAAAATTACTGTCGTAAAGGCAACGTAGAGGCACAGCTGTTTGGAGATTTAAGACCATAATAAAACATTCTTCTTTCTGTGATTGTCTTCCTTATGACAAGTCCCTACACCAACTCTCGCAGCAAACCCTCCTACTGGTACATCAGGAACAAAACAGGTTTCAAAGTAACTGGGGCTTCACTCTCCGCATCTTGATAATTCAGTCACTCTCATCTGGTCCTTTCTAGTGTCTCCCTAAGGAGAAGGCTTTCTTCAGGAGAAATAACCTCTTGGGTGTGAACTTGAGACAGACAATAAAAGTGTTAACTGCTCTGCAGTGTTATGTAGCTAATTAGCAGTACTAAGTTTAAGGGTGGTTTATGGGGGATCCTCATCCCCAAGGAATACAGGCAGCATAATACTGTGGGGGTTTCTTTCCTTCTTTTTGAGAAAAATAAAAACTGAACTGTGGAAAAAATGTGTGTACTTATACAGTGTGATGCAGCTTGGGTTTGCATTTCCTGTAGGACCAGAGTAGACAGCATAACATCACTCAGACTGAGGGAATGGTACAGCTCCTAGAATTCATCTCCAACTAACTTACAGACTGGATCCAAACACTGCAGCAACTGGAGAGAATGAGCAGTCTCACAAAGGCAGAAAACATTTCTGAAGCACGCTGGTCTATTTAAAAGACAACGCAGAGAAAGGGAGGCCTGAGCACAATAACAGGCTGGGCAGGACAAGGGTAAGAGGAAGGGATCCACCACTTCTGCTCCCTTTTTTCCAAAAAGAACTTGGTGAAAATCAGTGATAGTCCCCCTTGCCCTGCAGCCTGGTTTGTCCAGACATCTGCAGGGGTTTTTCCCTCCTTCTCTCTTGTGCTCTGCTCTACTCACAATATCTACACAAGCCTAACCTCTATATGACATGCACACACGACATTGCTGTACTAAGACAAAACTACATCTGATAACCATTAAACTTAAAATATTCCTTTAAAAAGCACAGGACCCTGGGGTTAAAAAAAAAAAAAATCAATCAAACCTTCACAGGTCATCCTTAAATATCAAAGTGACAAGTGCATTAGAAATAAAGACTTGAACTTACTATGTGGAGATGAGGACATTCAAGAATAGAGACCCCAAAGGCAGAAGTGGGTTAACAGGAGGGTTCCTAGGTGCACACCTGAACATGTGGCCAAGCTGTTGTGTTTGCTGTTGGTAGGGAATCTCCAGGTGAGCTTGAGCTCCTGATCAATCCCTGACATGTTGTGTCAGCCCATGGCACTGAACTACACTGTTTGCAGAAGGCTTTTTTTACTATTAGCATCAGAAAGAAGGCAAGGGCTGTCGCCCTTTGAGAGACTGACATATCAGTGAATGAAGAGACAGCAGAGCAAAACCAGTATTATAAACCTTAGGGGTGAGCAACCCTGTGAGAGACGGTTTTTAGCAGGACTCAAGTTTAACGAGCTTTTCAATGGCTGTGACCCCTCCACCAGGGACATCTAGGTATGAAAGGAAGGGCCATGTTTTAGAGAAAGTGCTCCCCAACAAAAAGAACAACTTCCCTATTTAAAGAAGGATAGGAAAACCCAAAGCAAACCTCACCATTGTTTCTCTAACATCTTAATGATAATCCCAATGGACTGTATCCAGATTGTAAGGAATCAGCCTCAGTCTTACCTGCTGGTTCCTGCACTAAATATTCCATGTACATAACTGTCGGCTTGAGCCAGTGTATATTGGCCTCTTCAGATGAAAGAAAATTGGTGTCGGCAGCCTCCTGAGCACATTTTAATCATCAGCCTGATCATGGGTGCATGGCAGCTGCTCGATTGATGGTGTTAGACAGCGAATAAAGAAAGGTGCCAGCAGTGCCCTCAGATCTGACATAATGAGGGAAACATCAGTCATTTGGCTAAAAGGCTCATAAAGGCTCCATCAGCTGTGACACAGGAGTCTGTCTTATGCAAAGCTAATGAGGAAATGTGGCAGTGTTAGCATTCTCTTTAGACAGTAACAAGTTGCGAGTGAGCTGCATTTTAGATGAAAAATCCAGTTGAAAATGGAGCAGTTTTCATGATCTTTGCCTAAATAATATGCTGATGTCTGGGAAAGATTGTTAGAAATCAAAAGATTTTGAAAGGGGTTCAGGGCAGCCATTCCCAAACACAGTAGCCTGCATATCGATTCCCAATTGATTAGCATGTGTATCGGTACATAAGGCTTACCTCATCTGACTGGACTTTGAACATCCTCACCATGGATCTCAGGCTCACACATGCTGCTATTCCACCCTTTAATGCTGGGAACTACTGGGTGCCCAGTGGTCACCAATTAGCAAGGTCTGGGCACAAACAGGGCTTTCTAAGTGATCCATGCAGACCTGAATGGGAAGTAGTGAAGACACAGCTCCTAACCCAGTCCTGCACTGGTCTGCTGCTTTCCTCCTCTCAGGGCTTTGGAAGCAGTGGTTTGGAGTCATTTGAGAATAGTGCCCATCTCTACTATGTGAATATTTTAAAGCAGGCATCCTCCAGGAGGGTACAAGCAGCTAACCCTGCCTGGGTATTGGGTTGCAGATTCAGACTGTGCGAACAGTATACCCAGAGGCTGTCAGAAGGGTTGCTTTGGAGAGTAAGGTAACAGAAGGGAAGTGGGGAAGAGGAGACTCACAGATGAACATTCACTTTCAAATTTCCATTTCTAACAGCTTCTTCCATTTCAGCTTCCTAGCATGTTGATATATTACACTAATTATAAAAATGACCTTCTCCCCTTCTACGTTTTTTCTTCCTACCACTGCTCCAGTCGATAGATTTACAGTCTAATGTTATTTCTGTGTATGCCATGAGAGCCATTCCAACAGCAACAGGGCATTATGAAAAAAACAGTCAAAAGGTAATTAGAAATCTTGCTGAAATGTTATGTTTGTTACATGAGGATTACATTGAACGATTCAATGAGCCTCAAAGTTCATCCTTAACATTGATAAGTGGGTTTCTGCCAAGAAATGCACAGCTGGTGACAGCAGGGATTCAGGGTTTGGAGGGACACACACTTCTAAGGTGAAATTGGAGACAGGGATTAGAATCAGAGAAAACAAAGGAGGTCTTTATTCCTGGAAATGTTAAAGTCATTTTTCAGTGGCAAAGGAAATGCCATTTTTATAGCACATACCTAATCTTTCCCTTAGTTTTGATAGCAGATGTTTAGTTATATAGGTAGAAAGTGGGATTCCAGTGTTAAAACAAAGAAAACGGCCATCAGGTTTTCTGAGTTTGTTCCTCAGTCACAGAGGTATTGCGTCAGGTTGCATTGTGGCCTTGTGGGTACCACTTAGTCTACCTGTACCTCTAGCTCCACATTACCAAAGCGACTAGAAAAATAAAATTATATTGATTAGCAGGGTTAACTTGGAGCTGTCAAAAGAGAGATCCCAGGACGCTGGGACTGATCATGTGCAGAAGTTTCCCGCAAGTCCTAACACAGTATTCCAGACTGTTCCTACCCAAAGTTACATTGCTAATTGCAATAGTCATATACAATGTAACCTGCCTGAAAAAGCAATCTGCTTAAATAACAGCTTCTCTTGGGAGGTTGTCCCCAAGTATTCTCAATTGCTGTAAGTAACATTTCATTTTTCTTAGAGGTCTATCTCAATTGATTTTTATCAGTTCTCTGAATGACCATTTACAACAATTTTCAAAATAATACTCATGGACCACAGCTGCTATTAAGGTAAATTAATTAATGTTTCTGAAGACTGTTGAGATTCTTGAATGAAAGGTTACATGCTGTATATCGGTGCTTCACTGTCTATTAGAGGAGAGAATAAAAGACATATTTTCTTGTGAAAATTAATTCTCTGGCCTCCTTTTAGACCTCTGTGCTGCAAGTTAACTTTGTTTAACTGCTTCTTTGTAGTAATGACTTACAGACCGTAATACCTTTCCTGGGAAGAGACTTCAAAATGGCACCAGCACTCTGTCAGCATCAGACAGTTACTCTGCAAATGGTCTAAGTGCATAATTTTTTAACAATAGGGCTTTATTTCTGCTGAAAGTTAATATCACTGAGGTATTTCACTTTTATCTAGCTCCATTTGCACTTATATTTGCTTGGTAATGTGGCTTTGCCAAGTTATACAAATATAAATTATAGATTATTGTTTTGGGATACATTCTTTTTTCAGCTTATATTTTAGAGCTGCATAATCTGTATGTGGTATTCTTCTCAGTTTACTTTCTACAATGTATCTGCTATAACCACACTGCCATTTAGTATAATGCATTGGGTTAAGGGTATATAGTGCCTAGTTTGTGAGAAGCCAGTGAAATTTTCCTGAGAAATAAATGCATGCCCTAAAGCCATTTTTGCAAAATACTAAATGGTAAACAATTACAATGCTTATGCTAAGCTCCATGTTAACAGCTGCATGTATTACAGACTGACACAGCGAACATTGATACAGCAGCATCTGTACCAAACGTATTTAAACCCATATTTCAAAGCTTGTAACATGCCAACGTGCAAATTAATAAATTCTTCTTTCCAAATGTCACCGGCATGGTGATTTCCTGCCAGCCTGAGCATCATTCTCCTGAAGCAGTAAAAGTAACACAGTCAATCTCCTCTGAATCCTATCTCCCTTGCTTCCTGCAGGGTCCCTGGGAGTTTATGATTCATATTCAGAAAGCTGTACGCAGTAGCCCTTTGGGGATGTATATTAATGAAGAAATTTTCTCACGCCAGAGCTGCCTCTTTATTGGAGTACGAAGGGTACAGTCTGTTCTGAGCGGCTTTTTAATTTCTCGTAATTAACCCTGCCAGAATTAACATCGGTGGCATCACTGACAGCAAATTAAAGAAGCCACATCAGCACAGTTAAAGCTTTTTCTGTCTTCCCCTCTCGTATGTGTTTAAAAAATAAAGTTCTCAAAGTCTGTCAAGACAATCGTCCTGTCATTGCATTAAGAGCCCTGCTGGGATAGGTATGATTAGAGCATTTTCAGACTTCCCTGCCGCTAATACCAGCCTATTTCAGCTCGTAACTGGCCACGTGCCATGTAGACTTGTGGCAAAGATCCATGGTTTCAGTTTCTTTTGCTCTGTGAGGTACAGTGGTTCACCTGATCTCCACTGTGAGCTGATGGAATCAAGATCTAAAGCTCACTGCAGCATTCAGACAGTCTCTTCTACTGACAATGTATTAAAAGACAGATCAGCTGCACTTTGAGCCTCTTTAATCTAGCTTCATACCAGCCCCTTTTACACAATCCTGGAGAGATGATGAAAACAGACTATGAACACCAAGATATCCAAACAAACACTTTTTTTCTTCTGTTAAGCCAGAAATAAGTGTGTTAAGTTTTGATATTCCCCCAGCCACTTACATGTAGAATTTCAGAGAAGGAGAAAAGGGATGGACTATCAATCTCCTACCTGATTTTCTCCACTGCACATCTGAGAAGAGAGAGGGATCCTGGAGAAAGCCCAACGCAGTGAACACCATTATAAGAATTACAGTTCAAGCCCACCCGCCCCACGTGAGCACTCTGAGAATCAAGGCTCTAGAGGTCAAAACCTAGACTGGCTTACACAAATATTTTCACCCTTGTTTGATCTGTTGGCAAAAACTGACAAATTATAAAGTTGAAAGGTCTAACAAGGGCAAGATATGGTAAGAATGCTGCTGTTAGTCACACGCAAAGCACCCGTGGATGAGCTAAAAACCAGTGCTCTTCAGTAATCTACCTACCAATTTCTGTGGAAATCATATTTATTGATCCTCTTGTTCCCTCAGTCTAATCACAGCCTTACTTTAGCAATGAATGCAACTTGTGATCATGGTCACTTTGCTTTCCCTAGGACAGAACCTAACCCACACACATCTTTCCATGGGATCATGCCAGGACATTATGATTTTAATAGCCCACAAGGAGAATTTCCAGTACTATCCCGCTACTCTGCTTGCTTCTTTTCGCACTGCCTGCTTCCCAGAGGCCTGGTATTGCACCCTGCTTAAAATTGCCAAGCACTAAAACACCTGCCTGGACTTCAAAATGTTCCTGTAAAGAGAGATGCAAATCTGGCAGAATATGGTATGTGAAGTATCTTCCACCAATTACCTGGCACGATGTTACTGTAACATGTCATTCGAAAAAGCCCAAATCCACAAAGTCAATAATGTTTTCAGAGATTTGATGCCTTAAGAACAAGAACAGGGATTTCCATCAATAGGGGGTAGTAGCCGGGGAGAACACGATGGTTACGAGCATGTGACAGCTAACAGCAGTACGCACACATTTCCCTCGACAAACCACAGATTGCACTGTAAAACACTGCAGTTGGTGTAGCATTGGAAATATGCCAGTGCAACCAGAACGATTATATGCTTCTTGCATTGTCATCTGACTTGATAGGCACTGTTCGAACACAATCTGTGAGTAATTTTAGTTTGCCACAGAGACCACCAGAGGGTAAGAATCTGATTTACATTCAGCAGCCTGAAAGGTCGCAGCAATGATGGTACTGCAGATTACTTGCAGATATGACAGCAGCATCAATTGTTTGAGACTATAATATTAAGTGTTTGTGAGTATCTCTGTACATAAGAATATATGCATATTTCCATGAGAAGGAAAGTAAATAACTGCTAAATAACTTTCTGCATTAAAACCAGGAGACAACTGGATTTTTGCAAAAGGTGTCATTAAGATGACCCCAAGTGGGAGTGAGTTTAGGTTAGTACTGGTACCATGAGTGCACCAGTTCACAAGGGAGGAAGGAAGGGATGTAGCACTAACACGTTGGAGTTCTACCTGAAAAGCAGCAGAAAATGAGGAGGCACCTCATTTGCCTCATGCCAAACATGCTCAGAAGACAAGCTCTTCGGTTGGTTTTAATTCCTACATGACCCAAGCTGCTTTTGTGGGAATGTCAGTTTGACCCATCCGTAAATTGTCTTGCTCGCAGCTAGTGTCCTAGCCCATATCCTTGCCCCTCTTTAACTTCTTTAATCGCTCTAAAAGTCTGAAGGATGCTCAGCATTTTAATTAACTCCCTGAAACCCTTCCCAGAAAACACTACAGTTGAGAAGATTATCAACTGCATGGGATTTCTGGGGTTAAGTCTTGACAGTCCTCAGGTAATTACGAGAGTTTCCAATAGGCAGCAGGTATTTACACATCTTTCTGAGTTGGTCCTCTTGATTTTATGACTATTTCCATCACTAACATACATCTTTTTAAAGATCTACAGATGGACAACTTTAGCTGGGAGTGCTGTAACGTAATAAGCCAGGGAAGAGGGAATACACATGAAAAGGAACAGCCAAACAGTGCTCAGAGCAACTGGGAAGGTATTTAGAGCTTAGCGCAGAAAAATCTCTGAAGCCATTTGTTCTGTGTATGGCTGCAGTAAAAGAAAAAGCAACAAGGACACAGAGATGCATCAACAAAGGGCTGAAATACAAATCATAGGAAGTGAGATGATTTCTCTAATAACTACTTCACAACTGGAATTCTATCCACAGTTTTCAGCATCACACAGGCAAGTTAGTTTTACTGTAGAGGGGGTGCCACTTTAAAAACCTTGAACCACCTTGGATATTTAAAGATTTGTTGTCAAGGCAGGCCAATGTGACTGAATTTATTATTGCTAGGAAAGAGATAACTTCGAATTGACTCAACAGAAATATTTCATTTCATATTAGGAAAATGTTAAACACAGCATAGAGATGTGGGAGAAGGGGAGAACCTGTTCATTACCAGTTTAAATAAAAAAAACAGAACAAAACTGTGGACATCATTTCACATTTGGAAATAAAGAGCCAGTATCTGCTATCACTGACAGCTATAAAACTCTCATTGACTTCAATGAAAGCTGCAAGTGCACATCTAGTTGAGGAATCTGGATCACAAAATGTAAAGAAAAATAATTTTGCTTAGAGAATAATGAATATGCCATATTATGCTGCCAAGTAATATTATTGCCACAACGTCTCAATGAGTTTATGAAACAGATTGATATTTTTATTAGTAGAGAGTGGATTGAAAGAGAGTGACAAAACAAAATGAGGATGAAAAAGGGTGAAAGAAAGCAAGCTTACTGGGCCAAATGGCTTTTTCATGTCCATAAATTGCTAAGTGTATTTCTAATTAATTTCCCAATTCAAACAGCCAGGAATAAAGAACAGAGGCTTTTGAGTGTGCCGTGAACTCAGGAGAGACTCTGTAGACTTGGACAAATAATAGTATAAAATGGTTTATGAAACCAGAGGGTTTATGGTCTATAAATAACTTCCATGTATTTTTATTCTTTACACGTACAATATTACTGAGGACTGGATGATAGCTTTTCACTGCTGCCTGGTTGACTTCTTCCACATACACACCCAAGGTAATGATGATATTGATCCTGAAGAGACATTTTTTGAGACAGATAAAAAAGCCACACAACTGAACTAATAGAAGGGGCCTAGCAACTTAGTGGTAAAGCTGCGGTCCTTTAAGTGAATAGAAATTGGCTATACAGTTTAAAACCTACATCCTAATATCTTCAAGGGTCTGCGATGAAGAATAAAAAAAAAAAAAAAAAAAAAAAAAAAAAAAAAAAAGAACAAAAAGAAGAAGAAGACATGTAAAAGATGACTTATGGCAGCTAGTGCCTTTAACAGCCTTTTAGATAGCTACCATGTACATTTTTAGGCATCCAAATATTATTTAAATCCAAAAAATATATAAGATACATGTATTTGTCAGTGTAAACAAGAGACTGACTGAGAAAATGCCTCTGATCTTTAGGACTTACAGCATGCTCTTTTTTGGCTAAATGTGCGATTCAAAACGTGCCTAATTCCTAAAATCCATATATGTGACACTGCCTGGGTTTCCATGACTACTGCTCTGAAAACCATATTAATTATTCAAGAGGTCCATGCCATTCTCCCTGCGTTCCATAAGGAATGCTGGGAAGCACTGTCTGCCTTTATAGAGCAATACAGATATTTAAAAGGACTGCATTGCTGGCTCTGAATACCACAGGTATTTTCTTACAGCACTATGACATCTGCATGATAGGTCCCATAAATATTATTTAAACACTCCAGTACATAGGTGTTAAAAAAAAAACAAAACCACCACAAAACCAAAAAAACCACCCAAACCAGAAAAACTCTCCTCTTTGCTTTTTTTATTCTATATTTCAACAATCTTCCAAAAGGTGCTTTCATTCTAGGCTCTGTTTATCATCCTGATATAATCCTATTTTAAACAAAGTCAACTAGCTTGCATGCAGTAGGGATTAATCACCTGTGTTTTTCTAGAGGATATAGTTTCAAATTGTAAAATTTACATTAAATCAAATTTCTCACATCAGCTGTGACTAAGCAGCTGTTTGTCATATCTGTTGATCCCTGTATGTTTTAATAACCATAATCAGCGCAAGGAACATTCTTTACAGATAACGTTATCAAAACACACTGTAACAAAGTAAGGAATGTCAGTGTTCAAGCAGTACATACCACCGCCGACGTCCTGTCACAGCGAAACGATCAGTGCCAATCACACCAGAGCAGCACGGGTGCATTACGGGGCCAATTACTCAAAGGCAGAGAAGAAAGGGAAGTGGGCCAGATCCTCTTCTCAGTGGAAGCAAGACAATAGAGTTACCCCAGATTTATACCTGTGTGACTGAAAGCATAATCTGGCCCAGCATCAATCTTCCTGACACAGAGTCGCTTGGGATCTCAGATTGGCATATATGTAATACTCAGGCAGCCCTTATGGAAAAAGTCCATAGAATGTAAGAGAAAATGATAGCTTTTCTGCAGAATTTTGTAAGTCAAACCACAGGATAAAATGCCACTGCTGAGATACATTCTAGATCTCAATTAAATGCTCTATATTCCTTCCATATTTTAGCTGCAAAAATAATATTCTTTATTAATGACTATATGTTTAGGGAATATTTTTCTGTACCAAAAAAAAAAAAAAAATTCTATTTATTTTTTCTTTCCAGATCCTCCAACTTGCAGCCTTATTACATTCTCCAGTAACATCTACAGAATATCAGAACATACTGCTGACCTTTTACCTAAAGTGGGAATTTAAATGCAGTTGGTAAGGTGAATCTGAATTTCCCCAAAGCATGAATACAGCCCCTTTTAGTCCCACATAAAAAAGCCAAATGAACAACAGGGAAAACTGAGCTCCAGATTCAAAGCCTGTAGAAGTCAGAATACCACGAACAGATCCAAGACTGACACTCCCTGATCATGATCAAATACACAATAGTAAACAAACCAAGAAGTGCAGAAATATTTTTAAGTCTCAGAATCACGGGAACACACACCGTGCCTGTGCATGCCTCTCCCAGCATACTGTCTCTCATGGTTCTCCTCACACTCGTAACACTTTACAAGCCCGTCTGCATCCTGACGCGGGTCACAGTGTCACAGTGGTGCAGGAGCAGGACCCAGGACTAAGATGGCAGTTTTGATAATCTCCCACATCCTGCATCACCGACTTACCCACTCTCAAAACCTGCCTCCTCTCCCAGTGTTTGCTGGATGGAAATCTCTCCCCCTCTGGCCATGTACAGCACCTAACACAATCCTCATCCTCCCTCGGTTTACCTGGGAAGTCAAGACACCATTATAGTATGGCTGATATACTATTATGCACAATAATAATTTCCAATTGCCTATTTCCAGGGTTTGTTTGTGGGTTGTTTTTTTTTTTTATCTTCCTCCCAAACACATTTCACTAACAGGGCACCATCATTACTATTATTATTTACTATTCAGATTGCAGCTCTAGCACCCACAGTGCGCATTCTTTATTACTCCCAAGTTCTCACTTGCCATACCAAGTGCTCCATCCAAATACAGATAAAAAGTAATTTCATCAAGAGCAAGGTGTAAACTGAGCATACTTAATTGTGCACTGTTATATCAACTGTATAATGCTGCAATAAAATTCCAAAACAATGTGATTAAAAATTATACCAAATGAGGATACCAAGGTGCCATAGCCAGTCAAAGCGCATTTATCCAATCTAAATTATATGCTAAGCAAATAAAATAAACATGCAATTTGCTAATTAAAGTGCACTCTCATGTATCCTGTAACCACCATAAATTATACAGCAACATTTAATTTTTTGACTGTTTAGCAAGGTTTATGACTGCTTTACTAAATTAAACACAGAATGGGGGGGGCAAATTAGTAGGAAAGCACTGCTTTTCCCCTCCCATTTCCTTTTAGATTTATTTTTTTCCATAGGTTTTTTGTTCTGTTAGTTTTTTTTAATAATCACACCTTCCTACAACAGCATCTTAATTTTACTCTGGATCTTCTCCACTTTTACTTCCAAAGTGTATGTTCTATCCTATTTATTTGCTTTTGCAAGTTTTCTTCAGTAGGGAAGTCAGAGCATTTTGTTTGAATAATCCTTTCATAAGAAATCTGTGCTCGAAGTCCCCACATTTGGTCAATGACAAGAACAGTTGTTTTTTCACCTCAAGTAAGATGAAGATTTTCAATACTTTCATTCACCCAAAACAGACTGCCCAAATCACAAATGGTAGCTGACTGGGTTCTAGTCAGAGCTGTGAGCCTCCCATCATCTGGAGTCAAATGCTGAAGGGATTCCTGGATTCCACTCAAGGGGAACTGTGAACAGTTGGGGTTTGTTATGTTTTGAAATATAAAAAAAAGTCTCAGACTCTGTTTGTCTGGCAATGGGGTCAGCTGTGTTTTAGACTTCTCCAAAAAAATGTTTTATCCCAGAACAGGGTCAGGTAAAGAGAAGGGGAGGTGGCGGGGTGGAAACCCCTGTTCAACCCCTTACTCTACTCAATTGCTATGCAGCTTCTTGGAAAACTACAATGGGATTAGTTATGGGATCTGCCTCTATCCCAGTTTCTCCCTTCCCCGTTTTCCATACCTCTTCTTCCCTTTGCACTTGTATGAAAGGCAAATTGCCAATAATTAATAGAGTATGGAAGCAAAGTGGTTTATTTTCGTATTCATGCCCGATATCCAAAGATTAATGCCGAATTCCTCAAAATTGTCCATCTACCTAAACTTTAGAGACCATCTATGACTACTGTGCTCTTGTAAGTTAAAATGAGAGCATTGGACCACAGGACAGCCTTTGTGGTTAGCCAATGTTATCTCTAACAATAAAACAGAAATTAACGTTCAGCAGTATTAGCATTGGAGCTGATGTTCAGTACCCAACAGTTACCTGCAGACTCCCCCAGCCACTGCATACCACCGGCACACTAAACCCTCTGTAGATGTGGAGTTCATCACAGACTATTGAGCCTTCCTGGGTAGTCGTGCTGCTGAGACAGTTTGGCAGATTCTGATGCATTCTGCATTCTAAAGAAATGCAAATCCAAACCAACACACAACTGCCAAGACAATTCAAGAGTTTTACGCAACTGTAAAGATGATTAAGGGCAAGAAAATCTTTCAGCTGAAGCCCATGATGACTCCAGGAAGCCCCAAATGGCTGTAGCCAAACAGGGTGCAGAAGCTGCTACTGGCACAACCTTCTGACAGAGGTCAAAGTGCTTTGTACTTACAAAAGTACAACATTAACATCCTAATGTCAGTAAATTAATCCAAAAGTTAGAATCTTTGCAGAGTTGGGTTTTTTTTCTAGAATCTCCTAGAAATTAATGCATATGCTAGAAGAAATTGGTTGGCAGATACTCTGCACAGAGTGGGGCTTCTTACAACAAAGCAACTGAGGAAGACTTTCTCCAAACCTTTTAGTTGCACTTTAGAATAATAATAATGTTTCATACATGTCTTCCTTTCACAGCAACTGAGATGAGTATATTTGTACTTTCTTGGCTACAGATGCCTTTTTAATTGGTATTACTTTGCAAGGAGGATCAGTGAGTCAGCTGCTTTATGCACATGCTGCCCAATTTGTGGTTTTGCTGCAAGACCTTTTCCCTTAGAAATACTCCTAAATTCCTGTCTTCAATGAAAACCGCCTCTCACTAGAACAAGGAAATAGTTTTGCCTCCTGAAACCTTGCCTAAAGACAGCTCCTGCTTCATTGGTAATTTATTTTTCGGAGAATGTTTATAATTTGTCCTGCTGACTGGCATTTAATAATACTGCTTCTGCAATGAACAGAAAGCATTAGATTCTCTTGAAATCAAAATGTTGCAATTTTAAAAAAAAAAAAAAGCACTTTCTTCTTCTTACATGCCTACAGAGATATGTTAGCTAGAAAATATCCATTATGCCTTGCCCATGGGGGGGGTGTGACACCATCTCTCAAACCTCTGCTCACGCCGTGTGATGTAAAATAATTTTAAGTACTAGACAGAAACAGCCCCTGCAACCCTGTAGGTTTAAGGATGAATTATATTTTCTGCTCTCTGAATTATGCCTCCATCTGCTTTGATTTTGGGGATTGGAACCAGATCTTGGACTAAGAAAGTTGATGCCAACAGCTTGTGAAGCCAGTGCCCATCAAAAAGATGTGGTGGTTTTAAACTGAATGGCCCGTGTCAGTAAGTATTGTCAGGCTGAATACTCCAATGCAGGGACACAATGTGCTAATTGAGAGGAAATAGCAGATGCTTAATTCAGGGGTTATAAAATGGATTTACTTAGCATAGGTGAGGTTCTAGACTCAGTAATATTTGGTCCAGTTGTTAATCAAACTTAGCACATTTACATATGACCTTCTTCAGTCCCTCCTCCCCTCCTGCCCGGCTGATTAAAATCAATAGTGCTTTGTTGTAGGGTTATGAGAAATTCCAGAAGTGCAAGATAAGCTACTCTCTCAGTTCAACCCTAATAACCAACGGAGCTCAAGGGAACTCACAATTACCAAGGCTGTGGCTCACTATTTCTGTGTTGTTATGACTTAAGGATATTTTAATGCTCGAAAAAAATAGTTGCCACTATTTCCAAATTTCTTTCTGCAAGATACTTACATATCATGTCCTGGGAAGCCTTCCTACGAGGCCTGAACTCTTGGACAAATGGCATCAGAAAGACTTCCCACCTTCTCCTCCTCCTCCCAACACGTAACAGCAAACTTATTTTTGAAGTAAAAAATTATTTAGAAGAGCACATTTTATACAAAAAACCTAAGTTACAATACAATACAATTCAAGCACCATGTTTGTAAAGTGTGATTCTTCTCTGTTATACCTCTGTAAAGCCAAAGTAACACCACAGGGCTGAATTGTATTACACCAGATTTCCAGAAAATAAAGGAGACCACAGCCCTGCCTGTTGACCTCTGCGGGATTTTTGCCTAAGTGATTATTGCAAGATAAAGCCTTTTGACATAAAGAGGAATGAAACTGAATTTTAAAAGAAAAATTTGTAACAGAAAATGCAAGGCAATTATCTGATTACTAATAGGAAGAGGTACAGAGCCACGATGTATAATGTTCCAAGGGATTATCCAGCTTTGAACAATGCTTGCTTAACAGCTGCTACCGAACTGTGGTTTGCATACTTGGCAGAGAGTTTCATTAATGATAATCTACAGTGTTTACAGCCCATAGGCCTCTAAATATGTTAAGAACCTTTTTTATTTGTATTTTATAATCCTTTTCCCTTATGTTTTATGTTTTTCTTGATATTTTTGAGATCTGAGGAGGTTTATGTTTCAAAATGATTCATTCTGCTCTGACAACTGCAGAGCAAGACTGCAGTAAATGTTCCCTTGTTATCAAGACTATGTATTTATAAACAGAAACGAAAACCATCTAAATTCATACCAGGGTTTGGATCACCACCAGCTAATACATTCAGATGCCAATATACAGTGCTCCACCATTTACATGCGAAAATAAATGTCAAACAGAGGTGTCTTTGCCAGTTACTAGATATTCCTCAGTCACTTCTTGGATGTCAGGTTGCAGCAAATTGAAAATGCCTTATTTTTGACATTGCATTTGACCTGAACTTCATTTAGAGGAATCCTGCAATTATTTTAAAGGTACAGTATTGATTAAGACTTAGCCTTGCTTTAGAATTTGGTTTTCAAATGTTTCCC
Organism: Egretta garzetta; assembly: GCF_000687185.1. Lineage (NCBI taxonomy): Eukaryota > Metazoa > Chordata > Aves > Pelecaniformes > Ardeidae > Egretta > Egretta garzetta. The sequence continues at coordinate 427,509 of NW_009259312.1, read as the reverse complement.
TGGTCTGCTCTTTAAGGCAACACTTAGGTGATATTAGGAAAACAGAACATAATTAAGAATCTAATTCTGTTGTGGAGGGGATTATGTATAATGTAGTATACTAGGATTCATGATTCAAAAGCCAAGTCACCGAATCCTGGCTGTAATTGTTTTGACACACACTATTTCAGTGGCCATGATTCTGTTATAATAAAATGAAAGGAGATTATTACTTCAAAGCAATTAACATAGTTAATTTTGACATAGGACAGCACACTTCTCCTTCAGTATTTTCTCTCTCTTTTGTCCTGCCGCCCTTTTTAACATCCGATTCGTGCAAGTTCCCGTTGCGGCTGGTTTCCCCGTCTCAGTGATGCTCAGCTGCTGGGATCCCTCCTGCCGGGCTGCACTCCCTGGGGAACACAGCAGTGCAAAGAGCTCCCTTCACCCACAGCAGTATGAACCAGAAAGTCTCAGCAACGTGTTATCCTCATTCCAGCTGGTATCACAGGGGCATGAACACCACATCTCAAGCCGCTAGAGGGTTTTTTTGGTTTTTTGTTTTTTTACCCTGGCCCTCCAGTGCACTGAGCTGCTGAGCTAGCCTCACTAAAATGTACACTTGAAAGAAATCCTCTCCCCTCCTGATCACTATTGGTTTCTATAGAAACAAGAAGGAATTTCTGTTCATCTCTAAAATTCTTCCCCTAATGCTTTTTGCAGTACTGTATGAAACCAATTTTTTTTTTTAATTTTTTTTTTTAGACTCCACAGCCCTCCATTTATAACCTCATTCATTGAATTAAAGAACAATAGATCAGATAAAAAATGGGTATGGGGTTTAAATTTTAAGCAACTCAATCCTATGCATTAACTATCTGTGGTCAATCCATCTCTCCTGGGTAATTTTATGACTCAAGCATTTCAAAGTAAATACTTTAAAACAACGGTACATCACAAGAGTTAAAAGGGGTCAAGAGGATATTTACTTAACCACTAGTTGACTTTTTAACTTAGAAATATTTCGGCAGTTACTGTATTTAAATGAAATCCATCTCCTCAGCATCCCCATAAATTACTCTAAAACTCCAGGGTTCCCATCCATGTTGTGAGTCACCACCCCAATGCCTGCAACTTCTTATTATTTAGATAACTGATGTTTGCTTGCTTTGTTATTGTGCCCTTCTCCGGAGACTGCATTTGCACAGGAATGGCTAAGGCTTGTAAATATTGTATCTGCCTTGTTGTCATCACTAGGCAAACATACTTGCACTCAGTCAGAGAAAAAAACTTTAAGAGCTGTTGAGCCATAAAAATTTCTCTAACGGTGGTTTGACTTAAAAAAATTAAAGAAAATCTTTACAACAAACAGACTAACAGAGACTACACTAGCCAGAAGTGAAAGTAATAACAAACAGCAGTATTTGGGATGTACTGTTCTCTCCTATCAGAGAAAAAGGAAGGAATAATCATTATTCACACCATGATGATGCAATATAATACTTTTTTATAAAAACAATAACTGGCATCATCTTCAGTGCACATAAATAACTTCCTTTTATAGTCAACTCATATTTACTCACACGTTTACTTGGAAAGTTTAATATTCATGGACACACAAATCACTTACTGTAGGTAGTGAGTTGAACTAAACAGAATAGGGGTTGCTTATATTAGGCGATTGCAGATGGGACCAAACTGATTCCTGACATCGTTCTAACACAGCAAAGTGACACACAGGACAGCTTCTGTCCAGTGACTCGGAAGGAAGCATTCAGTACATATACGGGGTTTGCTACTGCCACCACCGCATCGGCACTGCCTGCTTATCAGCAAAGATGACAATAGGGCAATCATGGAGTTGCAACCTGTGAAGGGTTATCTGTTTTCTAATCCTATGTTAGCTTCGGTGCATTTTTGCTTTAAACAAATTAAAATACTTCTGCAGGTGCTAAGAATATTATGATAGTTGTAAACTGACCAAAGTGCTGTGTCAGATTCATCCCTACTGTAAGTCAGCACACAATTCTTGTCCCACTGTATATAACATTATGAGTTTCAGCATCATCTTTGGGATCTAGCACAATAATGCGCAGGACTGAAGTCACCTCAAAGCCCTTGGTGGCTCTGCTTAAGGCTTTTACTCAAAAAGTTATTTTTTTCTCAAAAAGAAAAGAAACAGAAAAAAGCACTTACTGTACTGTTTCTTGCAATAAATAACTTGCTTCATTTTTTTCAATCTTTTTTCTTGTTAGATTCAAGATGGCAACTCCAAATGCAAAACTCCTAATTCAACATGGAAGAACTGAATAGAGAAAGATGCCAATGTTCTATTTTTTGTAAAACAGTTAGTCCTGTCATAGAAACAGCTGTTCAGTATTAATTGTTTTACATTGCCACAGATAACTTGTCCCATAACTAACATATTTTCAATTTCTTACAAAAATAATTACCAAGTGTTTGCTCCATGGGCACTAATCACACTAGAAGGCATCAGTTTGCAGAGGTTTTGTTCCATTTTACCATAGAAAAATATTGTGTGTCTACAAAGAACCATTTTCAGCATCCAATTTCATTCTGCCAACATTTCATACCCAACAGTCCCAGCACTGACTGGCACTCCTCAATGGTTAACATGAGAAAAGATGTATATGACTGGTTGCTTATACCAGCGCTCAGCAGTTGATACACTGATATTAACAAGGATGGAAATACCGAATGCCTGGGTTTCTGCCAGAAAAATTGTATGCGCTGCTATGCATTTTCTCTTTCTCTCTCTCCAGGGAGAAAGTTCTATACAGCTTTGTGCACAACAACCTATTTTAAGGGATATGCTGGTCAAAAAGGGGGCCTGAAATTTTCATGTCACGAACCAGGGGAAAAATGTGTGCCACAGTTACCTTTTAGTGTCATATCTGGGAAGCATTTAATACATGCCAAACTCAAAGTCAACAGAAGTATGGTACAGAAGAGTGCAAGACGTACATTATTAACTAATTGTCAGTTCAGAAAAGCTCTGTGAAAATAGATCTCCCTCTGCCAACGTTAGGCTGTACTGAGGCCTGCTCACCCCTCATATGGCAGTGGGGGAAGAAAAAACACCTTATTGAAATCACAGAACTTCTAGAATGGAAAGAAAAAACACCCCACCTTTACAACCAGATAATTCTTTATTTTGCTAACAGCAGAATATGCCTTCATTCTTCACCTTATTCCCAGTTTACCCTACATATATCTCCAGTCCCATTTGCATGTGGCCATCTCCAGCTCTCCTGAACACAGTTAACTGAACCCACTGCCTATTTGCTGTGGCCGCTATTACGAGATTATGTAGCAAAACAAGAATATCCAGTTGTTGGTCATTGATTTATCTATAAAACAGTAACTGTAAAAATGATAGAAGAGGTTCTGTACTAGACAGTCTTGTGAAACAGTTTATTACTTAAGCATTAATGACCCGTTTAGAGGTCTTTACTGGTCAGGTAATGACCAGCTAAAGGAGTTAAGGGCCCGAGGCAAAGCACTCTAATAAAACCCTACATATAGCATGTGTTTGGTTCCTCCAAATTCTATTAGGAAAGAGAAGCATAAAGGGTAATGAAAGACATGTCCAAGAGGCACTCATATCAGCCCTCTCGTTTTATATTTGGCATAACACACATGGCCTTATTCCAGCAGCACAAATCATTCCTTGTTTATACTACCACCTATCATGGAGAAGAGCAGTAACTACAGCCGAAAATGGCCAGTCATGATGTTAAAGACCCTGTTGCTTTGGGCAAATAAACCTTCCTCCAACTGAAGGAACTGGTCTTATTTGAACACCCAGTATCCTTTGCACCTACGGAGGGCACATGCTCGAAAAAAAAAAGAAAGGAGCCAAGAGCTGCCAGGCACCTCAGCCAGTCCTACTAGTCCTAAACCCTACTACAGTAGTATTAAGGGAGGAGTAGTATTAAGGGAGGAGGGATTAAGTGTTCTCTGTATCCCTATGCAATCCTACTCGAATATGAATGTCCACTTGCTTTTTACTGTTTGCATTATGAGGGAAGGCATATTAAACCACGAGTTTAATATTGATATCTCCAATCTAAGACTGAGACAGAACAGCAATATATATACACTTGCCAGTAAATTAGAAGCCAAGGGTTGGATCAGTACCCAGGGCCTCACTCTTGGCTTCAGAGGCAGGTAAAACACTCAGGCCCACATAACCGCATCTCGCTATTACAGCCCCACAGCATCATTGATTTTGGTCCTGATTTATGGCATCATTTGTTCTTGATAAGAGCCACTTGCCAACACTACTCAGAAAAAAGTAAAATACAATCTAAGAGTGGAAATTAGAAAGAAGAGAAGATAAAAGACTAAGAACTGCTACAAAAATGTGCAGAGATTCCTGTATTTGCAGGAGGAGACGTTCTAGGTACAAGCAAGTTTATTTGCTCAGCATTTATTACTAAAGAACATTCTGATGACTTAGTCAAAAAGTTACTTAATTTCACTGTCGCTTCTATGACTATAGGATATTTTGAATGTTTATTTTAAAAATTACTCTATGGTGTTTACGTGACTAATTGTAATAGCTTCTTTATAGTAATTCCAATTTTTTGTGTAAACAGCCTTTTAAGCTATGTTCAAGGCTTATTTCAGACCTTAACAATCCTTCAGAGCCATTGTAGCTAATCATATAAATATACATTAAGCCAAATTTAAGTTTAACTCACATACTGAGTCAAAAAATGGTGGCTTCATACTTACACTTTCCAATATTCAAGGTCAAATATCTCAGTGCTTTATTTCAGACCATCTGAAGTGATTGCAACACTGTCTAAGCATATACTGAAATTAAATTTTCCATCAAAAGTGGGCAGAGCAGAAAACATACACAATATTGAACAGATACAATTATTTCTACAGCTATACTTTTTGAAGGGCTAAAGATACAAAAATAAAATTCAGGCCCCAACTAAAAGTTGATTCTGTGCATGCAGCACAAAGCCTGAATTCAAACCAGAAGATTTATTCTTTTTTCAGAGCCAAATTATAAACTTTTGCAGCGCAAGGGTTAACAGCAAAAGTGCTGACACAATGGTAAGTATATAGTGGCGCCTGCAAGCAGCGCTATAATTAATCTAAAGTGTACTGTCATTACACTAAACACAGCTTCTGCGGGATCATTCCAAATCATGAGGCGCTTTCTCTCTTTCTCAGATAACATGCAGTTTATTTCCAATCATGTACGTTTCCAGTCGTGGCATGATTTGCTAAAGGAACATTAAGTCTTGAAGCAATATCTTAATCAAATCAGAATTTTCTTCTGTAAAACAAATCTTTGGCATTTGGAGAATTAGTAACATCTAATGCCTTAGGATAGAGATGTGAAACTGTGAGCTGAAATATGCACTGCTGGAGACCATACTCAGCCTCCTTGCTTCTAGCCATTTACAAGTACATCTATCTAACCTCCTACCTACACACCTACACTTTATATGGTCATAAACCACCAATGCAATATCTAAATTATACCCTGAAAACTTCAGGTTTGAAATAGGTTGTATGAAAATTCACCTCATGTGGTTTATTCATTTCTGCAAGAATAGAAGGCTCTGATTCCTTTTGGATGGAACTCATTTAAACAAAGCCCAAGAGCAAACACCCATAAATTAAAGCATTATTGGTATTTATGCAAAGAGATACACGTAAACTGAGTGAACTCTGTGTAAAAGGGAAAGGAAAGAAGTAGAATCTCGCATATAAAACACTAACTGCATTTACAAAGTTATTAAGTACTTTGTGAATTAATAATTTGAAATACATACTGTAAGGGAAGAAAAAAATGTATCCTGTCTGGAAACCTGTTTATTCACATGCATTTAAGATTCTTCCCCTACCGCCTCCCACATCCACTGAAGTCATACTGCCTTAATAAACTAAGAAAATATGGGAACAGAATGAATTTAAGTATTTCACTATATCTATCTGATGTTGATAATTTATAATGGGTAGATACCTATCCAGAATATATTCACTTTACTTCAACATAAGCTATGTTTGAAGCAACTGTCTGCTTCAGGAACTTTATGACCAAGCTACTATGATTATGTTTACAGAATTAAAATACATATACCAGAATTACTCGTTCCTTACTTTTGATATGCAGGTCACTGATTAAAGACCAATCGGAATTCTACAATGGGATTTCTATAATAGCAACATTAACACAGAATTGGTATGCTAAATTAATGTAAATCAGTTTGTAAAACTGTTAGACTTTTCAGTGTAGTGCTGGGTAAATTCATATACAGAAACTGAAGAAATACACAGTAGAAGTCAATGGTAAGATTAGAAGCCATGGCCACTGGGCCAGCACAGACCACCAAGTTATTCACCATCTTCACCCTCTGCAAACAGTAGAGTTGCAGCAGTGAGAATTAGAAAAAACATCTTCAGAGCAACATGTATTTAAGAGACACTAACACTACGCAGCATAATCATTCATGTTAAGGCTATTGGGGTGCAAAGTCAAGTTATGTTTTTCCACCAATAAATGTACTTCATCTAGTAAACAAAGACTACCACAGTACACATACACATACATGTATACTCAGAAAAGCCACAAAATATGCCTGTGACTACTCTACATTTCAAGAGTGAATAATGATTACAGACATATGGTCCTAGCCTACAGTGTGTCAAAACCTAGAGCAAAGTAATATTAACAAAGTAATCATACTTATTCTTTCATATCTAAAGATGGCAGTCCACAAACATTTTAATTTAGCAGTAATTTTGCTTCCCTCCTTGTGTTGGCAGTGGCATTCATACAACTGCACAGGCAGATAGACCAGGAAATTAATCATTCACAACATGACATCCTAAAAGCCAGCACCAGCACAAGGCAGACAGAACAAATGCATAGCTGGGGTAAGGCTGGAAGGCTGGGCTGCATTTGTCCTAGCAGCCTATGTATGTGTCAGATTTAAAGTGAATGAAACACACCTACAATTGACACTGTCCAGGCTGATGATATTTTACAGATGCTTCAAAAAATATCCAAGGTTCATTATCCCCTTTGTCTTTTCAAGCTTTCCAAGTCTCAGCTTTGGAAATCCAAACCGCCTCTGGCCCAGATAACCACATATAAAACATACCACTGTAATAACTAACAACATTACCATGTCCTCTCTGCCAGGCATCAGGCTATTACTGTAGAACTGGAATGGCCAAACTATCAACCTGATCTAGTTAACGGTGTCCCTGCTCACTGCAGGAGGGTTGGACTAGATGACCTCTAGGGGTCCCTTCCAACCCAAAACATTCTATGATTCTATGATTCCATGCCAGCTCTGTTATAGCCTGTAGACATACCTGTAGTAAGGAAAATTAACTTAAATAATGTCCACAGAACACGCTCATGGAGTCCACCAATTTGCTTGGTGGGATAATTCCCTAAAATATAAAGACTCCCAGAAAACTGCTGAGGAAGAACATCTGAGGCCAATGTCCTAAAACGTTCAGAAAAGAGGTGATCATAAGTACGCTGTCCCCTGTTGACTGAAGAGACATCAGCACTAAGACAGAAGGCAGTTAAATTGTGTGGCAAGTCACATTCTACTGCTAGGCACACCTGGCTAACCCTCCACATCACCATGTCCCAAGTATGCCTGAGCGCACAGGTGAGCACAGCAGGTTTGGGCAGTCAGAGCGCGGTTCTCAGCTACTGCCCTGCTTAATCCACCTTCACCTTTTTAACACCCTTTCCTCAGCAGCATGAAAGATCTCCTAAAACCAAAAGCAGGAAATGACACTGGGAAGCAACTAGTGCTTCGGACGCAAAGAACCCCACCGTGGTGTGGAAGTCATGGTCACATAGGTCCCGCTGAACCTCAGGCAACGCATACACTCCCATGTTACAACAGCAGCTCACATCTGTCATACAAGACTAGAAGTAGTAATCCTGGTTATTTAGTCCAATTCCTACCTGCTAGAAAACATAGAAACACTTCATACCAAAGACCAAACCAACCCCCTTCAAGTGAATCCCAGGCCACAAGGCTACAGGATCAGACTTACTTCTGGTGCTGCGATTGCTGCATTTTCGGTTGTGTTGTAGCTCATTTTCAGGCAGGTGCATAGAGGCTGGTTTCTCCGGAATACCCTCTCCCAGGCGAGGGCAACAGGCTCCACCCCCTCAGGGTGCCAAGAGCCCCAAAGCCATGCTTCCTCTGTCACCAGGTTATTACAGAAAAGCCACAAAGCACTATTAAAGCAGAAACGTTTTGTTGAGGGTTTTGCTAGTTTTAAGGAAACAAGATGGGCTCAGAGATCTCGCATCAGAAGAAGGCTGTAGGCTCCAGATCATTAGTGGGCAGATACAACCCTGAGTCAGAGCCTTATGCCAGCCCTAAAAGGCAGGAGCTCAGACATCACCGTGGATCTTGCATTTGCTAGTGGCTAAATCTAGTGATTAGTCAGCACCGAGAGTTGCTGAATCACTCTTCAAAGGCACCTATCTCCCTGCTTACATCAGCTAGGCAGCCACTGCACTTCTCTTCAATAGTCTGGGCTGTCTGTCCATCTGCGGCTTTTTACGAAGCTTGCACAATGCCTAAACTCTGGTACGTAAGTCTGATCCCTGACCTGCCACAATATACTTGCTAGTAAAATAATAATATGGACATGCACAACAAAAAGATGCATCTGATTTTGTATTATTATTTTTCTGATACAATAATTTGCAATGTAATGCAATATTTATCTTCTGTCTTAACAATCATGAATGTATTTAAAGTTCTTTTCAATTCAGATTCTATCTCTAATTATTAATTGTTTGGTATTAATTATTTTGGATTAAATGAATGTAGGCATTGATATTCATAGAAGACAAATGACATACTAAGCAGATGAGACAATTAGCCTGAGTTTCTTCAGTAAGCCTGAACTCCCCAAAATCTCTGCATCATTAAAAACTGCCTTTGATTCAAAAACAAACACAAAAAAATCACAAGATTAATATCATATTTTATTACTGTGATTCTTTAACGTTTTTACTGACCGTGACAGACTTCACCTGGATAAATCTGGATTCTGTCAACTCTCATCGTAACAAAACCCAGTCTTAGAGATAAGGTGCTCTCCACAGGGGCCAAACAAAAGCAAATCAATATTTTCTAGCTAAAGGACAATCTTTGAGTCAAGATCTGTGTGAGGAAAATCTTTAGCCAATTCTTAGAGGAAACTAACTACTTAGAAATACATAATAAGCAATTAAACTTATTGCTTCAGAATTTAACAGGAGTTTTAAAACCAGTAGCAATTATTTTCTCATGCTAGTGGATGAAAATAAGCGTTAGGAGCACTTAAAAATGATGCATGCAATAGAAAATACATGTGAAATAAACCAGAAAAACTAATAAAGTAAAACTTCTGCTCCTCAGTGATAAAACCCAACAAAAGACATATTGGTGTACAGTGGCTTTGTCCATGACAGAATTTTGGTATTGTTCTAACAGCCGCTTTGATAGAAAATGGCTGTTAAAGCCTGTGTAAAGAATATCTTCGAAAATTTTCTTCTTTCCTGTTTCCTTTTTATATCTGAAATCAATTAAACAATAATTAAGAATTGATTTTGGAATGCTTAATCCTGCACATTTGTGCAATTTTTTTTCAAGTTGGGGTTTGGGGTTTTTTTTGCTTCTGGGGAGACTTAAATATCATGGAATAAAATCCTTGGGACTTTTCTTACCAAACACTGGGATTTATAACAGAAAGGCAATTCCTACTCTCCTTATTTAGAGGAGTGCTCCTATCAAAGGCAACAACACTGCAGCATCCCTTAAAAGCA
>NW_009259312.1:414743-417621 GCF_000687185.1 Egretta garzetta | reverse complement strand
AAGAGCTATGTTTCAGAAGTACTTTTAACACCTAAACAGAGACAAATTACAAGCACTTAGGGGAAGTGTGTATAAGGAAGGTGAATACAATTCCACCGGATCATAGAATCTTTTATGTTGGAAAAGACCTTTAAGATCATCAAGTCCAACCATAAACCTAGCACTGCTGAGTCCACGCTAAACCATGTCCCTAAGCACCATGTCTACCCATCTTTTAAATACCTCCAGGGGTGGGGACTCAACCACTTCCCTGGGCAGCCCATTCCAATGCTTGACAATCCTTTCGGTGAAGAAATTTTTCTCAATATCCAATCTAAACCTCCCCTGGCACAATCTGGGGCTGTTCCCTTTTGTCGCAGTTCAGTTCAGGTCTCCAATCTGTCCACACACAGTGTGGCAAAAAGTCAATATATGTATTTCAAGAACTATCAGTAACATCCCCACTAAATCCTGGTTGTAGTACAAACATGGGAGGCTTTCAAAAGATGCAGGTTACATCAAACAGAAACAGCTAATCTGTCTGTACTTGAAGGCTGTGAGAAGGACCTCATCTGACCACGAGAGGGAGAATTGAATCATACACATTGTTTATTCACATATATTTCCATCCCAAACAAATCTCACAAGGAGTGCATTTCATAAGTTCAGTATACTCAGGTGACCCACCCCTCAGCACTGAGATCCCTGCCTCACACACTTAAGGGAGGGGGGAACAAAACCAAATCCCAGAACCTCTCTTTTATCAAAGGATGTTGGGGTCATCAGGGACATACCATTTGAAGACAAGCAAGGTCTGAGTTTTTGTAAGGATCTTAGGAAAGACTCAGGAAAGCTGTAACTGAGATTTTTGCAGATTCAGCCATGCTTTGTGTTTTTCACCTCAAAATAAGATACTGGTGTACACTTTTGGGGCTACCTATTTCTGTAGTCTCACTTCACACATGCCACTGGCGCTTCAAAGTCTGTACAGGCGGCTGGCTAATTTTGACATAGGCATTTAGACACTGGGTTTAGCTTCTAACACTCCTGCTAGTTTGGATTTTGCCTGCTAAAAAGTCTCCTACTCCTCATACAGAAAATAGAAACAATTATGACCAGGGCTCCCCAAAAATTTAGAAGGTCCTGATGACAGGGAATCTTCCATGAAGAATGTGGGATGCTGAAACCTGATCTTTTCCTCGTCTGCAGACCCAGAGTTTGCTGATAACCCCTTTCAGGCCTGCTGCAAAGTTCATCTATTTTTTGGCCGCTGGGGAAGTCACAGACTGAGGGATGTATGAGGCTGTCATGAGAGGTTTATGTTTATTACATTTATTGCTGCTGATAGCAATAACTAAGAGCAGTCCCTGCTGTACAGGACTTTGCAGATCTGCAATAAGTTCTTATGTTCTGGTTGTGTTTCAGTGCTTGGAGAAGTGCAGAGTAATGGAAGTAAATAAATAAATTACAACATGTGGGTTTTTTCACCCAGCTTCAAAACACAGTCCTATTCCTCATTTTTCAGAATCAACCATTACTCATGCTCACTCCTGAGGACTGGCTTTATTTACAAAAGAACTCATAACCATATGACATAAAGTCTATCTCAAAGCCTCCCTATGTTATTTGTGACTGGAATAATCACAGACCATTTATGAGAAATTTGAGGCAGTATTAAGTACAGAGCATTTTTTGGTAGTTGGCCAGGGTGCTTGGACCTTTTACTGTACTCAAATATATTATGCTAATCTCCAGCCAGCAAAAGGAGATGGGAAGAAAGCTCTGTTCAAGCAAAGAACATCACAGCAGATGTGACTGGGTCCCAAACCTTACTTGTCAGCAGACAGATCTGGAAACCTCATCCCAAACCAACAGTAGTTTCTTAATCTACTGATGTGTAATGAACAGCTACTGATCTCATCAAAACAACAATACCTGATTTACATTCTGCTGCTGCTGAGGCACGCTGTTATTTTCCTCCCTTGGATTTTGAATCCTATTTTTTTTTCAGAACATGGCTAAAATCTAATCCTACATATGGAAACAACATACAAAAGCCAGCTTGTATCTGACATGCAACAGTGATATGGGAACACCTGAGCCACATTTACTATGCCATTGCAGCTGCAACAAAATTAATGAGCTGACCTATCTGAGAAGGGAGTCAAAACAAACTTTTCCTGCACAATAGCAAAAGCTTTGTTCAGAAATAGGTCTATTTAGATTATTTCATATTATAAATTCATATATATTTAAGCATAGAAGAGGGCATTCTGATATCCAAGACACAGAAAACCAATTGGTGTTAAATTACTATGCCATGGCTGTACTGAACCTAGGAAAACCACAGCTCACCAGCCCATTTTCCAAATGTGTGGAGAAACCAGCTGCAACTACGTCATCCTGTGTGATGCTGCAAGGAAGCATCTTAAGAACATACAGGTATACTTTACACATGCCATACAGCATGCATGTATGTGTACATAATGCATATATATCTCCTGTATTATCATACAGCATATAAACAATATCAGCACCTACAAAAGTGCGTATACACATATATGTGCAGCTATGTAAGAGCTCCCTAAAGCCTGAGAACTCCCCCTAGCAGACACTCAGGACTTACGGACGGTGTATCCTAGATAAATGTGCAGAATGCACTCAAGAGTGGCAGAGCCGGTACGTCCCCAAAGCTATCGGGCAGGGCAGGGCGGTGGGGCTGGCACATGTCTTCCCTGCCTCTGCAGCAGGGCATGAAGGACAGGACTGGAAGGCAGAACAACCACTACACTTTCCTGATCAAAGGGTTTGTTCATAGGCAAAAGGGGAAAGGTCCTGGGTTTATTTAAGTGGGTGCTTCTTGGAAGCTCAAAAATGTGCAAAGTTTTAGTGAGTTTTG
>NW_009259312.1:385296-414381 GCF_000687185.1 Egretta garzetta | reverse complement strand
GCTGAAAGCAAAAGTTCTCAATGGACCAGTAAAGCCAGCCAGGGATACTAGAAATACCAATGCCAACACTTCTAATAAGCAGGTTAACCTGTAATGCTTCAACTACTATCCTTGGTGTCACTAACTGCTTCATCCGGAGCGTAACTGACTCCAGGGGAAAACAAAAGAAGGGATTTTGTTTTGTTTTGACAAATCCACTGCAAGGCACCACACTAAGGTGCCAAAGGCTACTTCGTATTTACAATGCTGATGATATGCACAACTCAGAAGTTTCCTGACCTCAAGTACAAACACAACATAAAAGGTGATATATCAAACTGACACTATCACAGCTAGAAAAAAAAGAAAAAAGAAAAAAAAAAAAAAACACCTCAGATTTATACCAAGCCTGTCTGCCTAGCATAAATACAAACATCAAGCTATGCAGTCTTTGTTATAGTGCTGTTTAAAAGTTCTGTGATACAGCACAAGGGCAAAACAGTCCAGAACCAAACAGAAAGTGTTTCCAAACACAAAATTATAGGAAGAAGAGGAAGAAATCTGACGAACGTAGAATGGAACTTTAAGTTCAGAGAAGCAACAGCACATTCAGGCCTTGATTACCCTCTCTTCATCTTTGTGCCTCATCTTACCTCCAACCTGCAGCCTGTTGGCAGCGTTCTATTTATTGTTCCTACACCTTTTTTCCACCATACCTTTGTGCATGTGTGAGCCCTATCCCTGGAATGGTTTCAAAGAATTTCAAGCAAACCCTTAAAACATACATCTCCCAGAAAGTGTCTGAACCCCAGGCTTCTTTTAATTGAAGCATTAATAAAACCATTCTTAGAAAGCTCAAAATGAAACAGGTTTTTTCCCCCCATAAAAGTTCCTGTTGGTTACCTGGAATCAAACAGTGTTCCCATACTCAAGTTTGAGGTCACACCCTCTGTATATTTGGGGTATTTTAATCATTAAGATAGAGCACTCATCCATTCTGTCACAGCTGTATTGAAATCAGTTCCAACAGCGCAGGCCAAAAGCTGCTTGCTATACTCTAGGATGCTCCAGTACAACTGAGGTGAAAAGCAATATTTTTATAAGAAAGTAGAGAGAGATAAAAATAGCACTCCATAGTATCTAAACGAAAGTAATAACGAGGAGAAAAATTTGCAGCTGTAATTGTACATAATGTCTGAATGACCCATTAGAAGAGAGACAGTAAAATAAGTCAGTCACTTTATAAAAGAGAAAAAGCATTGGTCATAAGCAAGTATATAGTAAAAGCAGACATTTATAAAAAAGTTTTGTAGTGCTTTCTATATCCTTTCACACAAAATAGACTAATTGTGAGTATTTTGAAAATATGAATGTTGATAACATGGAGGTAGTATTGCCTTTCCTCCAAAGAACATACATTTGAATAACAGAATTTATAATATGAGCTCTGTATCATAATTTAATTTAACCGTGAAACCAATTTCAGCCTTCAACATTTTATGTTTTACGGTATGAAACAGAACATTATTTGCTGTAATGTAGTTTATTTAACCTTAACCTGATGTGGTGCAACAGTGAATACAGATACACTCAAAATGTTAATAATATGACACGCCGAGCTGATTAAAATTTCAATTGTGTTTCCTCCATCTCCTTTGGAAAGTTAATGAATTAATGAATCTTTAAAGGACAGTCAGGGAGGCCTTAAAAAGAAGATGCCTTTTTGCGTAAGGAGAGAAAGTGGCAGATTACAACTTAATGGCTTCAGAATAATGGTAATTTCCCTATTTTCTTCACTTGCCTTAGCTCAGCTAATGGCTTCATTAGTGTCCACACTCTCAAACGAATAATAGAGGACCATGTCACATCCATCTTAGTCACATCACAATAAAACCGTTAAATACAATTCAGCTACCTGCCTTCTGCCAGTCTGTGCTACGAGGCAGAATTAACAGCACAATCAATACTGAATCCTGTTATTAGATTCTTTTCCTTTTAAAAAAGAAGTGTATCATCAGGTATAATCATGCATTGCTATTTAACTGTAGTGCAAATTTTATGCTGATTAGATAACTAGAATTACCCAGAAAGGACATAAAATGAAGCGAAAAAATTCTCCTTACTTTACACCTATTGATCAAAACCCCAAAAATTCCAGTTCTTTATTTGATAAAATTGATGGATTACCTCAAAGTCAGCACAACTTTCAAACAACAGTCAAACTCTTCCTGACGTCCCCTATACCAAATAATTTCATAAACCAGGCTAATTAAGCAGCTAAAAATCTCCTTGGCTTTAGCCACCTCTGTCTTGGGAGAGGAGATTCCATTCAATCAATTAAAATTTTTGGAACAATTTCAGTGTAACTGAATACGGCTCCATCAAAAGGTATGAAGACTGACGCAACAAGTTCACAAACTGATCTTAAAACTGTAAAAATAAATGGGAATTATGACTTTTTAAATACTTTAATGGCTTTTAATTTTCAAAGGAGTTGAATTTCAATTATTTTGTGAACATTAGTTTTAACCTGGATTCAAGCAGCATTTTTCTTTTTTACTCATTATACAGTTTGGCTACACTATGCAACACGAAATCTCTGTTCAAGCCTATTTTTCTCACAATATACAGACTTTGTACAACAAACAATATGCAGGCTCTTTAACAACAGTGGTTGAAACATGCACACCTGGCAAAATCTAATGCACAAGTGCAATTATCCTCTACTTTTTATCTGTGGAAACCAAAGGAGCAAGCTCCAACTTCTACCTAGCTGAACTGCAGCTGGCAGCAACACACAAGTAATAGGGGGAGGAAAACGGCCCATTTAATACATAAGGAAAACCTCAAATGCTTCAGGCAAAATTCTGTTCTCAGATCCATACCACAGATCCCGACTCCAGCGCTCTGCCCCTTCTTGACCTGAGTATCTAATGCTAAGCTGCTACGGACATGCAGAGGCAGAGGTTTGTTGGATCATACCAATCTAAGGCAGGATTTTGTACAAAAGGATTCCTGGACTGATTCTCCGGTTCTCTACATAACCCTGCCATAACCACAACCAACTGACGTCCAGGAAGAAACTGCTTTGTAAATCTTAGAATACACGATGTGCCGGGCAACTGCACTTGTCAGCTGAATAAATTTTCCTGACAACATAAATCCAATCCCACTGAGAAACCTTTTTTAAAATACATTATTGACTAAAAATATTTATATGCAGCACTTTTCCTGTTAGCAAAGGTAATATATTAACTGCTTTGCCATTACCACAAGTAACTTTAGGCCTAAGAGAAAATATTTTTGTATGTGTGCTATATATCCATTTTGAATTAAAATACGATGCCGATATTATACTAAATCACAGCTGAAGTCTCAGTCTTAAACATATCTTGAATGACACCTGCGTTCTAATTTTTTATGAGCAGTTTGTCAATGATGAGACCTTAATGAGAAGCACTGCTTTCAAAATACATAGCTATGGGTAAACATGAAATATCGTCTTTTCCTATTATGACTGTTTATCATTTTAGTTGTCATTTTACAAAGGATTAAGTGAATTCCAACAGACAGATGGAAGGGGCACTGAAGATCACCTACTTCTTGTCTACCTTAGGATACTAAAACCTTATGTATAAAAATAAACTCATACAACAACCACAAATCAAAACCTCTGAGAGTCATACTACCATTGCATTTCTCAGAAGACTAGTCCATAGCTCACTGTGGAAGGATTTACTCCCAGCAGCCAGGTATGCAGTCTTGGCCTAAGTAAATTCCCATCAGAATGAAGGAGGAAAGCTCCACAAATACATTTGCCTGTTAGACCTCAGAATTTACTTAAGGACATCATGGTAGACCCCAGCTATCTATTACAAATGTGCCTGTTAGGGCCCTAATTAATTCTGTGACTGGGCACAGAGAGCATCATCTACAAGCAGGGCAAAACCAATGGGTCATAACTCAAGATGCTGTTATAGCATCGGCAGTACAGCATTACCAAACACAGGCAAATCCAGATGTGACATTTATTATTTGACATCCATGCTCACAGTATGACCTATGCTTTTTTAAAAGAAAATTAACTTTGAACACATTATTGAAACAGAACATTTTAAAAATGTTTAAAGAGTAGTTTTAACATTAACTTTTATAGGCATCCTTATGAGTTCAAAGTAAACTTGTTTCTGCTCACTGCCCCTTTAAGATTTCTACATCATCCTCTCTCTTGCTTAACTGCCTGTAGGAAGAGTATCTTACTGCAAGGTAAAAGATGCAGGAGGGAGATTACTGTTTCTAGGTAAGGTAGGCAAGAAAGATGCATTTACAACTTTCCCGCTTAAGCTACCACACAAACCAGTTTTACGCAGAGTACAGGTCCCCTCAGAGTAAGCTTGCTTAGCATGCAAGTACACTATCTGCCTAAACTCTGCTTTTCTGATTAAAGTTTTGTATTTAATTAAAATTGTCTTTAATTAAAATGCAAATATTCTAGGACTTTAACAATAAATTGTTTACACTAGACTGAGAAACAGCCCTCAAAGGCTTTGGGAAAAAAATAGTTTCAATTGCAAGCTGTATATTCAAACTTCACTGCTCAGTGAAAATGGGTAAAGATCCTTTTTTCTCCTATTGGCCTAATCTTTTTTAAACAAATGGAAAGATATCCCAATTTGTATCTAGAATTCACATAGAAAACAATTCCCAAAGTTATTGGCTGTTGAGCAAGTAATTAGGCCAGTTCAAAACATCTTTTGTGTTTGAAGCAATTCTTTTAGCCAATTTTGCTAGGAAATGATACTGACACCACAAAAGAATTGGCACTTAAATGAACGATACGCATTGCCCCTTCCCCGAGTGATAACCATGGGTGCGCGCCTGTGTGCACGCAAGGATCCATCTGCATTAACCCTTCGCCAGAAACATCCTGCTAGAGGTCCAAAAATAGCCATTCTGTTTACAAAAGGGCACAGTTTAGATACAGCAGATATATAGCCTCCTCATTTCTTTCTTTAAACACACACAGAAAGACTCTACACTCTGGGTTTTGATTTACTGCAAGGCAGACTATATGCTCTGCAGCATCAACAATACTTTTCTGTATGAAGTGCTGCGACTCAAAGGTGAATTATGCTTATGACCAATTCATAACCATCCTCCATTGGGAATAAAATTGAGCCCTTGTAGTTAACCTGACTTAATCTCCCAAAAATACAACTTTAAGAACTTCAATTTTCTTTCCAGGGCAACTTCAAGTTGGGCTCTTAGTACTCTAGTGTAATAACAAAAGCTAGAGTTATGCATGGTTTGGAAAGAAATCCACCAACTTCCAAACCTTATACACACACACCCCACCAAAAAAAAAAAAAAAAAAAAAAAAAGAAAAGTAAACAGTGCTTGGAAGTTTTTATAGTTTATTAGCAAAATACTGCATGATGCTCATCACCATATCCCTTTCCAAACACTGAAGAGTGTTTGAAAAATCCATTTACGGAAGCCAGTGGAACAAATCATACATGGGAACTTTCTAACTGGAAGTCCTAGCTAGAATAATGGTATGAATATGACCCCAATGGAAGTTCCATAAAGAATCCTCATTCTCACAGAGAAATTCTTACAAAGACCCACTTGCTATAAATTTGAATTTCCTAAATTCATTGCAGATCTGAGAAACCAAAATGAAATAAATTACCACAGTTTGACACCATCTCCTTCATCACAGTAATTCCAGATTTCAGTATAAAAGCCATTACTTAACTTGCACGCCATAATTTACACACTCTTTTACACAATAATTTTTGATCCAAGAAAAGATTCATTTTCCTTTTATAATTATCTCGTGTCAAAGTCTTTAACCTTTTCATCTGAAAAGCGAGAGCTGGATTCCTTCTGGAAACATATGCCCAGAGCTCAGCTCTGCTGAGTGCCGCAGGAAGATGCTGGATGTCGCCAGGTGACAGGAGGGGAGACCAGCCAATGGCATGGGGCTGCAAGGTGAGGCAACTCCAAAATCAAGGGAAACTATTGAAAACTGCCCCACTTCTGCACCATTCAAAGCTAATTTCACAGTTTCCTAAACCTGAGGAAAGACAAATAAATTACCTATTTTTAATGGGGCAATTAATGTTTCCACAGACATCTCTGTGCAGTAAAATGGCCTAAGTGCTGCTGGGTTGAGGCTCATATATCAGTCAGTTAAGCTCACTGACCTTCTGGATTTCTCCATTGAAGAATATATTATTAAATAAACCTTAACAGAGCGCACCAGTATCACCTACAACCAATTACCACCACCAGCTGCTTTCCACACACTCCACACCAAACTCATTTATTGTAGTGAATAAAACTTGTGTCAGTCCAACGTGAAGTTGTAAGTACAGCACGAGATCCACCTAATGCACAGCAGTGCACAACCACTACTTGATTTGCATAATTTAGACAAATTAATGTAGATTTAATAATTAGCATTTTGCGAGGGTTTCCTGGAGCCCAGAGAAGGCTGGTGTGAGCCCAAGCAGCAGGAGCGCGCCTCGCCCAACATGGCGCCCATGCCGCAGGAACTGGCCTCTCTCACAGCCCGGGCAACAGGCACCTGCCTGGGCACCACGCCCTTCCCACTACACTAAGTCAAGGTATTTCACTCTGGTGCTTCTCTAATGTTATGGTAAAAATAGAGCGATATTCTGTCTTATGTAAATGTAGACTAACTTACCCAGACCTGTATGCACTTGCCTTTTCAAAATGGCACTTTTTGGTCATAGATAAGAGGCCCAGCTGGTTCCAGTGGCTGTGGTCTCACTTGGGGTAGGCAGCAGACAACACCCCAATAAAGGAGGTTTCCTGAAAAAAAGCCACTCGGTCTCCACCTTCACCCCCAGTTCGGCTCCCTGCTGTGGTGCTGGGGCTGCAGCCAGCCCCAAACCCAAACCTCGTCCTCGAGGCCCCATCACGCCTGCAGGGCCACAGGCAGCCACCCCACGTCCCCTCTTCTCAGAGGCACTGTCAGATGTCTCCGGCTTTACTCCTCCCTTGGTGGGAGCATCCAGCTCATTAAGTGGCACTTAAGGTAAGAAACAATTTGAAGTAGGAGGGAAAGGGCCTAAGACCTCAGACGAAACACGGGCCTCACTCCCATCTCACCAGTGTCTGTTATGGACCTCGAGGAGAGCACAGCCAGGCTCCATCAGCCCAAACCCCTCTGAAAGGGCCAGCCCTCAGGTCTGCCCCAACAAGCAATTTCTCCGGTGCCGAAGCAGGACGGGTTAAGTCAGGCAACAACATGGATCTGAGCAGTGGCCGTGACCCACAACGAGGGACAGCAGCACCCCGGCACCACCACACACTGATCTGCTTTCACCCCTGCTTCTGATTCCCTTCATTTTATGGGAACACACAGCACCGCATCAAGGGCGAGAGAGGTGATTTTATACAACTACACAGTCTGCATGGACGTTCTTCCAGCTCCATTTGTACAGTAAAATGAAAAAAACTATTTTAAGTGATACAACCACTACGCTCCCAATTCCTAAGGAAGTGCCACTCTGTTATGGGGTCAGCAATTAGCTCTTACTTCAGGCACCTTTCTTGCCTGCAGAACAGGCTGCTCGTTTTTATCCTATTTCCAATTTACTCACTGGCAGAGGTGCATGAGAAGTCTCTAGCAATGAAGTTGCAAACCCACCTCGGTATAAATTTCCTTTTTGAAAAGTTTCAACCTTGTTTTATCAGAGACCGGCGGCTGTGCCAAGGAAAGCCTATAATGATTTTCTCTTTTTCAGGCTTATTCTAGAATTGCATCTATTTTTGGGTTTTGTTTAGATCTGTCGCAGCTTTCATACCGTTGATCATGTTGTTTTTCTAACCCGCCCTGAACATCTGTTGGCTCTTTCCGAGGCTGCATAATCCTGTTTTTTTCCCTCTTATGTATTCCACTGCTATCAGCTGGCTGTTATTCTTGTTTTTATTTTTCAGTGTACATTTTATTTCTTTTAATTTGAAAAAACCCACAATTTTTAAAAGCACAGATCTGGCCTCATCTTATCCTACACAACAAATTCATACCTGCCACTGCTTTTGTTTTGTTCTGCTGGTTTGTTGGGTTTCTTGGGTTTGTGTTTTTTTTTTAAAAAGTGCATCAACATTAAAAAATCAGCTCACAGCAGACCTAAAAGTGGAGTTGAGAAGACTATGAAGGATCTTGTTTTCTTAATGATAAAAATCAGTACTTATAAAAGATGCCAGGCTGGCAGCCCTGCAGAGAACAGAGCATACAACGTTTAACCACAAACCAGACACACACACTCTCAGCAGGACCACTGCAAGCACTGAAAGGGGAAATAACAGCCAAACTTTGGCCTCCTCGCCGGGGCTGCCAGCAAGCGCAATAATTGGTGCCAAGCGTGGGGGTAGTTTTTGTGACACTGACACTGGAAACTGTTTGGAGACTACAGTTATTTTACATAACCTAACAGTTATCAGATGGCAACAGCTTTTGGTCACTACCAAGGCATTCAGACCTAAGAGACACATGTATCTCCTCAGCCAGCGAGTCTCCTTACCCAGTGATTATAAAACAAATAAGATTTTGAGGTTGACAAGAGTCCCTTTTAGCAGCATTTGGATTATAAAATTGCTCTGACTCACTGCAGCGTATTGCTCCCTCTTAATTAACAGAGCTGAACTTTGTGCATGTCTAGACTTCCTCCTGGAGAATGGCAGATTTTGGCCTTCATGAATATAATTTGAAGTCATATTATTTACAGAGCCTTTATTCATTTCAGTCATTTGTTTCAAACATATTTTCCACAGAAAGAAAAAATGCACCAACTGCTGGGCCATTTAATCCAAACTTAACAGTTTAGATGTTTTATTCAGCATTTTAAAAAGGATTGTCTTAGGGAATTTTATGTGCTGCATTTCTAATGTTAACTTTACAGATTGTAAAGTGCCTTGGGATGCACTAGCATGAAAGGCATTAAGGTATTGCAGGATTTAACCAAATGTGTATTGCACTAAAAAGAACCTTTTATGAAAGCACATACAGATAAAAAGCACAGTAATGTTAGTGTTTATTAAGAGATGCTCAGATTTATTTCTTAAAGCAAAACAATTTTCCTCCTCCAATGCAAAAAATGATCCTTTTCTAAACTAAAAAAATTTCCACTACTACTGAAATAAAATTGTGGAAATTTTATATTTCATGGGAAAATACATTTTCCCACATAAAAGTTCAGTCTTTAAAAAAAATTGGGATTCACATTAAAAAAAAGGCTTGCTTTTTTTTTTTTTTCTTTTTTAAGTATATAAGCTTTGGGATTTCTGATTTGTGGGTGGTTTTTTTTTCCCCTACTAGTTAGTAGTCTGAACAAATTAATTAACTATATTAATTAGCTTGGCTATTGTTACAGGATTTTATGGGTAGAAAAAAGAATGAATCACGCATTTTGATCCATGCTTCCTATTATTATCAGAAAGTTGCATTTCAAATACAAGAAGCAGCTTGTACAGCTAAATCCCTTGACACGCCTGGAAATCACAGAGTAGGATTGTACACCAGTCACTCATGAGAGAGGATTTAATGTCAGTGGGTGAAGTTCACCACGGCGAGGAGGAACAGCATTAACACAGACAGAGCAGCCTTATCAAGGAGAGGTGGGGTGCTATATCAGGCTTTATCTCCACCCTTTTAAATGGGAGGGTGGATTTGATCTCCACCACCTCCCTCCCCATATTCCACCTTTGTAACACCCAAGTACTCAAGCTCTGTGGTCTCCATCCAGAGACTATTACAGTCTGTTAAAAACATATCGGTTGATTTTTAAAGGCTACATATAAAGCCCAAAGAAAGTGTCATGGGTTTCAACCCGCAGGACTGATCAAAGTTTAAGTGCAGAATATATATAATATTATTCCAAAAAAAGAAAAGTAGCACTGCTGGAACTCCTATCACTGTGACATCAGAAGAGAAGCAACAAACAACCACTTTATGATGCCAGATCTACCTTTTCATTAAAATTACATTAAAAATAAAACATGGTGAGGAAAGTTAAAAAGCAGCATATGACTCCCACCAAGGAGGGACGGATTAGTTGTCCTTTGCATTCTGAGTATGAAAGTTAATATGACAGTCACAATACACGCTCAGAGCTTCAGATCTTTTTGGAATGATAGGAACATTTTCTCAAAGGTTTTCAGTTACAAAATAACTCTCAGATTTGTTTCTCTAGAGCATCTGTAATCCAAAAACATTTCTTACAAATACAGCTGAAAGCATTCATTACATTTATAAGTGAAAACTTTCAGATGACTGGCCTGAAATCCAGTAATATTCTCCTGTTGAAAGAAAAACAGTGGAGCTATGTCTTCCAATTACAGTCGGTCATAAAATTGAATTAAAGGAAGGAGATACTTTTTTAGTTAATGATGCTTTTTAACTACCTATCTCTCATGTCTTTCAAGTAGTATGGCATTTTCAGTTACACATTGGTTACATTTTGTTTTCACACAACTGTCTTTTCAACCCAAGTTCAAAGCAAATCCAACCCATACAACTTAATTTACATTTTCACTGTAGACATCACATCCCCATCTCAGTCCATTCCTCAGAGATGTGTTTCCTTGTGAAGAAAATCCAGACAACACAGGTTAGCAGAGTAATGTTTGCCAAGTCACAAAGACCACATTTCAGTGCCTGTAAAATGTAAGTACTGCTGTCTATGTATTTTACACCTGGATTCAGCCATATTTCTCAAGTGCTTTGTGCATGCATTATTGAGAAGACAAACGGTTTTGCTGAGCAACAAGCTACACAGCAGGTTGGAACATGCAATCGTCCTTTTCCTGCAATGGACCTCAAAACTGGGAAACCTGCAGCTTCCAACCACCGGCCACTCCCATAAACTACACATTAAGCACTGTTGAGATCCTGATGCAGATTTGGGTCTTCCCAAATCCACACTCATCCACCTTTCTACTATTTCCTATCTAAGAAAGATGTCCACCAGAAAAGGCTGATGGAGATATTTCTCCTCCGTGTCACTGGACGCATTCATCGGGCTGCCAATCGAGGCATGACTGCAGTTCGTTAGTGTTACTCTGATGTGGTGTAACGTACAGTTGTTACTACAAATACGGCCCCCTACTTAAACCCAGTGTTTTGCAAACTGTGCACCCGTGTAACAGCAGAACGGCAAACCTGGGGACTCCGTGAAGAGTAGTCTTGACTCCCAGATCTGATTTGAACGTCATGTTGAATATCATTGACTGAAACTGCAGCCACATACAGCCTCTTTTATCATAAACTCTCTCTTTGTCTATGTGTTTATTTTACACTAATCACTAAAACATCACAGCACAAAGTGTTGTGTTATCTCTGAATCTATCTCAATATCTATAATTACTTTCTCTTTTGTAAAAACTAGGACAGGGAGATGTAGTCCTCAAAGATTACAGATACCCGTCTCCCTAAGCCTGACTAAGCCTAAACACACAACAATTATAAGATGGTAAACAGCAGTAATTGTACACTAAATGTCTTTTTAAAGAGCCAAATGTGCACTTAAAGTTTAACTCCCACTCGCTGCTGCTCTAGAACAAACAGTAAATTAGTAAATACAAAACTGAAATCAAATAAAAAAAAAAAAGCCCTGCAGCATGTTCCTCAGGCAGGAAGTAATTGTAATTTTTTTCTTTTTTTTTTTTTTCAACTTTGTAGACATAGTGCAGGATTGCTTCAATAAAGCACCGCATGTAGTAAAAGCATGTGATGATCTTGTAATCCAAAATAAAATAACGGCTGGTAATTACCATGCATTGATAGAAAAGAGAGCACCTAGAGAAATAACCCACCCTCAGCCCCCAAATGAGTCCAGCTGCATTCTAATTTCTCAACAGCCAATTTATTACCTTATATATTTTAAAATTGGGGGTTATTTGCACCTGTAGGTCTCAGTAAAATGCAGATAGTTTCATGACCATTATAAGCAGCCAAGGCTTCCTCTTTTCACTGGTACAGGTGGCATGCACAGGGCAGAAAGCACACCGCTATTTTTATCCCATGCACACCAAAACCAACCCTGGGGCACCACTCCAGCCCCATTCACGGTGAGATTGCAGAGTCTTGAAACTCTGCACAAGCCTCACCATAGGTTTGCCTTTCCTTGGGTTGGTGGAAGATTGCTTCAGGAGCATTTTTTGAGGGAGAGTATTATATTATATAGCAAGAAGTCAGTCCCCAGCAAGCATGATTCAGGGTACAGTGGGCATCAAGTACAGGGAAAAGGGGTCTGAAACGCCCGCCTGCCTTCTGGAAGTGGCCAGACCTGGGCACCGAGGAAGAACCTCGTTCTGCCAAGGCCTCTTGATAGGCAGAGGACACCGGTTTCCAGAGCTGTCAGCCTTACACATGAACATTATGTTTACTGGAAGGAGAAGGGGGAAAAGAATTAAAACACTGTAAAAAGTAATAAAATGTAGCTGAGAAATTACAAAAGGCAATTGCTCTTGCAGCACACTGCAGCACGTGTTATTGCGTGACAGCTCTCCTGACAATTAAAATGAAGAGGTCATCTGCACTAATGGCAATGCTTAATTATGGAATACATAAAATACACTATAAATATTCCAGCATTTCCAAAGAAAGTCTGTGACATTTGCCACCAGAGGTATCATGTTTGGTTTTTCCATGTCTACACTTAGAATACAGAGCATTTAAATGTAAGTCAGGAAATGCCTTCCTCGCTGGCAAAAGAGCGCTTTAACACTGATACTGTTTTGCTTGGACATACGAAAGATATTTGAAAGACCTCGAAGTATCTTCACAACTACTAAGCATGCCCTAAACAGCCTCTAAAGCCAAATGTGTACTACAGATTTTATTTTGCAAACCTGTAGAGTGAAGTAGAGAGATGATCTGCCCAAAAGCCCGACACAGAGTGCCCTCTAACTGGAATTCCATGTCTACGCTACAGCCATCAGACTGGTTGTTGTTGCTAATTATCACCCTACATTTACTACTGTAATAGTGCCTGGAGACTAAACAGTTAAGCCACACTACCCTGTGCCATGGAAATATGTGACAAATGACTACATAGGGATTTTACTGCTATACAAAAACTGTAAGAACTAATTGCCATTGCGTAAAGCATCACAGGACAGGGCCAAAAACCTTAAGCTTTTCTATTTTAGGAGTCAAATCTGAACATTTTAAGCCTCCCCAAAATCTAAGAGATTTATTTTGTTTTGAAGTACACCTTTACTCTGAACACAGTAGCTAAGCAAACCAGCACCTGTCAAATCTACTAAACTACTCTCTATTTAACCAGAATTTACATTTAGTGCAGTCAATTAATATAAGCCTTATCAGGTTCATGATAATTAGCACACTTATTAACAGCAGTAACAGCAGCAGAAATGGCGTCAAAAGAAGAGCTTTGTTGTAGTTCTGCTGGTACCACCAGAGACTTCTATCTGATCTTACCTGGTGATCTGCTTGCTCTCCTACTGCCAAGGAGACCCCCACTTACTCTGCCCTTAAGCCAGACAAATTACTGTGACAAGAAACAGACTTAGGGTAGCTTCCATTCACAGATCACTTTAAATACTTTACAGGTCATGTGCTGATAAACTACTTGCTTTACCAATTTCTTTTGGCTTATTCAGGGCTAAACTGTTTTACTTGCAGGGAAGGTTGGGGTTTGGTTTGGTTTTCTTCTTTTTTTTTTTTTATTCATCCCTTCCTGTTTTATTTTAACCATGTGTGCATTGTAAGGTTTGTGCCATTATAGTTAAGGGCTGTTGGACCAAAAAATAATTTTAATCAATAAGGAAGAAAAAAATCCACTTTTGCTTTCCTTTCCTTCACAGATATTTTAAAGCACGCATTAACACACGAGATTTCTTAAAGCAAGTATCACCTGGAGCAATCAATAAGGCCACTTTTCACTATTTTTGTTTAAGGCAGTCTTTTAATAGCTTTAAATGGCAGGTACGACGTAGACCTTTCACTCAGAAGATGTCCTCTTCCCTGTCAGCCCAAAACTTGAAGTATTTTGACCAAAATTGTCAAATTCCAGATCACTGTTTATACACACACACACACACACACACACACTTTTTTGTGACTTTCTCTTGAGCTGCAGGTTCATAAGGGTATAGCTTACAATGCAGAGTAGTGTTTTAAGAAAACAGTAACTCAAAGCATAGTTCCTGATTTTTTTTCCCCTAACTGGAACTAAGCATTTTCCTTCTCTCTTAAACTCAGATCCATTAAGCCACATCATTAGTCCATATTATTTTGCGAATAAGGCTAGAAGTTAACATTCTTTGATTAAATTAGCCACTGCTTCAACAGTAAAGGGAGTACAGTGCTATCCTTTACTTATCACTGTTCCTAACTATTCAGCATTAGATAAGACCTGGAAAAAAACCAAAATCCATAAATTGTTCTGTGTGGCATATTATACAGGCAGGCAGGCAACTTTATGGAAGGTGAGATGGTGCCATAAACTAAGAGTCAAATCAGAATTTGAACCTTAACTTTAGGTTCCCAGGCTTTTTGATGTTCAAGGCATTAGTTTAACATTATCTGTTCGCAATACAGCAGCAGGGACAATTTGATACAAACGAGTTGAACTGTAGCGAAGGTGTTTCCAGGCTACGTTTTTACGAACATACTTGAAAGACTGGCAGAACAATCCAGAGCTCTGGTATTTTCACGAATTCAAAACAATGAGATACTTAAGACACTATTCACAAAAAATTAAAAAAAAAAGGAAAGAAAAAATAGAACAGAGGAAAAATGGAGACTTAAATGTTTCTAAGTGGAAGAAACATACATCTTCCATTTCAAGTGAGAACTTTAACACTTTACTCCTGACACACAATGAAAAAAGCCATGCCAGCAGCGAAATGAATCTCCGGGCTGTGCAATGATCTAAGAAAATCTGAATGGGCATTTGGGAACAGCCCATTTTGCAAGACCTCCAAAACCAACCTACTGATAAGCACCGGAGGATGCCTGACTGCCTGCACACTCACATGCCTATTTGTTGTTATTCTTATTCATTACTGAGTCATTATTATTATTTAAGTGCCGACAATGCACTCGTGAACCAGAACAGATGCAAAATATCCTGTGCTAATGAGAAAATCAAAGCCTTTCTTATATTAGGAATTTCATATTATAGGATCTCTTTATTTTTGCCAGTAAAGCACAACAGTAATTAATACAGCAACATTTTCTTATTGTTCATGAGGAAAGCAAGTAAAACTGCTCAGATTCTGCTTTGGCTCTCCCCCCTACCAGGACAAAATACAATAAATACTATTGAAGAATTCCTATTAAGACAAACAGCTGCCAAATAAAATAAAACAAAAATCTCCCATAAAAGGCTCTTGTCTGTTTATTCAGAGATACAGTCAGTGTTCCTCACAGAAAATAAACAGTGTGGCACCACTTTCATATTTAAATACTTATGCTGTGTCTTATTGCCATAACCATCTCTTGGGATAATTTGTTAACCGAGTGCTGGAAGGTTGCACTAGTCCTCGGTGTATTACGAAACTGTGGGTCCAGCATCAGCTCACGTTCTTGAATAGGAGCTAGAACCATACATAACCAGCACGTGCTTTCCACCCCTAAAATTGTGCTGGTACATATATGAGAAAGCTGGCAAACACCTCCATTTAAATAGTTGTGCATACAGAAGGTGCCAGCTTTGGACATTCTCCGATGGCAGTGAT
Organism: Egretta garzetta; assembly: GCF_000687185.1. NCBI lineage: Eukaryota > Metazoa > Chordata > Aves > Pelecaniformes > Ardeidae > Egretta > Egretta garzetta. Next base: position 398,661 of record NW_009259312.1, on the reverse strand, counting down.
GGATGTGGGCTCCAGCCATGTGCAGCTCCAGGATGACCCCTCCTCCCCAGCAAACCTGGCTGGGTGGAGGGTGGCTGGGGAAGGCTCCCTTGGCTCCTGAGACACTTGCAATTCCCACACCACCACCCCCAGTGCCGCTGGAGCCACACACCGGTGCACACTGGAGCTGTGTCTGCTTCTTATGACTACCCATTTTTAAAGCAAGGTCAGAGATAGTGGAGCTGCTTCATGTGCGTAGGTAAACCTGCTGCAGAGGATACTTAAATTTAGCTGAGAAAGAGGGCACTGTTCATTCAGTAATGCCAAATGGAAACTACTTGCCCTCAGCAAACAAACCTGTGCATACCCCCCGGATTTAGCCCCCAAAACTACAACGTAGGGTCTATCTCCACCTCAGCAAACATTACTGCCCTTTTAAGGAGCATTCTGTGTCACAGGAATGTACTCACGACAAAAACACTTTCGTGACAAGTAAAGGGGTTTTTTCCTCAATTTCAGTAATGAACACAATTTAAGCAGAAAATGACTCAGCAGTGACTGTACGGCTCAGTCAGCGAGTGCACCACTGCTGCAGAGAAAATAGTCAGTGCCGAGCAAAGAGCTGGGTCCCATCACCATTTCTCCTAAAACAAAGTGGGCTGAGGAACAACATGTGATTCTTAAAGTCTTGTTCAAGAAGCTTGCTGGAGTCAGAGACAAGCCGAATCCTGTGCTGGAAATCAAATAGGTGTAACCCTGTACGAACACTTGGGCAACCCAAGGCCCTCCACAAGGGCAGAGCCCAGCACAAGCCCCCCTGCCCACCCAGGCACTACAGCTGCTCCCACTGCATTTGCAACCAAAGCTTGCAAGTGGCTCCCTGAGCTACGGAAGAGGCTGACTGCACATTTTATATCAAAATACTCCTACTGATTCAAAGTATGTGGGAAAAGGAGCCAAGATTGAAATGCCAGAGCCAGTAAAACTGCAACATGTATCAACAAATGAAAATGTGAATGGAAAAGTTTCATCCTCAGCGAGTCCTCAGAAGGGAGAACCGAGATCCTCAGAATCTGCTTTTCTGACTAAAAAGGCAACTAAAAGAGCTGGATACTACTTCTCCACTCAACATCAGAAACCAAGAGAGCCTCGTGTTCAGAAGACCAAGTCTGGCCTTAAATACTTAATGGGATTAAATAGAAAAGGAATAAGATATACAAATAATAAGCCAACATTCCAGCAACAATGGATAAAAATGCCTAAATTTGTAATTCTGCATTAAATATTTAGCCTAAAATGAAAACCATGCATCTAAATTAGAAGAATGTTTTAAAAACCACTGGAACTGTGACAGATGAATGACAGTCGGACAGTTTGATCACAACTGACAATTCACATTTAAGTTCAGAGGAATGACCAACCTTCGTGTCCTCATAAATCAGCCATTAGTCAACATGCACTTATCATTAAACATGCACTTGTGTCTACTGCCATAGGCCTACTGACGGTGATGTACTGTGTGTACTTAAATACCTCGCTGAATCTGGCAGCGCATACGCACATGGCCATGTCACTAAAAGCCACCATTTTCAGATTTTTGACAGTCACCCCTTGCCGCATCCCCCATTTGTTCCTGGCTGGGTACTTTCTTCTCCAGAACATTTATAACCCCCCATATTACCTCCCCAAAGCTGTGATGCAGTTTTAACCACAACTTCAAAAATACACTGGCATTATAATATACAAACTTGTACAGAAGATATACACACTCAGACACACCAGGGGATAAAACAGACTGGGAGGAAATGAGGAACTTTATGTTACTGTCTTTTCTAATGAGATAGAAAGTGGCAGATGTAAAGATTTCATTCAACTGACAATCTCTTTTATGATATGAATAAACTGCTAAAACAGATTTAATCCTTTATAAAAATCAGATTATAAGAAGCAGACAAAATCACAACTTTATTCAATACGCCATTTTATCCAGTGTGACTAATGCATTATTTGTATGAAGTTAAAGTGGAGTGTTGGAAAGCTATGAAATAAATCAAATGCTGTACTTTATGTAATCTTAACAGACAGATCCCATTAGGATTCTACTATGCATAGCTGTTGGTTAAAATCATTGACCAGTATCCTTATAAATTAATCAACTGAGGTAATGCTGGCTTGGCTGTCATCATTTGCTCCTAATCTACATTTAGAATTCGCTTCAACTTTTCAAGCCCTTTGGAAGAGGTTTATCAATTCTCTCACCCTCGCTCCAGACATCCACCTAACCGTTAATTGTTTACAAAAGACCCAGTACAATGGAACTTTATCTTTTATGTTCTTTTTCTTCCCACAGATATTAGAGCATATATTGACACTGTGCTATAATTAGTTAGAAAGATATTAAATCTTAACCAAACATTCTAGCCTGCCTCAATTTTTTGATGAGACCTTTTATCATTGAAGTTGAAATTGCAGGCAGATTGTGTGAGTTTACACAAGTGAGAATCATTACAAAATCTAAAATAACCCTGATCTGGTTGAAATGCAGCTAGCAGAATACTCTTGGTTATGGATACATGGGAGAAAAAAGCCTTCTAGATGTCAGGGCATTGGTGGATCTCTAATGTGTTTTCAAACATATGACTCGTGTTATGTCTGCGTATTTCATGCAGTTTCTAGTCATGTTTGTTAGATGTCTGCATGTCATGTACTGCAAGATTCATGAGCAGTCTACAACCAGGCAAAATTCTCACACAACAGCTTGTCTTGGGTAATGGGGAAAGAACCCGGCAGAGTGAAGTGACAGGAAAGTGTATTATTTATTATCCCGAGGAGGATAATACCTACTCACGGTCTACGATCTAGACATGCTCGGTGTCCCACTGATGGGGCTGTGTGCTTCTGAATGAGCACACAGGTGTTTTCCTACACAAATATCAAACCCCTCTTTAATTACTTTCCCTTATCTATGCCACCTCTACGTGCACATTAAAGAACAGTCAGTTTGAGCAAGGGCTCTTTAAAGAGAGAAGGAAAAGACTGAGCAGTAACAAAAATATTGTAATAGATTGCATAATGTTTCTGGAGCTCTACCACAGAGTAGGTAAAAGTCATCTTCTCCAGAAAGTGAAGTGAGAAAGTAAAGGAAGCTCTGGCTAAGTATGTTTTAGAGTTTACTGAATCAATGACAAACTTCAACCAGCTGCAGTGGCCTTCGGCTCAGCCCTCTAGTGCAACTTTACTGCCCCATAGACAATTATCAAAGCCACAAAGACAACACTTCTAAGTATGCACACTACTAATAACCTCCCTAATTGCCTTAAAATTATACACAGGATTTTATCAAAATTCATTCCCTTCTTCAAAAGCCCATTGTTTATTTCAGAACCAAATTGCACCAACAATTGCTTTTCCGGGACATAAAAATAAAGTCCATCAATTGGTTTTGCTGCATATTTTCCCTTTAACCTTGAAAGAAAGGACCTTGGAATAAATTTTGCCTCTGTTATTTATTATTTTTTTTTACATCACAAAGATGCACGCTTCCTAGTGCTTGCTAAATACAATGTAGTAATTTGTATCCCCTAGTGGTATAAATAGAAAATATGTTCAGTCTAATAACATATGTGAAGGAAACTCATGCCCAGGCTTAAGCAACAAAGTGGCGGTCTGCTAGAAACAAAGGCAGCTGGCTCCAAGAGCAACAATGCTTCTGAAAAAGTGTGGATGTACTATTCAGTGAAGCATCCAAGAAGACATGATGTTTACTTAAGCTACAGCTGCATATACAAAGCTTTTCTATAAGACCCAGGAAATGATCTTCTGGAGTAACAAGACTGTTCTGTCTCCGAAAGGTCCATGGCCTTCACCGTCCAGCTGAGAGCAGGGTAAATTATATCAAATATGCACACTGTAGATAACAGTTTCTCTGCTTTGATTACCTTTTCTTGCAGATATGCTCTGCCCAAATCCTACCATTTCTCTTTACAGGCTTGCCTTTCCCCTACTAATATATCTGCCTAGGTTCCTGTCTTGCTCTATCACCATAAACATTCATAAACATTAAGGGACTTAACCTCATCACACCCCTGCAGAATAGGAAAATATACCCATCAGAGTGGGCAAGCAGTGAACTGGAACTCAGCTGACAGCAGTCCTGACCAACGCCAAGTCCTTCTGCAAGTCACTTCGCTCCTCTCTTTCCATTCCCCCGTGTAGAAGAAAGGGTAACGTCAATGACTTCTCTGCAAAAGACCTCAGTCTACCAGTAAAATTCTGAGATGTTATTCTTCTCGTTTTACAAAAGGAGGTAAAGCAGAGAGAGGTAAATTAACATTGCTTGAAAGGCGTGTGGCCAGAAACAACACCCCATTTTTCTAAACATGTGTCTGATATCATCAGCACAAAAGCTGCATCCAACACAGGACCTCAAGGCGCAAGCTATGCCGTAGACAACCTGCGTCGACACTTTGCTCTTCTTGTAGGTAACACAGTACAAGCAAGCTAGTTAAGGACTATATAGCTAGAGTGAAGTTCAGAGTAGAGAAAATGTCAAAAATCATTCCCAGCTGACCCCCAGGAAGATGAAAAAGTGATCAGAAACACCAGATAAAGGTAACTACACAGCTGGCCCTTCTCTCTCATGCTTTCCACCTGAAGAAAAAAAAAAGCAAATTACCAAAGATGTAAATATCTTTACCCCACTTTGACAGGCACAAAGTGACTTTCCAAAGGCAGTAAAGCAGCTAGTGGCAGAGCTGGTAAGAAAATCCACGTACTATTCCTAAATATATATTCACCTTGTTTCAGCAAACTTAAAAAGGACAACAACTCTGCCGAGTATTACCAAAAAAAGCAAGGCAGCTTAGCTCCTCCAAGCAACCGCTACCCTCAGCCATTAGCCATTGCCTCAATCCCTTCACCTATCCCTCTTCAAAGGCTTGGTGAAGACAAATGGGCCTTCCAATCTGCAATGAAGCATAAAGCCATGAAAATCAAAGGGCTGCTTTTTGAGTAAATATGAGCTCTGAAGCCATTGTCCTCTCCCACAGAGGAGATCTATGAAAATGCTTACTATAGCATATGCACGGTATTCTTTACACCTCTGCCTCCCTGCTGACCACCAGCCCCAGGGCCCAGTCCACTTCCCATTACAATCAGCTCCACCACACCCACTGACTTGTATTGGAATTCTTTCAGGGACCCTAACTAATGAGTTTTTAAACACTTGTAGACAGAGAAGATAATTCCTCATCATTATTCTATATAGGAAGCAACAGGAAGAATGTCATTCCATTGTTCTACAGGAAAGAAACCGGAAGAAAAATCACCCCCACGTTCAAAAGACTAGCCCAAAGTTTTTATACATGAATTGATTACCCCAAGCTATGGGCACCTCACCTGAGAGTTCAGGACGGGGACCTACAAAGTGCGCAACCTCCTGAAATTAAGCCCCCTGAAATAATTTTTCACATTGTCCTCTATGCAGACAAAGAGGTCCAGAATCAACAGGCGTGATTTTTCCAAGTCTTGAATAGTACATTCTCAAATATAAGCATGGCTACTGACAGCCGTGTAGAAACAGCCTCACCTAAACACTGTATTGCTGCAGGATCATAGTTTCCTTCATGACTAAAAATAAATGGGAACTGCCAACATTAATGACATTTTATATTTCCTGATTTTATATTTAAAGCTTTGCGCATTTACATCCTCTAGTGACAGCTGTTTGCTTTTTTTTCTCACAAGTGAAATCTTGACCTAAACCAGTGATACAGCAAAGGATGAAAAAAAGAATAAGTAGACCTACGTAACGGATTGTTACCCTCAGACCTAAAAATATTTTAATATTTTTAATATTTAATATTTTAATTTTAAATGAAAAACATTCTCCTGTGAAGCCACCTTCTCAGCACAGATCACAAGCCACCAAGTACTGCTCTGTTTTTACCCAGTCTTACTTTTAGGTGTCTAGTGCTATGTCAGATGCAGATACCATCACCATCATAAGGGCCTACACTTGAATTACCAAGAAAACTTTTAAACTAGACATATCCTGACAACAGTCCATGCAAAGTGCCACAAGGAAAAAGCACTTGTCTCAGTAGTAAGACATCTGCAGTTTTGAGCCCCAGGCACTGAAAGCAATGCAGAGCTACAGAATTTACTAATTCCACAACACCATGTACACCCACAGCGATAAAAATAGCTATTGTAATACTTGTCAAAGGAACAACTGAGTGATTTTTAACTTGGTGCTCTATCTCATTTTCTTCTTTGCTGGTTGTTAATACCCCACCCCTATAAAAACATATAATTATGAGTGTCTTACTATAACTGGTAGCACCATGCAGCATCTGAGTCAGGAATCTGAATTGCTGACTACAGCTCCTCACTAAACAAACTTACACATTGCACATAGTAAATGGCATTCCCCCATTCTCTGTGTCACCCACAATGAAAATCAGCTTCCAGTTGTGGTATCACCTCCAACTCTCCTTAAACCTCACCATCTCAAATCACCTGGAATAAGGGCTCACCAATAATCTCCTGTAAAAAGACACAGATTAACTGCTGAGGTCACATAGAGAAAAGAAATTCCACAACTAAGAGTTTCCTTCTTCTGGTGGCTTGATTTGAACACATTCATAAAATGTCATTAAAGCGTGATATAAAGTTTTACAGAAGAAGCGACTACTGACTAGGCCTTTGTTTAACAGTCGTAATAATTTATGGTGTGGATCTGCTACGTATGAGTTGAAAAACAGCCTCTTCATGATAAAACAGTTTGTAACAGCTGGGAAGTTAACTGCAGGAAGTTTGGGGCTATTCCCTTACCTCAGCTCTCTAGTTCCAGATTATTTTTTCAGCACTACAAGCCCAACCTTGTAAACCCATCGTACTGACTGCACTCAAAAGCAGTCTTGTTGAAATTAAGGAGCAACTTCCAATTCTTTTCAAGTTTCTGCAAGACTAGGGTCCAGTACAGAGTTCTTGAAAACAACCCCCCCAGCTCATTCCCCAAAATCTTCACTTGCAAATGCAGATTAAATATCACATGCCCTTCATGAGAATCTTTGGTCAAACAATTGTATCATTAGAAGTTATTCAAAATGGAGTTTAAAAGCTACTGACATGCCTGTTGCCATCCTTCCTCTCATTTTTTATCTCCACAGTTGTCCATTAGTCAGGAGTAACGTACGTCCTGACCTCTGACCAAAGTTATTAGAACAATTTAAACAAATATTTTTATTACAAAGCATCAATGTAGAACATTCAGTAACAATAAAAGGATGAAAGAGCTGTCTTTTTGAGTCACTGTTGTGACTTCCTGACTACATTATATTATGAGTGGTCTGGAGGGTTATACTAACTTGACAGATCACTGGATTTACTATCTTCTTTTTCAATGCTTAAGAAAGAATCCGTAACATTGGAAAACACAGAGTTGTGGCACAGTTTCAGTTTTCAGCATTAATAGATGTTTGATGGCTTTATAAAATCCATTCTGTTAACTGCAACCAAGAGAAAAGATTCAAGCTTTCCTCTCCATTTTTCGTTTCTTTCTTCTCAAAAGAAAGGCAGTAAATTTGAATTAGACAGGTTCAGAATTGGGCTCTGTGGAGTTTTTCCACATGCATAGTGTTAGGTGTGTGCAAAGTGCCTTGCTGATCCTGGTTATTAGAGGGTTGCTCAACATTTCACGGAGTCTGCCTTTTGGCCAAAACAGGGTCAAATCCAGTACTCTCTGAAGTCAGTTGGGAGCATCTCCATTGACATCACTGGCTACTGGCCCAAGCCCAAGCTGGAGGAAGACATGGGTACTTTATGGTATTTATTAATGGTATATATTTAACAAGCATCCAAGAGCCCAGTCCTTCAAGTCTTTACATAAAGAAATTCCACTACCTCAAACTAAAGGCACCAAGGAACTACAGGATGGGGTCTACCTGTTTAGATGCTTATTCCACATACTTCATGGGTTCTGTGTATCAAATGTTTCCTACAATTCTTCTAGATTTTTTTTTTTTTTTGTTAAATGAGATTTAGTATTTGCATTCTTTCTGGCTGCCCAGTAATTTGTGCAATCATGTAAAACTGCTGACAGATTTCAGGCAAATGGATGTGTACTATACAGTCAAAAATAACATTGGTTTCCATTATCAAATACTTGGAGAACTGGGGTTTAGTCATTAGCAAAACATGTTACACATTTTGGGAGTGATCAAGAAGCCAGTTCAGTAAAACTTGAAATCAGAGTTGTTTCAACAGGACTGCTTGTGTGCTTAAAACTACATACCTGCCTATCAACCCTTTTCTATTAAGGCCCACGTGCTATTCCTAAGTCTTAGAACCAATTTTGTCCCATCTTGCATGATGGGAATTCTGCTTGACTCGGACAGAAACAGAATTTGGGCCTCATAACACAAAAAGCATCACAACACTCCTTGCACGATGCTGGAGCATACCTCTCAGTCCTAAGAATCTCAAAAAGACCAGTAGTGTCCACCCATTTTTTCCAAGACCATTTAGTATATTTATTTAACTTAATACTTTAAAGAACGTCGTATTTTCCCCTTAAATTATGTAGTTAAATTCCAGGTTGCAGTGACAGACAACGGAATAATTCTGCTTGACTTGAAAGACCTGCATCATAACACCACCTTTTACTCAAAAACAATATCCCAAACAATATAACCGGTATTCACGTACGGAGTGCTTAAAAGCTCTGAAGTTCTGCCTGGCTTCAGAATAGCTGAACAGTATCTGAAGTAGCTACTCTCCATCCCAATTTGTATATTTTAAAAGTCATTAAATTCTTGAATGAATCATTAGGAAAACAATTCAAATGCTGTTAAACTGATTGTAATTTTGCCTCATAGGATAGATGTGAGCTTAATGTTTGCAAATGGCCATACTCTTTTAAGATTTACACTCCATGGAGTTCAATATCAACCAGGGAAGAATTACTAAATCAGGATGTACTTCAAGTACAGGTTTTGGCTCAAGACTATTTTTGGTCTTTCTCAGCTGCTTGTTTTGACAGCATCTAATCCCCCTCACCCACCCACCCGCAGCCACACAATCTATCCATTTACACTTTCAAAGCAAATTGAAAATGAAACGTTTTCAAATAATTACTCGGGGATGCCTGTAATACAAATCCAAAAAGTAACTGCAATTCAACTGTAATATTTCTTATGGAGAAGAAAGAGAGGGGGAGAAAAACCTTACAGAAATCCATTCAAATGGGACTTTCTTCTATACTAATACTCTCACCATCACCCCCCAAAAATTAAAAAAATAATAATAAAAAAAATCAATCTAGTTCCCAAAGAGCCTATTTACTCTATTTCCCACATTCCCACCAGAAACACGACACTCTTCCACGTTCAGAAGCCTTTTCATTTAGCAAGCTATTACAGACCCCGGTGAAAGAACAGTAACTGCGAAGGTCTTCTGCAGAGGCGCAAGGCAAAGAGGGGAGGGGGAAGGTGGGTGAAGAGGGCAAACGCACCCAGGGCTGAACTGCAACAGTTCACCTTTGTCTGGAGAGCAGAACCACCCCCTCCAGGTCGAGGACTACGTTTGAAAGCACAGCCTACCCGCCACAACGTTTGTGGCACGCAGTGTGTTTTTGCATTCATACAGGAGAGGAACCTGGCCCGCAGATGGCCTGTTCTCAGCCTTGTCAGCCACAAACAGACCTTTGAACTTTCTATTTATATAACAGTTTAGTGAGTTTAAGCCTCTTCCTGTATAACTGGCAGTTTGCTGGGTTTGCTGTAATTAGGCTACTTGTGATACATAACATAAAAAAAGAAGAAAACCGCTTCTCTGTAGTGAGAAGTCTTCCCCATCACAACCGCCGTCACAACGATACTCTTACCTGCTGATCTTACTACCCTTTGCCAGGTTTTATTTTATAGACCTCAATATTCATTTTCCCACCAAGTATTTTCTCCACTTCCACTTTTTTTAAAGATTGGAGGACTTAAAAAATATTAATGCCAATGACGATAAATATACCATAAACCACGAATCTCTCTGCCCTTTTTGTGTTAGTGAGGAGCTATATACTCTGCAGTGGCTGGGGTTTTGTTGGGTTTTGTTGTTTCCCAGCTGCTGATTAATGGCACCACCTTACTCTATAAGCAGGTTCAAATCTAGCCACATGGTCCCAGGACACTTCAAGATTTCATTTACTTGGTTACCACAGACAAGCATGGAAAGTGATTTAAAGGATGAAATTTGATTTTTAACAGCAAGTGGTCCCCTTGGTGCACACAGGCATTCAAGCTTTTCATTATATCCATCTCCCTTCCTTTCTCCCTCATAGAATGGCTCATATTAAATGCAAGCCCAGGTGAAGGTGTCTTATTCATCCAGGAATCATAGCAGACTTCAGCTTTGGCCCTTTCACCTCAGCCAGAGTTTAGATTCATTTAAATTGTTTGGGGTTTTTTTTTTCAGCTTTTCAAGTTTGGCATAACATCCACTGGAGTATTTGTGGCCTTATTGTACACACTTTACCCAAGTGTTAACAAAAAAACCCCACACCAACCCTCCCAACCACATTCTTGATGAAGGTTCAATGAAACACCTCATTCTTCTACTACTGTGATCTCTCCTAATCTGGGAAACCAAAGGGCTGATTCTGCAGTTCAGTTCGTATCAAGACAAAGCTCCCACTAATCATCTGGAATGCCAGGTGAGAATTTAAGAACACATGTAGTGGCAGTGCACGCTGTAAGTTTGACAGTTCTTGACAAAATACATTTCAAGAAGTGACACGAAGACGCACCTCCACTGAAGGGGGGAAAAAATTAACTGTATCCTTCCCCTCAGCCCAAAACTTTTGGGGACCCATTTCCTAATATAATGGCAATGCACAGAAAGTGTTACCTTTGCACATTTTCATTGGATTTTAAAAAAAAAATCTCTGCTCAAGCAATGAATATTTTTTATATATATATTTCTTAGGCTAACTATGTTTCTGTTGTACTTTGCATACAGATAATACATACAAACACCCACACACATGCTGTAGGCCTGAGCTTGCCTTCTTGGCGATTGCAGCACAGATTAGCAGAAGTTTTGGGTTTGCAAGGAATGCAGAAGAGGGTCTCTAATTGCCTTATAAATGCTTGTGAAACACGCTTTACAGAGGCCAGCTTACAGACAGGAGGAAGGAGGACAGTTTTAAAATAAGCAGCAGCAATTCAGATATCATGTTATATATACACCTATTTGTAAATATTATGAAGTAACCGTACCATATTGGATACACAGACAAAAATTAATAAATCTTGAATGGGTGAGCATGTGTATTTCTGGCTGTGTAGAGACGATATATCTATAACATACTACACGTATACACATGCACATATTTAGGGACAGATGAGCTAAATTCTCCTTAAACAAGCAACTACTTGTCAGAGAAATCTTTACATGTACAATAAAATACACGTAATGTTTGCATATACATGTAGATTAGGCATCTACATAGTACACACATGTGCACATGCATATACTAATTGGATTATTAAAAGCTAAATCCAACTTGATCTCTGCAATAAGTAATTGTGTGTGAACGCCTGTGCCATATAGAGAGTTTGTGTAGACATCAAACACTTTGAAGCAGTCAAAGTAAAACGTTCTTTCCTCATGGACCCTAAAATCACTACACCCAATAAATTTCACGGTACAAATGCAAGCAAATGGCATTTCTAGAATGAGTGGCAATATGTTAATATTCTATGGAAAAACAGAGGCACAAGAGGTCCCTTCTTTCTGATGCACATCTACATCCACATAAAACCAGAGTCAAATGAAAGTAAGTTATTAAGCAAACATTAAAACTCAATACCTATAATGTGCTTAGTATTTGAACTACACCCACATATTGGGTTGTAACAGCTTCTATTAAATTAATGATGTTACCCACACTATAAATTAGGCAAATTGTATGCAAATATTATTTGAGTAGTAATACGGTGGTTATCACTTGTCTGCAAAATAAATTAGTGTAGCAGAGTAAAGATAGTGTGGTAGAAGCATAATATTTAATTGAGCACTAATTTTATTGTGATTATTACTTTTAAATAACAACAGCATGGTTATTAAAAGATGTAATGTGATGGTTTATGCAGAGCTGATAAAACATGCACATGATCCAAAACGTCTGCTTACAGATTAATATTGATATAGTGTAATTTACGGTTCCAAGGATTTACTGCAAATTGCTGTAAAATAGAACCTGACAGGTATTTGGTTCTGATTATCTTGGATTTGCAACCATAGCTGTTAGACAGTGTTTGTCAAAATGATAGTTATTAACTAAATGTATGATCTTTTTCCTAGACATACCTTTATATTATCAACAAAGTAAGTAAACCCTCTGCAAAACACGAGGTCCAAATGCACATGCATACACACATATAATCTGTGTGACATTTATAGATTAGGATAACAAAATACAGTATTTTAGTCTCTCTCTTTTTTGGCAAACTGCACTCCAGCCTAAAAGCGTTTAACAAAGCAGTAACCAACCACTGAATTTCACCATGCATAGTTAAAGAATTATATTTGCTAAATTGAAAAGTAAAGAACCAATAAAAACAGTCAAAGAGTAAGCATAACCTCATTAACCAGCCGGGGAAGTGACTAAATACCTATCCAGGTTCTAACTTTCCCAGCTACTTGTCACCCATCGAAAATTCCTTAACATTCACTTTGGTAACAAGTTTACAATACACTTAAACCGATGCACCGACCTTTTCAAGGTGTGCACCTATTTGAAGAGCAATATAAACCTAAAATTCCACTCTTTAAAAAAAGAGAGAAAAGAAAAGAAAGAGGCAGAGCGGGGGAGAAAAAAGACCTGTTACAATATTACGGGGACTGATCTTCCCACTTCCAAAACTAACTTCAATAACGCTTCATCCAGAATAGGAAACCAGCAAACCCAGCAACAGAAACCCCCACACTGGACAGGGCTACGGTTCAACTGTGCCACACAGCAAAACTAGGGTTGCGTTTCTCCCCGCGGAAGGAATATTGTCACTGACAGCAGTAAACACAACATTAGCGAAGCCGCGATCCCGGGGAAAACATCGCCTCTCCACGCCGCTTCCCCGCTTCATCCAGAATAGGAAACCAGCAAACCCAGCAACAGAAACCCCCACACTGGACAGGGCTACGGTTCAACTGTGCCACACAGCAAAACTAGGGTTGCGTTTCTCCCCGCGGAAGGAATATTGTCACTGACAGCAGTAAACACAACATTAGCGAAGCCGCGATCCCGGGGAAAACATCGCCTCTCCACGCCGCTTCCCGGCTCGGGGAGGGGGTTGCTGCTGCTGTCGGTCTTTCAGCCGGCACCCCGGC
>NW_009259312.1:379976-384141 GCF_000687185.1 Egretta garzetta | reverse complement strand
CACAGACCACCCCGCTCCCCACCGACCCCGGGAGAGGCCAAGCAGAGTCCCAGGCTGCCCCACACACGACAGAAGGGGAAAGGGGCCCGCTGCACCCTCCATCCCCAAAATCAAATTATTTTCTACCCAGGTTCGCACACTCTGCCTGCATGCTTTTGTTTCCAACTGCCTTCTGAACAGTAACTAATATCTTTTGATTCTCCACATCCATTTCATAAATATAAAATTCCAAATACATATACCCACTGAACAAACAAGGATGTACGTTGGTATCGCAAAGGCAAAACCAAAGCTATGCTCATTTTTATTTCAGTTTTCCACAGAACTGGTTGCAACCTGAACTTCCCTGCATGCCAGCGAGTCTCAGGGCCTTGCTGTTGGTGAAGTTCGGAACGCCTCTTGCTTTGGTGGGGTCCCATCTCTACAGCCATGCCCCAGCCCCAGGAGGCTCGTGCAGCTGGTCACAGCGGCCAGCTCTGCCACCAGAGACCAGGCTCCAGTGAACCCCCCAACAGCAGCATCTTTATGGGCTTCCTCAGAATCAAGAGACAAATCCAAGAGTATGGAGTAGATCAGTGGCAGAGCAGCTAACGTAAGCCACATTTTTTGCCTTCCAAAGGACTGCACAGTTGTTCTGTAAGCTCTGTTGGGTTGCTGAGGAAAAGCTGTGGAATTGTTATCAGTGGAAGTCAAACGTGACAGGCTTCATCACCTTAGCCTGGGCTTCACTGCAAGATTCACATTTGCATCATGTGCCTTGTGGGTCCCCAAAAGGGAGGGAGCTCAGGCAAGGCTGCGCCGCTGACAGTCTGCACTCGCACCCTGCAAAGCCCAAAGCTCTGCTCCTCTCCCCGCTGCGGGCAGGCAGGTGCATGCAGCATTTCCTTTCTAGCACCTCTGTTTTCTCCACAAACAGACTCAAATGCACTGCTCCAGGCCTCGAGATTTAAAATATCGTAAGTCAGGCCCCTCTCTCTTCTGTTTCTTATTTTAGCATCACTGTTGGTTTTAAAAGCCCCATTCAAAATCATAAATTGTGGCCAGTACTTTGAACCGACATGGGAGGTAGTCACATTTTCAGAACTTTTCTTCAGAAACAGAGGGTTTCTCCTTTCTCCAGAGGGTTGGTTTTTTTTTTAAATTACTATTAATAAAAGTAAAAGCCTAGTCTGTCACCCAATCCCTTACCTTCAATAACTCACCTATTTTTGGTATCTTGAACTTGAACCATTAAATTCAACTAAACGACATACTAAAAGCCTTCTGCACTGGGACTTGCAGGCGTTGGCAGCTCTGCTCCCCCTGTTTTCAGAGAGGCATCTGGTGGCTGCCAGCCGGCTGCCCCTGCACCAGAAGGGTCTGCACCAGCAGTTGCTCTTACCCAGCAGAAAGCAAAACCACTTCCCAGGTATTACCGCCTTCACTTTCTTAAAGTAAACCCTTTTCAATTCTTCAGAAACTAACAAAAGCTGCACAAAATAGCTCCTGAAAAGGCTTTCAGCGCTCATTCTAGCAAAGATAAGGGGTGGGAGACCCCGCATGAGCAAGCAAACCTGCTGTTCCCATGAAGGGCAATAGCAGAGATAATCCCTCTCCTTAGACGTTACATGTTTGGCACCTGGAGCTCCCCAAACACCACGTGCCCTCAGCTGCATGAGAAAGCTTGTGCATGAACTGGCTTTTTGCCATCAGGTTTCCAACCACCTGAGGACGCATCTGAGTGTCACCGTTGCAGACACCCAACCAAGGCTCCGCTGGGGCCCAGTGCCGGACACACTGCCTGCTGCCACGGGGCTGGTGGGAGAGTGCCTTCACCACCCCTCTCCCCAGGGACACAGCACACTCCACTGCCAGCAGCCATGCTTGGCCCCACACGATCTCAGTGCACACCAGCCAGAGCAGGAGCTGGTCAAGCTCACCGCCTGCTCACCGCAGCCGTGGACTGCAGGAGCGAGGGGCTGTGGGGAGCGTGTCGGGGCCGTACGGGCTCCTGTAGCGCGCGGCTGCCAGCAGCGGGGAGCAAGCAGCCTCTGCAAACTGCCAGCTCAGGCGCAAGCACAAGCACGAGGCTGTCCCAGCTCTGGCTTCAAATAGCAAAGGGTTCATTTACCCAAACTACCAGGAATAGAAAGTTCAACTGCCCTTGGTGTGACCTCTTTTACAGTTACAGTGGAAAATGCAACTGCAGTACCCAGCACCCGCAACAGCTCAGGACAGGGACAATAAGATCAGCAAGGCCTCCTGGCCCTGTTCACCACTGCCCGGCCCCACAGTCTGCTACAAAGGGGAACGCTGGCTCAGCACGGGTTGGGCTCTGGTTTTGCCGACGCAGCTGCAGGCTACGAGTCCACTGCCATTTCACCCGCCCCTGCCCTGCACCAGCCAGCCCTTCCCCTGCCCATCCTGCTCTACAAGCCCAGAGCTGGCTTTCCAGCCAGATGCTCCCAGTGGGTGGCTTTGGTGGTTGTCCCTGTTTAGGGTTAGAGGAGGAGGAGGAGGAGGAGGAGGAGGAGGCCTGCCAGAGCGCCCCTCTGATGAAGGCACAAGTGCCTGGCCCCCTTGGGTGGCTGCTGCTGTGGTTGAGGCTGAGCCACCATGGGTGGAAGCACAAGGCTGAAAGCACCGTACAACCAAGGGAGCTACTGCTGAGGTTGCACCAGAATGGTTGGGCTTCCCACCTGCTGCTTCAGGGTTAGCAGCAAACAGGGGGACAGAGATTTTGAGGCAGGGAAGGGGCATCCCAGCCTTGTCCTTTCTCTTTTAAACCCACATACATCCCCTGCTAGCCTCGTTACCCAAAGGCTTCGCACACATGCCCTGTATACACAAAGGGAGATACAAAGGCAATGAGGAAGCTGTGGACAAGTAGTAACGAGGGCCTGTTCAGTGCTCTGCTCCAATGGCAGGGCTCAGCAGCCGGGCTGCAGCCCCCACGAGCTGCCCTGTTGTCCCTGTTCCGGAAGGCAGAACAGCGGCCGTGGTGGATCGGGCGAGAGGGACCGAGGCCAGCAGTCCACAGCCACAGAGGCAAAAGGTAACTGAATGGCAACCCTTGAGAGACAGCACAGAAACCTTTTCTGCTGAGAATACTCCATTTGATCCAAACAAAACCCTATTTTTCCACAGAACAACATGAATGAAATCACAGTTTTCTATCCAGAAAATGTTAATGGAAAATTTGTGCCCGGCTATGCAGTTGAATACAGATTGGAGATATTTGGATTTCTGTGGAAAGGAAGGTCAAGTTATTTTCACAGTGTGAAAAATGAAGCTAACAGAGTTCATATTTCTCTGTGAAGTAATGATTGATTTTTCTTTCTGTCTCATTCATACTACACTAAACATGTATAGAGAACAAATTTATAACACGTTAGATAAAGCACACAGATTACATTAATACATTGAAAATTAAGTTAACATTAGCATCTGTTTGAAGGTAGCACGAGAACATTTAGCCCAGCTCTGTGCAAACAGGCCCTTGGCATGAGTGCATAAATCTTTTGTATCCTAAAACTGCTATATCAGAAAAAAAATCACCATTGAGATGTGCATATATAAAGTAGGAACCCATCATGTGCTGCCTCTATAGCTAAATTTTCCATTTGGAAGTACATAAGAATTTTCGTTACTGGAAGTATGTTGTTACTCAGTTTGGAGTGCGTATGTATAGGTAATCTTTATTTTCCTGCCATGTTATTTGTAATTATCATCTCCATGCTGCCCAAGTGATTTATTTAACTGTGCAGAGCTATTCTCTTATTAGCTTTGTTACTCCTGTTTTATGAAACAAGAATAATTTAATACAATAATCACTTCTGAAAATACATCGATAAAGTTTTCTTACTGCGAGAAGGGGGAATGTTTTCATATCCTGCTGATTTTTTTATCCCTCCTTCAGTAATTTTTTCTAGACTCCTTCAGGAAACTTGGCATTTTGGTATTTTTATTATATTAGAGTCCACAGTGGAAAGCTCTTGGGTATCATATGTTAAGACATGTCCACAGCTAGTGGCACAGACGCACCGAAGTTTCATCGGGCTTTGCTGGTATAAGGGGGGCAGTGGATGTTACAAGGTCCCACGACAGTTGGATGCAGATGGATCGCAGGGGATTTCAGCTCCCTCTTTTGGTACCTCTCCATATGCTGACTGCAACAGCCCCAGGA
>NW_009259312.1:323845-379959 GCF_000687185.1 Egretta garzetta | reverse complement strand
CTCCCCAAGACATGCTGCAAACTAATGCTTTCAAGAGATGCATACAGACAGCTCGGCAGTCATGGTAGAAGTATTGTGGTGCTTGGACCGCAGCACTGCGTGACCCTACCTGACCGAGGCACAGCTTCACCGTGATGTTTGCCACTGTCAGAAAAAAAATCAAGGGGAAAAGAGGCAATAATAATGAGATTCCCATTTATTACTGTCACTCTGCACATTAGCCAGGTAACTCTTAAACCACTGTCAGGAATAGCCTAAACTTTCAAGACTAGGCAAGACAGACACCATACTCAAAAGCTATGAGAAAGTCACTTTTCAGAAACAAGTAACCAAAAAGATCTATTGGAAAACAGATGCGAATCAATTACGAAAAGCAAGAGAGAGTGTTACACAACCAGGAATCTGGAGAGTACCAGTGGTCAAAAGTACAAAGGCTCTGTGAAAAAAACAAACAAACCAACCCAATTTGACATTCCAATAGACATTCAATTAACTGGGATCCTCACAATTTGATCCTTCTCTCCCATCTGCCCCCCTCTTTTTCCTTTCTTTTTTTTTCTTGTTTTTAAGTTTATGACCAATACGTTGTTTTGCAGGTTTTAAAGCAGCTGGCTATCTTCTTCTAAGATTTACAGAACAAAATTTTATTCCATGCTTCCCAACTCATGGGAAATGATGGGCCGAAGTGAGCAGCTAAAGAGGAACCAGCTCTTGCGAACCCTTCCTTTAACCAAACCAGTTCCTCACAGCCTTAGCATGGCTCTTACCCTCTCCCAGCCTCTCATGCAGAACCAACCTCTGCAATAGCTTTTTAACCGATTGCATGACCGTATGTTCCTTACAAGTGGAACCAAAGCTAACGCACAGCGTAAAACAAAGCTATAGTACCAACTTTGAAACACAAACACAGCCAGAAAATTGAAGTGCAAAAGCATGGTAAAAAGGCTTTTCACATCAAGTTTCCTTCTTTCTGCCATGTTGCTTTCAGAAGACAGAAGCACTTTACAGCAATGATGTCTATATATAAGCTGCTGAAGTACTGTCTTGTCTTCAGTGATTTTTATGATGATATTCTCTAATGCACTTTGCAGAAATGTAAGACTAGGTAAAGCTTCCTTTTTATGAAGGAAACAAAAGAATAATATATGGCAGATAGCATTAGCACAGAGGTGGAATATCAGACAAGGAAAGCTGATCTCTTGTTCCCTTTCTCTTTCCCCCCTTTCTTCTGTTACTCTGATAAGATCACACTGCTATGTTCTTCCCCTTCAACCTCCATTGTCTGGTCACTCTGTGTTAGGAAAATAGTTTCCTGTCTCCTACCAATATTAGAGCAGGGTATCTCTAACAAATATGTTGAGAGCAGATCCTGTAGCCGTTCAGGATTAACTACAAGGAAGCAACATAATCCAAGCAACAGCTTGAGTATTTGTCTAGATGCCCGATACCAAACAAAGGAATTTGAAGATAAATATGAAGCATTAAAAAGTGCAAATAGCATCCACATATATGAAATATTCCATGTATATAATGAAGAGGTCAGAAAAAACTGAAATTCATTTCAGGAGAGACTTTTCCCCAAGAGGAGGTTGGTAAATACTGACAAAATATTTCTTTTCTAGCAAAAAGCATTAATAAATTATGTCAGCTTAACTGCAGGATCCCTGTGTTTTCACAAATGCATACCCAGCTGAAGGTATCTGAAGTTTTTGTTCACAAATTTCATCAATTTCACAGGATTTGGGGAGCATTTTACTGCTGCATGGGGAGGCCAATAGACTGGAGGCAGTAGACTTCTTCCTAGCTGTGTTGCAAGAAAAACAGAAGGTCTACTTGCTGTGGACAGACACAGCCAGTCATCCAGGCACACTAGCCATTAACAGGTGGTTTCTATAAACTTATTACATCCTAGTTTGCTATGATGTAACAAATGTTATGGTATAGAATATATCTTTAAAGTATCAGCCCACATATCCATCCTTTGGCAAGCACAGAGCTCTGCGTGAAAGTTAGTGGGTTTGGGTGTTCACCCCCCCCTCCAGCTTTTTACAAGAAACAAAAGCCAGTTCTGACTTGAGGAAAAGATATTCAGGCCCACCCACAAGGCAATGATAGAGAAGCCTCCCCAGTTGAACTCCATCCGAGCCCTGGAAGACCTGCTGAAACTGAGACGGAAACACATACAGAAATAGTGTTAGGATTAGAGCACACGAGATGGTCTGTCAAAGGCCTTTGAGAGGTCTTGGAAAGGTTCTGCTGTGAACAGTGCAAGACCATTGCAGCAATTTCTTTTCATTCAAGAGATGAATGTCTGGCATATTTATTTCATAAAGTGAGAACCAGTATCCCAAACAAATAGCTAGAATGAGCATTATTCAGCCTTTTTCCTGGCAACCAGCTTAAACGACCGTGTCTTGCTTTTCTGGGAAACCTGCCAGGTGAGCTTTGAAAGGATTGTAGTGCTGACGGCAAAGTCTAGGAGGGTTCGCTCCATGCTCTAACTGGAGGTCTGTTAAAATAATCAGGAGGAGAAGGCAGAGGCCTTCATCCTGCACAAGAGAAGAGGGTTGGAGCATAATGGCATTGCCAGGGGGAAACCAAGAGAGCTATTAAGCTCACTGGGGCATGGATTGTCTTTTACCCTGTGTTTGTACAGCTCTAGCAGTGAGGCACCCCAGAGTAAAGTCTTTAAAATTGGTTAAATGACTTATGCTCTTAAAATCTGTTCCCCAAAGTGAGTAGCGTAACTTCCATTTGTTCCCATCATTGGGCCTGGGGTGCAATTCCGCCCTAACTTTCTTTTTTCCCTTATCCCCAGGGAAAAACTGCTGCCTTGTCACTTACCCGGTTCACTCGTGATTCTACTGTTTATAGTGACTGTGCCTTGTGAAGTCCTCTCCACAGAGCTAGCAGAGGCAGGTGGCACCACATGATGTTACACCATTTCGTGATGTCACTGCATTTCCTGCAAATGAAGTTTTGAGGAAAAAAGTGAATAACCAAACAGAATTCTTAAATCAGAATTAATCCAAGCTACATAATGAAGAACTGCCAAGTGAAAAATTTGCTACCGTGACTTACATATTGAACTGATTTAAATGACCTAATTTATGAAAATGCATTTTAAAATGCTTTTCTGTCATTGTGGAAAACTACTCCTATAAAAGTCAGTAATCACTATCCTTGTGATAATATTAATGTGAATTTTCCTATTATATAGTATAGATTATTAGCTGTTTCATCCCCAAGGAAAACACTGATATTGACAAAGGGAGAATTTCACTTTGAGTGAAAAAGCCACTCTTGGCAAGGAGTTTAAAAGCAGAATAGTATTTATGTAAATATAATGAGAAGATCATAGCTGATCTCCTTGACATTATTCTTCCATAAAATGACAGAAACGTTAGAAATTTATCCGGACTATGCTAAAATAACTAAATATTGAAAGGAAGCATTACAGCCAGCTACACTGAGGGGACACCTGAAAAGCTTTTTGTCCACTGTTAGGAATAGAAACCTTTTTGTATATTAGAGGGGACTAAAAGCAAACAGTGCTTGTTACAGATAACAGTGCAAACCTCCGTAAGGAGCTGCTTGACAAAAGAGTTTACCTAAGCAATCATGGACCCTTCTGTTGCTCGTTCATTCTGTTTTAATTTTAAAGACCCAGAAATAACAACTGAGGCCAATGATGTATCTCTTTAATGCAACTGAAATATCGTATACTCATGAATACCATATTTATTTATGTTTTTCAAGGTAGAAGTACAATGTTGCGCCACTAAACCCAGCTACCAGAGCAAGTCATCCTGTCAGTGGTTGTACCTTCAAATTAGTTTTAGGTGCCTGCTAGCCATCATGAAAAAAAGAAGTCAATCAAGAGCAGAGCAGCCAACTACAGCCTAAGGATATTGAAAATATAGAACAATATCTATCACCCCAATTGCAACCTTAAAACTGCATGACAGATCAGTTTTTGGAAGGAAAAAAGTCAACCACAGATCAATGTAATCAAGTGACCGATTACTTGACTGAGAAAAAATTAGTATCCTATGCATAGAGAGATTTCTTTTTGGATTACAGTGACAAATGCTTCCTGATCTTTCTAAGACCTGCACGCATTTACTGACGGTTCATTCAACAGGCCTTAGAAGAGGCAAAGATTTTCTTAAGTAGGTGTTTGAAATCACATTGGCATTTTTAGAGGAAAATCAAAACAGTCCTGGTTTGTGCTTTTAAAAATGTAGTTTCAAGCATAAACATTTAAAGAATCAGGGCAGGAGCCATTGGGAATGCTGTACACAAAAGAAATGTGATACAGTAAGCAGGGGCAAGTAAATAAACAAATTAAAGCATGCCTAGATCAGGACAGCTGCTTTAGTTTTCTGCATGTTATTTAAAAATCATTATTTATTTTAGATATTCTTTCTGATAAAAGTAGTTTGCACCTCTCACATTTCCTATAATAGCAAAGCCATGAAGTACTCATGAATTACTAAGTACTACTGCCACTATGCAACATGGGAGAGTGATTTCAGTGGTCTGCTCAGGCCTTCAATTTCTGAAATCCAGTTTTATCACATACATTTCCTGACAACTGCGTTCCATTTTCCCTGGTCAAAATACAGAACTATTTGAATGTATTTTAGAATTAGTTATGTTAACCTGTACTTTGAGATCAGTCATGATATTAAATGATAGATACCCATTAGAAGGAACAAGTTTGAGTCATTGAATCCTTTATACAACATTTCTGTAAAAATTTAAACATCATTTTGAGAAATAGAAAACGTACCAGTCCAGTGATATCTGTCATTAGTCATTTTTCATATACTCAACATGATTATTCATTACTCAAAAATGACATAGTTAAATGCTAAGTCTTGCTAAAATATTGATCATAATATGTAGGGGCATATAATTTATCTGAATCAAGTGAAATATGTTTTCCTCAGTGAGATGATGAAAGCTTGTCTCGTTACAGCATTATTTCTACTGAAGTTTCCACCATTAGTTAGTTTAATGACTCTGTGAACATTTTAATTGAGAAGATCCCAGTGTAAGTTGCTCATTCAAGACACATGGATGGGTTTAGATTCAGGAATGAGAGAAATGTGCAGTCAGCCGTGCTCAGCCCGAGCACACAGGCAGAAGGCAGAGAACCAGATACAATAAAATACCCAAATCAGGAGGGGCAGAAGGAATTGAAGGTGTAACAAGCTAGGAGACGTGAAAGGACATAACTTGCTGGTGAGAATACTTGGGCTGGCAATGTGGCGTACAAACACCCGCCCGCTTAAATTGTTCTCACCCCCCCAAAAAAATTCACTGAGGCCAGTGGAAAACTACACTGATCTTTGAGAATCAAGCCTGATAAGAAAAGGTAAATGTTGCTATTACAAGCCTTGGTTTCACTCTGAATATCTGCTTTAAAAAGGAGAACAAATTAACCAGCAATCTTGCGTCATCCCCTACCTGCACACAATGATTCACATACATTCAAAGGAAAAATCACGGTAAACTACTATTTTAAACTACTATTTTTACTATTTAAACTACATCACCTATATGCAGATGGTCAGCAGATCTGTTCAAGGGGTGCTCTGCTATCCTCCCTGAGGATGCGAGCTGGGTCTTTATCAGCTCTTCCATGAAGTCTTGTATTGCTGTAAGTAGAGTGACACCCCAAGCACTGACACCAAAATATTTTCTGGTTAATCTTGTCCTTGTTACTGATAAATTAATGAAGGTGTTGCTACAGGAGACTATGCTCTCTCTGTGTCAGTGGTACAGAAGTGGGGTCATCCCCACCTGTATGTGAACTTCTTGGAAAACAGAGTAATCTAGGGGGAAAATGGACACAAGTAAAGTTCTTACTCAATCAGAAGAATATACTAGGGATGGAGAGAGACATTTTTGTGTCTGCTTCCCAGCTAGTGAAACAGAAGCCAAGAAGAGCCTGAGTGATTTGCCTGAAGTCACACAGTTCTAAGTGTTTTAGTCTGGATGTCAGATCATAGGACTGTTAGCTCAGTCTCCTTTCAGTTGCTGCTGATAACAGGAAACCCCACAGGATTTATGCTTTGAATACCCACAAGTTACTTCAGAACACGCAAGCCATAGAAGTTGGGGGTCTTTTGGGTGCAGTCTACCTTCTTCAGCCATTTATTTGCCTTAATTGAAAGATCTTTAACTTGGGACCATATCTTTTCGTAGCTGTCTACAGTGTCCAGCATAAGAGTCCTTGATCCTGGCTGTATTATCCGAGAGCTGTAATTACTGAACATGAGACCTAGTGTCCTTTGTAGCAACTGATCCAGGGCACAGACAGCTGATTGAAAGCAAGTGAATCGCTGAAGCATAACTAGTTACCGCCACACACACGCAAAAAAACATGAGAAAAGAGGTACTGGGAAACACCATAAGGGGGTCAACAGCTCAAACATCGCACATGTAATTTTGTGCTATATGCACCACAGATTACATTCTCCTTCTGAGGGCTCTTATGGGACAGCTTCAGATCTTTTGTGCTGAAGTTACTAGTCCAGGGCCAAATATACATTTGCCTTCAGCAAACAGTTACCCAGAGAAATGCAATGGGACTAATTGAGCAGGCCGGCAAGATTTGGCTCCATGGAAGCATTGCTGCCACAGTGCATCGCTCATTTATGAATAGAAATAACAGAGAAAAGCATAGCATTGTAAAAATGTCATTCCTATTAAGAAAAAATGAAAGAGGATGAATCTCTGAATATTTCTCAGAATGCCATTTTATTAGGTGCATCCAAAGCTGGAAAGCTGAAGCCTAGAAAAGAAAAAAAAATTAAACATGATAGGATTCATTCTAAACAATCTCACATTTTACATAAAGAAAATTAAGTGTTTGACATAAACACTTCATGAGCAAGATGATTTACATTTTCACTTTGTTTCTGATTATTAGAAATAAAAATATACAACTCTTCATTCATTTCTTCCATGTTTTGTAGCACCTTTGCTGAACCTTTCTATGAAATCATACACATGCAAGATCAGAACAGAGAGATGGGAAGTAGAATGTGCTTCATTATGGCAAGTACAGCTCATCTCCTCCTCCACAACACAATTTATTAGTATCTAATAGAATTGTAATGTTTCTCATTCTACGTTTTTACAGCTGTATCAAAATATTAAAGTGTGAATTGCAATTAAACTCACACAGTGCTCTTAGCATAATTTCCCTTGTATTAATACTTAGCAAAGCAAGTTATTGGTGTAATATTACTCTTGATACTGGTTGTCATAAAGGGATAAAGCCTCCAAATAGTAATAAAGTATATTTTACTGTAGAGACAGCGGCAGTACAAAAACCCATTATGCTACTGGAGTTGTTAATTTCTGTGGAAGGGGGTGGGGAGAGAAAGGCTTTTGACTCCTTAAATTATAGTTTGCAGGTTAGTACACCAACTCACTTAATCTCTCTAAACAGGTAATTTACTTGCTTTCTGAAAGCACCCATGTGCAAGGAAATGCTAGTGCACTCCAGGGATGATTCTAAGATTGATTGCCTAGCTCTACTCACTGATAACAGTATGTGTTCTGCTAAGCTCTATTTTACATGTGTCTGAAATCTTTAAAGATTTTAGAGGGGAAAAAATGGAGGGGAAATATTTGTTTCAGATAACCTCAATTTCTGAGCGTGTGGTCTGCTTGACTGAAGAATTTTGAAGCAGAAGGGCTGAACTACTACTTGCAAATAGCAATAAGTACATTAAATAGGGCTAGAGCAATTGCAGGTGTGATATGCTTATGTTATCCATTAGGAAGTTCGGAAGTTACATTTTGTGTTTTCCAGCTGTTCCTTAGATTTGCAGCTGGCTGTAGCTTCTTGTGGTTTATAGTTCAGAATTGAGCTCTGCCAGAACATGCTCATGGAAGAAATGGAGAGCTTTAGCATTTGCTTATGGAGGGAAAAAACAGCTACAAAGCAGCCAAATTAAATGCCATTAAGTGGACATAACTTTGGTAGGATTGCCCTGGCTGGAGAGATCTACAAAAGCATCTGGAGGTAGAACTTAAATGTCAAGGTTTAAGTTGTTGCTGCTTCTTTTAAGAACTCATCAGGCAAAGCAAACTATTTCATACTCCAAGTGCTGACCCACAGTGTAATCAGAAGCGGAGCTGAAGCATGGGTCAACAACTTTGATCAGAATTTGCCTGGTTACTTAAGGGCTGGAAGCAATGAAGACATGGCCAAGACTTGGCTGCAACCAAAAGCCCAGTGAGCTTGTGCAGTCCGTCCTGCAAATCATGTCATGAAAACAAAAAAAACATTTTGTGAGGTTAACAATAAAATCCCAGTCTCAGTGTGATGCTGAAGGAGGTTTTGAAAAAATTTATCTTGACTTATTTCAGATAGGCTTGTGGTTTTGCTAATGTTCAGTATGTGTTATTGATAAAGGACCCTCTTGGCTGTAGCCCTCCAATTTACAAAGTCATTTCTGTCAGTGGGGATCTGTCTCCCTTCCAGATGAGAAGACCCTTTGCACCAGGATTAAGGAATGCTGGGTAGGGCAGGTGGTAAATCTGTGAATGGACCCCAGATTCTGGCCCATGCACAGTGCCACACATCATGGAGCAAAGTATAAATAAAGCAAACCTTCCAAAGCTGCTGCAAGCTCCAGTCCCACCTGCCACTGATGTCAGATTGTTTTTAACAGCATAGGCTTCAGTCTGTGACAGTTACTGATGATAGATCCTCTGATCTGGGTAGGCTGAACATGAGGAGTCTGTATCACAGCCCACAGAATTAACACTGTTTGTAGTGTCTGGGATTTGCTGTGTCATTCATGAACTGCTAAGATAACTGCATCATTGCAATGTGTCACACATTTCATATTTTTCCTCCCCTTTCCTTCTCCCTCCCTTGTATTTTATCTCCCAGAAGTTTAATCTCTCCTGCCTAAGCCACCAGCTACCAGAATAGAGCAAAGTACTTGAATATGATGAAAAGGCCATTAATTGCCACCAGCCTGACCTCCCATCACAGGCTGCCTCCCTCCTCCCTCAGCATGGGGAGGTTAATCTCCTCTCTCTGTGCTGCTGTACCCAATACAATAATCTCTCCTGAGCAACAACGGTGACTTTGCTTGTGAGGCTAGGAGAACTTGGTGAGCTGAAGACTACAAAAGCAGTGTGGTGACAGTCTGTATAACAAAAACCAGCTAAGCGTTCAAGGGTGTAACCAAAGCCTATTTAAATTCAGTAGAAGTTTCAAATGTGGCCCCTAATACCTTAAGCGCATCTTAGAAAGACCTTGAGCACTCAGGACTGTGGCAAGGTTTACTCATCTAAGTCTGGCCAAAAGTAAAATTCTCCATTCCTTCCTCTATTCCTCATGGCACATTTTCTAACAGTATAATTTACAGGAAAATGATCAAAATATCATTAAGAAATGTCAGTACTCTCAGTCAACCTTTCAGAAATATAAGCAGTGTGTGGCAGGCATAACAGTCATGATTAGGAGTGTTCTTTAAATCACAGGAAAGGGAGGCAGAGTAGATCTGTCCTATTCCATCTCTGAACAGGCTCTTTGCATGACTGTGAGCAAGTACATAACCAGCAAATGCCCAGGCGTAACTCAATTCTTTAATGCCTGTGAAGATATTAGCACTTCTGCAGTACCCAGCAATAGCACTAACTGCATCGTTTTCTCCCTGCACGTCAGAAGCCACTGACCAGCCAACCCAGAGGCGCTCATTGCAGAAACTGCTGCTCTGCTCAGCCTGGCTCTGGGGCCAAGGAGAGGCAAAGCAGCAGCTGAACCACAGCGTGTGAGAACTGAGGCCAAGACACATTATCCTGGACATTAGTGATGGACACAGTTACCCCAGAGTTAGATTTGGTTTTACCCTGGGCATTGAATAATGGCAAGGAAGGGGCGAAGGACCTAGGAGAAAGGTACCAGAGCAAGAGTCATAATACTAAAGAAATGAGTTCTGTATGAGCACCACCAGTTCTCCTCAACCTCCTCCCAGCCGCATTTCTGCTAGCAAGCCCATGTGTAAAAATAAAGGCAGACACGTATGCAAGGAATGATCCATTTGTCCTATGATAACGTTACTCTAATTAGCCATATATCCTTGGCAGCTAGGACTACATCTGAAAAGAAAAAGGCATTCTTCATTGCTTGCTCTTTTCCTGCACAGAAATAACAGCATGACCTCTGTAGAAAATGCTCTCAATAAATGGATTTGGATAACACCAGGAGTTTTGCGAAACAGTGTTTAATAGCGTGTCCAAGAGCAACTGAGAAGAAAACCTATATGCTAAGATAATCAAGCACACCTCTGTATGCAGAACTAGGTTTTTGTGTTGTTGATGGCTTCACATTTTGAAGGAAAAAGCCCGCAAGACAACAGAAAGGGATGAGCCCTCGCGGTGCGTTATTCCAGGGAGTTATTCCTGGCTCACTTCCAGAAAGGGCACTCCCAGGATGGATATTTCTATTCTAGAATAAGTGTGTCTCATTTTGGATTCCTTTAGCCTTTTTAGAAACAATAGCTCACCTGTTATATTTGGCAGACAATGCCAAATCCACTTCCCTGGGTAGACACCCCCTTTATTGCAAGGGACTTACTCTTAGATCCAGGTAAAATGTTATGTAACCAATATAGACATGAATTAGAGGAAAATGTGTGTGTGAAGTGCTGAATATATTTACAGCACCTGTCAGAGATGCTGTGGAGTTGGAGATCTTCACTGCGGTCCCAGCCTAGGACTGGTGAATGGAGAGATGCAGAAGCTTCAGTTTAGCTTGTGGCAACACCACCACATACATGCATATGTCATTAGCAAGTCGGTCACAAAACAGGTACCCACTGGAGTGTTTTGGACAAGGATCTCCTGATCTTCAGATGCTGTAAAGGAGTGGGGTGAATCCTATCAAAGGGTTCTCTGTGAGCTTGTTTCTTTCTCAAAACAAGCCTTGCAAATCCTAAATCCACCTATGTCTAGGTTGCCAGATTTGAAGCAGATACCAGATTGTTTTACTTCCTAAGTTTGGACATAGAAAACAAATAAAAAACCCAAACAAACCCAAAACCGCAAGATAATACAAATGGGAGCTGTGTGCTTTTCTTAAAGCTGAAACGATCCTTTCATGAAACAAAATATTGCTGTCAGCCCACTCTTGCTGTAAATATAATCAGTGCCAAAAGGTACATTGGCTTCCTAGCCCCATTTGTCCAGCTCAGTCATAAAATGGTAAAGAAGCCAAAGCCTAGATGCCAGCTAAAACTGTGGTAAAGCCAAAGGTGAAGACTAGATCTTACTCTTCTACCTGGTGGAAAGAGCGCATAAGCGCACCCAAAAAGGATTTGACTTATAGACAAGATGACAGTATTTCTGAAATAAAAGATGGGAATACTTTTCTAGTGACTTTTTTAGGGTCGTAAAAAAGACAAAATACCCATTTACAAAAGATGTGTGCTGGTGCTGTTATTGCCAGCTTGTGAGGCAATAGCTACACTTGCATATTACTTATAGTGGAGGTTTATTTCCAGACACTCAGTGTTCTGGAGACATTTATCATATGCCACTGAACAACTAACGTTAACATCCACTTTGAGCAAAGGAACAGCTTTAAATGTCTGCGCTGATCCAACTTTTTCTCTCTTCACTCCTCTGTTCAGCAGACAGAACACTTGTTCCGCTGGAGTGTTTATTCCTGGCAAACACGGAACAAATTCTTCTCAGCCTTGGAAAAAGAGCAGCTTGTAGTTATTAAAACAGAAAGAGAAGCAAAAGGAGAAAACTGGGTCACTGAAGTGTCAGAAAAAAGAAATTGCTGGGATGTCATGAGAAAACGAAAAAAACCCCAAGATTGTCCCAAGTTTTGTTATAGAAGAGACAAGCAGGAAGGATCTTCAAAAGAAGGTAGGGATTACATTACAGTGCTATACTGTGACTCCTCCGAGCTGCCAGAGGGCTGGCAAATCCAATAGCTCATGACCAGAAATAAAGCGCAATTATAGCTGGGCAATGGCAAATTGATACCTCTAAATGTATAAACCCTTATGCTGGTGCCTCACAGCAAAGAACAGAAGCTGGACTAGTGGCTTTCCAATGTAAACTTATATCGTCTGTTTAATTCTGCTTTTATTTAATGCCTCTGTCCTTTATGTGGCATTAACTTTAATGTAATATTGAAGGCTTTGTTTTTTAATAGCATCATAAGTGTAAATGTAATAGTTATATAATAATAATAAATCACGAATGTACTAGAGTCACTGCAATAACTAATAATAATGTTAAGACACAGTCTATGATGCATCTAAAGTTCAGTACCTCAGAGAGTTAATTAAGTCCTAAGTTAATTGGCAATGATCTTATTTCTAGACAGGAAATGTAGCCGATTATCTTGTTTATGCTTAAACAAGTAACTGAGGTCATAACAAGACTTTTTGGGGTATTATTGATTGATTTGTAATTTCTTAATTAATTTTGATTGACTTTTCAAGTATTTGCTTCTTGACTTAATTCTTTGCTTCTAGGGAGATGAAGCTACTGATATGCTTGGTGGTAATGCAAAGTCACAGACACCGTTTTTGCTGTATGAAATGTGTAGCTTTCATAGCTCCACTGTATTTTTAAGATGCTGTACTACTACAGGTAAAGCTTTTGCAGCAAAGTTCAAATCAGCTTACTGTTTTCACAGAATCACAGAATGACAAGGGTTGGAAGGGAGCTCAGGAGATCATCTAGTCCAACCCTCCTGCTAAAGCAGGGTCACCTAGAGCAGGTTGCACAGCACATTGCCCAGGCAGCTTTTGAATATCTGCAGAGAAGCAGACCCCACAACCCCCCTGGGCAGCCTGTTCCAGGGCTCTGTCACCCTCAAAGTAAGCAAGTTCTTCCTCATATTCAAATGAAACCTCTTATGCTTCAGTTTGTGCCCATTGCCCCTTGTCCTGTTGCTGGGCACTACTGAGAAGAGTCTGGCTCCATCCTTGTAACATCCACCCTTAAGATATTTGTATGTGTTGATGAGGTCCCCTCTCAGTCTTCTCTTCTTCAGGCTGAACAAGCCCAACTCTCTCAGCCTTTCCTCGTAGGGGAGGTGCTCCAGTCCCCTAATCATCTTTGTAACCCTCCTCTGGACTCTCTCTCAGAGTTCTTCATTTTTCTTAAATCAGGGAGCCCAGAACTGGACACAGTACTCCAGGTGGGTTCTCACCAGGGCAGAGCAGAGGGGGAGGATAACCTCCCTCGACCTGCTGGCCACACTCCTCTTAATACACCCCAGGATGCCATTGGCCTTCTTGGCAGCAAGGGCACACTGCTGGCTCATAGTCAACTTGTCATCCACCAGGACTCCCAGGTCTCTTTCGGCAGAGCTGAGAGCAGGTCATCCCCCAGCCTGTACTGGTGCATGGGGTTCAACCTCCAAAGGTGCAGCACTCGACACTTGCCCTTGTTGAACTTCATCAGGTTCCTCTCCACCCATCTCTCCAGCCTGTCCAGGTCCCGCTGAATGGCAGCGCAACCTTCTGGTATGTCAGCCACTCCTCCCAGTTTTGTGTCATCAGCAAACTTGCTGAGGGTACACTCTGTCCCCTCGTCCAGGTCGTTGATGAACAAGTTGAACAAGACTGGGCCAAGTACTGAGCCCTGAGCAACCCCATGAGCTACTGGCCTCCAACTAGACTCTGCACCACCAATCAGACCCCTCTGAGCTCTGCCATGCAGCCAGTTCCCAATCCACCTCACTGTCCACTCATCCAGCCCACACTTCCTGAGATTCCCTATGAGGATGTTATGGGAGACAGTGTCAAAAGCCTTGCTGAAGTCAAGGCAGACAACATCCACTGCTCTCCCCTCATCTACCCAGCTGGTCATGCCATCACAGAAGGCTATCAGGTCAGGCATAATGTCCTGCCTACCTTTACCTGTCATGAGGTACACAGTAATATCAGAGATGCCAGCCAAATTGCATTTCATCATTCAGACAAACACTGCTATGCCATTTCATATGTTCCTATTGTTAACTGTAAAAAGATTACCATTTTATTGCTTTGGGAAATGATTACTTTTAAAAATAGTTAATGGATAAATATATGAAAACCAAACCCAGGTAATGTTTTGTAACATTTTCCAGATTAGAATTATGGGGAAGAAACCCAATCCTTTACAAGGCAATTTTGTTCTATCACAGCCTACTCAGCATCTTGAACCTTTTTTAATTGCAGGTGGCTTCTCCTCATATAGCCTTATCCAGAAGCACTCTATAGTACACCAGTTATTACACAGACTTAAAAAACCCTGAGCATAGTATTAAAATTCAGCTCATGGGAAAGACTGAGCCAAAAAGGACCTTTAGGTCACAGCATCTCCAGTGAATAAATTCTTTAGCTGTACAGTCTCATAGCATTGGATAAAATTAACAACTCATTTACCTTGCCTCCTGCCATTTTAGACCAGAATATAGGTACAGAGTAGTAAAACGTCTGTGGTGATGATGGGTGACAGTGCATAGGGATGCATCTGACCAGGAAAGAGAGGGGTAAATTGGGTAGGGGTGCCCTGGGGGAAAGCCCCCTCGCCAGCGCTGCTAATGCGCCTTCCAGCAGAGCCCCAAGAGATGGGTCGTACAAACAGGACTTTCTGTTCCCAGTAGACTGGCTTGGGTAAGCTAGATGGCCTCCCTGTAAGAAGGCAGATTAACCCAGAGCTAATTAAAGGCCCCAGATGATCAGCAGGTTTTTTTTTAGGAAATTCACTTCTGACAGTATCAGAATTGGAGGGGACAAATCAGTTCCAGGAGGACAAAGAGTCTGAACTGAGAAAAAGTAACAAGACTTTTTTAAAAACAGAAGTGCAAATTGAAATGATGGTATTTTAGATAAGGCTAAAGAAGTGCAGATATGACCATACTTTAAACCACCACCCCCCAGGCAGCAAATGGCAAATGATATAAAATTGAGACTACCTTTCTGCTGTAGATGCAGAGAAGTCCCAGAATGGTACAAATACTTTCCTTCTTTATCCCTCTCCCCACTTCAAGTTCAGTCCTTTTTTTTTTTTCTCATGAAAAAAATCTCACAGTTCAGGAATTAATTGACAAACCCAGGACTTTTCCTTCCCTTGTTAATGGACCTGTTCTCACTTAAACAAAATATTGTGGCAATTTAGAAATTATTCTTTACATTGATGCAAAACTCTTCTACTTGATTATGTTTTATTCCATTGCTGGAGTTTTCTACTTCCTTCAAGTCCCACTTCAATGTCCCTTGAGTACCACTATTTCATTACTATTCTGATTTTGGGCCATGTGATTCACAGCAAAGCATTAATTACCAGTTTTATCAGATATTCAGTGTTGAACATTGTACTGGCACTCCGTCCTGTCCTTTGTAGCTCGCTCAGTACTTCTCCAGCATTACCAGTGTCTCCAATAATGGAAGGTGGAAGCTATCCTTTGGATAAACACTTTCCCTATAATAATTATATGGGCTGATTTATCACACTTGTCTCATCCTACAGAGTTAGCACTACTTTCCTAGATCAAACTGCTCCCCAAACTTCCAGCATTTTGGAGGCAGCCACCCCAAAGCTGAGGGAGGACATTCATTCACGTATGCTGAGATTTAGTCCAGGGCCTAATTCTCATTGTAGGTAGTTTTACCTCCTGAGAACCCTAGGGCCAGTCCTAGTTTGAAACATGCATTTTGCCACTATCTTATCTGTAAAGCAAGCGCAGCCATTTAGGGAACTAAACCAAGATACGATGGCCCTAGTAGCGTTGTGGGAGGTTTCGGGAATAAACAGGAGAATTTTACAAAGCAAAGCTTATTTTTTGTCCTGCTTTCTATAATTTTCCCTACTCTTAGGCTGTACTTGTCACAATGGTGTCCTTGAAGCTTGAGAAGCTGCTATGAGCACTTATCCTTTCTTTCTGCACTTGGAACCTAATTTTTAAAGTACTCAAGGTGAATATTTGTTTCACTGGAAAATGAGAGTGCTTCTTTGCTTGTGTTTTCAGATCTTGTGGGAGAAACATCTTCCAATGGCAATCTGGTCCCTACCCACCTGACACAGGGGAAACGCCCTACATCCAAATATCAAGTCTACGCCTCTTCCCACTCCCACTTCACCAGGAATTCTGCTTTTCCTTTAGTTCAGAGCCAGTTTTGGGGTGGCCCTATCTGTAACTTCATTTTGTACTATCTGAGACAATTCAACCTCCTTTTTCTAGGCTAGAAAATATAATCTTGTAAAATTCTCATGGTTTAAACCCCAAAATGGACTCAGAGTAATCTACAGGGGTTTTTTACTTTAAAGAAAGTAATAACAGTAATGTATTCTTCATGCTAGATAAGACCTAGGACACGTAGCTAATGAGTGGTTATCAAGATTTTATTTTCATATTTATTGATATAAAAATTCAATATATTGAGACATTTAACTCATTTGAGGAAGACTGTTACAATTCCTTAAGCAGAGAAAAATCTAGAGAAAAAAAAAAACTAGAGAAAAATCCTTCTCCATTTTATTCACAGGCACAAAGCCTGACCTCAGGCACACACATATCATGCAAGGCACGGCAAAGCAGGGGAGCCCAGACTGGTGCAGGGAGGGCAGACCCCAGCCGGCCTGGCTGTGTGTGAGGTGACACAGCAATCCTTGTTAAAGTTCATTGGCAGTGATAAAGTGCTCTGCCAGCACCACCTCATGATGTTGGTGTTTTCACTGATGGAACTGGGATTAGGTTTTGGTCCAGTGACTCACACTCCTTTGGATCAGGCTTAATTTAGGTTACTGTTGCTCCACATACAATATTTTAAGGATCTCTGGACATTTGTATTCTTGAAGGCAGGGCGCTAGCACAAGGTGCTACTGCTAGGGAACAAACTAAAGCAGTACGATATGCTGGGAAACTCTTCTGGGCACCTTTGCTCTCCATGCCAGGCCAGCACCTCCACTGTTCTCCTTGAGGCAGCCTGAGCAAGACAACGCAATGGAAACTTCTGCACTTATTATCCTGCCCTGAATGTTACAGTCTAGTTCAAAACATGTCTTTAAGTTATAAAACTGTTATGCCACCATTTATTTTTTTTTCCTGGTTGATGCTCTGTGGAGAGAAGACTGCCAGTAGCATTTCTGTAGAGTAAACATCTCTCTTTTTGCCTAGTCAATGTATTCTCAAGTAAAAATATATTAATAGCGACAATCCTCAGCTGTGCTCATTTACATAAAAAGAGTGCCAAATGGTACACAGCCTCCTGTGCCACCTTTTCTGAACAGATACAAAATGCCTGGAGAGCACTGTAAGGATCTGGTTGTTTCCTATACAATAATGAACACACTGACCCTAACCATTTCCAGTACATTTTGGTTTGCTCCTGTTTTTTACAAATGTAACTTTAAATAAAACATATTAAAATTCTGATGGGGTACACAACTCTTAGGAAAACTAACACCCTGCTCACAAATGCCATGCAATTTATTAGCAGTGTCCTTTAGGGTAATGACCAAGACAAAATGCAGAGGTACAGATGCACAAGAAGTTAAAACAGATTGGCCTAAAATCAATTCTGTTGTCAACCATGTAGTATTTAATAACTGGGACTGGTCATTGCTCTTTGTATAAACACAGGGATGAAAGGCAGGATTATCAGGGTCATCTCACTTCATAGCATAAAAATATATAGGTAAACTCCCCATCAAGTACAAGCAGTCCCCAGCAATCATCATTTTAGGAATGGTTGCAGCAATCTCATTTTAATCAGCCCTTGATTTGTGTTGTGGGTGAGAGGGGCAGAAGCAGCACAGGATCACTCTGCCAAAAATAAGTATTACACAAAACACAAGGTGTGCAGAAGACTCATTGGCTGCAAGCAATGGTCTTGTTGATGCACCTTGGACAAGGTTGCAAGTACCAAACCCCCAAACCGCTGTGCCTGGGAACAAGAGCTTCAGCAGCTGCACCCCACGCTCCCAGGCTGGGGGTGTCTCTGTTGCTCTCTCTGGATCAAACCGGGCCATGTCTCAGTTTAGTTTCCACCAAAAGGAAGCCGGTTATCCTACTTCAGGCTGGCTCCACAGTGCAAACCAGGGCACAAAGCCTGACCAGGCTAGAGCTCATCTGAAACACAAATGCCTGAAGTCCAGACAGTCCGGACACCAGGTCCTCAGCACCAGCTGTTGGCTCGGCCTTTGCTGCAATAGTTATAAAGCTCCACGTGTACTACGTGTGGGCAGGGAATTCAGCATGTGCGTACACGTCTCCTCGTCTATGCAGAGAAATATTTCTGGGTTTTAGGCTGGGGGCGGGAGTCTTTTAGCGACTGTAATTTTTTTTTAATTAGAAAGCTTTTTTCACTGCAGTGTTAACTTTCCAGCCATAGTCTCACAGCTCATTTCACTTTCTCCAGCCATGACTTAGCCAATTCTCCTCTCCCACCCCCTCCTGGTTACATTTTAATATTTTGTTTAATTTCAGCAGCTTCTCATTTTTCATATATTTCTTCGTTTTGCTGGGTTGTTTGGGTGTTTTGGTTTTTTTTTGGAGGAGGGGTTGGGGTGTCAGAGGGTGGAACGTTCACTTTATGAGTTCCTGATCTTGTTATCCAACCCATTTCCCCTGTCTAGTTTTCAGTTGTTACAGTCACATACAGCTGCCCTCTGCAAATTAATATTACCATTGCTATGCTTCAATGCTCTGTATGCTTTAGAATACTGTTGTGCAATAATGTATTGAATAAATGAGTATTTATGAATAACCAGAGAAGTTTCTTTTTTTTGTCAGGGAATAAAAAATTAGATGTACTTTAAAGGCTCCTAAAATGTATTTTCAGTTGCTACCAGATGAAATCAAAGAGGCAAAATTACTTTTTTATGCTTAAATATTTCATTGATTTTTCCTAGAATACTGTCCTCCCTCCTCTCTTAATCCAAGGCATGCACGATGATTCCTGGCTACACTGCAAGGCATTCTTTATAGATCCAGACCTGATCAGAGTATTTATAAAGAATGGCCCACAGTAATGTTAAATGCATTTCAATGCACATATTCTACCCGTATAGACGAGCACCCAGGAACTTCATCACAAAAGAACTGAATTTGACTCTTTCTGCCCAACATGCCTGTCTACGAGTACTGTGTCGGCAGTACACCTGTATTCTAGCTGCTCATGGCTCCACACAGCCCATGCACAGTAATTGTTCCATCCAGAAACAAAATTGAGAAAGGCATGTGGGACTGTGCATGGAGAAGGGGGCATACTTATTGAAATTCATGTGTTGCTCTGCTTGATTCCCCAAGCCACGTGCAGGAACGCTCAGCCATAGGTGGCTGCATCGCAGGCTCTGGGAGAGGGAAGAACTGGGGCAGAACTGTTCCACTGAGCGGTTTCACTGCTGGTCACAGCTTTTCAGACATGCAAGGCATAAACCCAAGAACCTGGCCCAGTGGGTTTCAGTGCCTGCAGACCCAGAATAAAATAGAGGCATCCACTGGCGTTGCTTCCTTAGAAGCATTGGCTATTTCAGCAGGCAGCTCTGCACAGGGGCCATCCCAACATCAGCCTGGGCTTGAAAAGAAAAGTGCTTTGATTTCAAAACCTCATTTAATTCCTAGCAACTGGTGTAAATCAGGAGCTCCATTCCAGTTGCTCCAGTGTAAACCCACTCTAATTTAGAGGGCAGGTCCAAGTCTAGTCTTTCAGCTTGCAGAAGCACCTGGGCTGTGCCTGGGCCGGGCAGGGAGGTTTTTCACACAGCTGGGGCTGAAACAAGGGAAGAGCTGCACTTCATACAGTTCCACTGCTCATCTCCCTGAACCCAGCTTCTCTGCACAGCATCTGGCAGAATACAGCCCACAGGGAGGGATACAAGTACAACACATTTCTTACTGGTTAGACTGAGTTTTACAAGTGCAGATAACTTTTTAATATTTTAAAATACATTTTGAATTACAATTGTAATTAGGCAAGGAACTTTCTTCCCCATAATCACATGAAATAGCCCAAGCAATTTAGCGTTCCAATTTTCATACTCATAGAGCAAATATTAGACTGTCCAGTTACATTACTGAACAATAGATAACAATCCTAGGTCACGCTGTATGTTCTTTTTAAGTAGATATGTAATATGGAAGATTAAAAAAAGTATTCTTCTAAAATTACAAGGGGGTTTTGTATAAAATTTTTCTGTCTTAGAATTGTAATTCTAACTGGAGAAGGAAATAATTTCTTAACATTTTCAAACCACAGCTTGCAGGACACTGCAACCCTGAGCTGAGATGAATGCATATCTTCAAAGTAGTCGCTTAGAAATATGAGCCCATTTATGTCAGACCCCTGTGAACCCATTAGTCCAAGACTAGAAGTGTGGTGCAAGATTATGCACAGGATTATCATCTGCTAGTTGGAAAAAATGAAGCTAATTAAATGTATATTTGCTCACTACAAATTAGGAAAAAAACATCAGTCTGCCACTCCCATTTCAGATCCTGTTTCAGAAGCAGTCCTTGCAAACATCTACTCTGTGATAAATCACATCTTCAAGGATCCCACAAATCCACATTTTCCATAAATGTGTGTTTCCTTCAGTTCTCCGTATCAGTTTTATGTTCGTACCCAACTGGATCCTATCATACTGCATTCTTCAGGCACGCAGCTGCCTTTCTGTCTTTGGTGTTTTAAAGAAAATTAAAATGAGACTTAACACTTTTATTTAGATGTTTAATTCATGCTTTTGTGAGCTGTTTCCTTCCAATCTGAATTTTGTCACACAACTATAACAGTCTTTCCACTGCCAAAAAAAATTTTTTAAAATGCTAACTCAGTGTCTCGTAAAGAGTGTGTATTGCACAATTTGGTAAAGAATTTGAAAGTGAAACTCTTGTTTGTCAGTAAAGTAGGAATGCCTAGTGACTGCCACAAACTGCGGCTGCAGAAACATGCAACGTTCAGAAGAAAAATCCCTCCAAAACCAAAGGAAAATGTTTAAACACATTTTATAGGGGATACAGTAAATACAAAGTTTAAGGGTCTAGTTGAAAGAGCAAGTTGAGCAGAACATGGTTCTTACCAATGGATGCAAGTATTTTACAACTTGTGTGGTTTTATTTTTAAAGAAAGAAATACAGGAATACTGCTCTAAAAACAAATTAAAGGGGATTCAACTATTTGAAGAAGGTAGCAAAGAGCAGCCTAGTTTTCAGAAGGAGCTTCCCATTTCCCCTCTCACTGGCATTCAGCATGTTCACAGCATTGCTTTTCAAATCCTTCGGTAGTAGCTGAGTGACATTCAGCCAAATGATGTTCCCATTAAGAAAGCAACACATACCAGGCTAAGTCCCATGTCTTTTCCTCTGCTGTCAGTTATTGTTTCTAATCACGGGATGAGGGTGAGCAGGATTTGGCCTGTCCTCAGTGCCACATCATAAGCTCTGCCTCAGCATGTGCTGCTCAAGCAGTGCTCTCCCCTTCTCCTTTTCCTTCCAACCCCTTACCCAATATATCACCGGTATCACCTACTGGTTGGCACTTTGTTGTTTCATTCATTGCCCTGTTGCACGGTGGGGGAGCCACCTTTGTTGCTGCACGTTGCCATAGGAAGAGACTGTACAGGTTGTGGAGGCAACATCAACTCACATGTTTCTGGGAGAACCTGTAAAGGTATCTGTTCATACTTCTAAATGTACAGATACTCCAGCACTATCAGTATAATGGATTATCATTTTTAACAATGACAAGAAGTGTTCTGTAGGCCAAGATTGCTGGTTTTGCTGTACTCAGTGTTCATGGCCTAAAATGAGCATCCCTGTTGAATCTATTTGTTCATCCTCTTGCATGCACTTAGCTAACCTGGTGATCCTGCTCACAGTTCTCTGAGCATGTGGTACCTGTACAACCTCACTGTTCATACTTGGGTTAATCTCTTCAAACTGTAGCCTTCAACTGGGCTCAACAGCAAACCCCATGGATTGCCGAGACCCAAGCCCTGAGCTGAAGGCAGCTTCTATTTAGTGTTGAAGACAGTTTTGATGATTTCCCTGAGATATTTAAGGTTGTTTGAAACTGC
The DNA here is from genome assembly GCF_000687185.1 of Egretta garzetta. Lineage (NCBI taxonomy): Eukaryota > Metazoa > Chordata > Aves > Pelecaniformes > Ardeidae > Egretta > Egretta garzetta. The sequence goes on along the minus strand of NW_009259312.1, from coordinate 357,891 downwards.
TGGTTCTGTCTGGACGCTACCATTCTGCTTTAGAAAAAGTATTTCCATGTATATGCTTGTATAAGCAGATTTAATAACCTTTGGATAGGTTGGCTAAGAATTTTTGCGCACCTTTTAAAAGTGACCTTAGCATCTCGAATCCAGGCAGGCCAAGAAACATGCAGTTCTGCCCACATCATATGCAGTATCATGATGCAGTTTGTCTGAAAGCCCCGTCCAAAGCAACAGTGATCCAAAAAGTTGTGCTTACACTCTGGCTTTACCAGAAGTGTGTTGACCAGCAAAAGTTGGTGGCCATGCTTCTTTGCCATTCGTCCCTTTGTACAGACCCTGTCGCCTGTATTGCAGCCAGCAGCTTCTGAGCCTGCGTTTTTGGATGTAAAATTATGAACTGCTATTGCTTGCGCTATAGAACCAACACAACAGGCAACAGCTGCAGCAAGACACCCACTCTGTCTTGTACCAAAGCATCCAACGCACCAGGGACTTCCCTGCTGAGTATTACATGGCCTCGGCTGCTAGTAAATACTCCCAAAATGACTACCAGTTGCTATTTATCAATGTGGACATTCACAGCCTAAAGAAGGTGTCATCAGATTATCAGAATTGCTAACAGAAGGAAGGAGAAATGCGACAATGCAGCCTGGCTAGCCTGAGAACACGCAGGTTCATACCTTGTCTGACCCTTTACTCTCCTTCAAACGAGCCAAGTGAGTCATTACCCAAGTGGTCATATTCGCATTGTTAGGAATTCGCATTAAGTCAGAAGTTTAAAATACTCTAAAATAGGCTTTAGTGCATGTGATAGTTAAATGCTTCTCCAGATACAAAACTGAGTGTAGCAATTAATCACAGGTTAATAATCCAAGAGTGTGGCAGAACCCAGGAGCCCCCCCCCCCCCCCAGAAAAAAAAAAAAAAAATTTAAAAAGGAATCAGACCTTTAAATAACCAGAATCTGGATTTCACTCCAGGTAACTGTACAAAGACCTACTGTATCAACAATTTTTTGCTTACATGTTAATGTCAGTCAAGTTCTCAGCAAAGCAAGGTCAAAACCTCAGTGTTTGTTGGGGAGATGCTGCTGAGCCCCCGAGCAGTGCCACACATGCGCACGGGTTAGCAATCACATCATCACTGCAGCCGGTGGCTGCAGGTGTGCGAGGGTGTGTTGTGCACACTCATAAACATCTTCAAATTTGGCTTTCTCATCTGGGTGGCTGAATTCAGAAACCACTCCAGACCCCTCTCAAAGTCTGTTCTCAACCAGGAGCCTAGTTAAATCACTTAAGGGGAAACTGAAATCAAAGATGGTTTTCTGCATCCAACTGAAATGGATTGTTTAGTGATTATAAAAATATAACCCTTCAAGTGGGCTCAGGGTTGCGTAGAGAGGTAGGAAGGCTGGGAGCAGGCTGCATGAAAAGAGAGTAAATAGTTTGTGGGGGGAAAGGCATTTTTCTCTTTTAACACAGCTACTAATGAAATCACAAGAGTGGCTTACAAAGAAAACATGCAAACATTAGACTGCTGTGAATTATGCAGTTTGGTAAGAGATAATAATCAGCTCACCATCAAGACCAAATCCCCTTGCTGCTTGTAGGATCATGATCACAGTGGTGTTGAGTCATCTCTTTTGCATACCTCTGCTGTATGCAGCATTCTCAGCATACCAAGAGCTGCATCCACAAGCAGCTGCAAATCCAGCCACCACTGCCCCCCAGACCCAGAGGAGCAGGCAGAGGTGACCTCTACACCAGGCCACTGCTACTCTGAAGGTGCATTTTGTATCATCAACAGCTTCTCCCAGAGCCAGCTCCCAGCCACCTCTTCCTCCTTCATCTCCTCAGGAGGCAATTCCCTCCTCCCCACCCACACCTGCAAAAGGCTGAAGCTTTCAATCAGCTGATGGGGATGGGTAGTGGCCAGCTGGGCATTAATTTGCTGGTATAAGGAGGTGTCCTTAGCACTAGGAGCCCTCCCTGGCTGGATGTATTTAAGGAGCTGCTGCGGCAGTTCTAGACTGCCTGATAACCTCGTTGTCACCCCCCTAGGTGGCTGTAGTAAAAGTGCTGCAATTTTCTTTAGAAGGGCAGGAACCTGCAATATAATTAAATATGTCAAGTCAGTTCTGATCCAATGTGTGGAGACCCCAGGGTAATTTGCTTCCCTTTATAAACCTGAACTTGATTTGCTTAATTTCTTTCTAGATGAACCTGAATGCTGGCTTTCAATTCTCATGGCCTCTTATTTATTATTTTTTAGACAGTTCATCCCTCCAGACACAAATCGTAATTACCAGAGACCAGAGGTTATTCAAATGAATACATATATACATATGTGTGTGTGCACGTGTATATTAAGCTGCTGCCTGTCAAAGGCAGTTTAATGAAGCTGGAGGGAAGCTTTTAAATAAAGTCATGGAGGATGTCAAGCAATGTGAAGCAAACTAGTTAAACACAGAAAAACCTGTCCTCCCTTTCATTTGGCTCCTGATTTATGTCAACCTGAAATAAATCATAATAGCACAAGGTTATTAGAGTTCTCTGATATAAATACAAAGTGTATGCATTTAGAAATCTTAAAACTATAAAACACAGATGGAAGCACACCATCCATAAGTTCCAAACCATCTCATTTAAAACACATGCAAAGCACACCAAAAAGAGGGAGCATGGGAAATAAAGGCCGAAGTCTCAGAACTCTTCCTGAAACACAAATTTTCCTTGAGAGCGATATTAGCACAAAATTGTTTGAAGGCAGAAACTAGCTGGTACACACAAATGCCGAGATCATGTTTAATTTTCATCAAATCTTAGGCAAAACCTCCTGCCCGTATATTAGTTTGACAGCTGTAAAAAGGCATAAGCCCAGCAGGGCTCGGAAACACGCTGCAAAGGAGCATGAACCATCTCAGGAGCCCACTGCCTGCCCGCCTCTGATGCTGGGCTGTGCGGCAGAGGAGAGCTCTGGTGCATGGCCACGGCCCTGCGGGGAAGCGTGGCTGGTGTGGCGTGGCTGCATACATTCTGCCTGCCTTTTGTTACTCGCCCACATCCTGTGCCCGCGCACACGGGCCACTGGGGTTGCCCTGTGGGCAGGGTGCCCGTGCCGCCAGGGCAGTTTCCTACCACCTCATCATTTTCCTCACTTTCTGGGGTGGGAAATCTCTGTAAAAAACTTCTCTGAGCATACCTGCAGAGCATAAGTTTCCAGGAAAGTGGCAATACTGATAGTAGTTCTGCCTTCTCTCACCCTCTTTTGCAGCAAAGCATTCTGATAGTGAATATATTTGACTATAAATAATAATAAACTTTACAGAAAGGAAATGAATATTTTTATACATCTCGGTTCAACAGACTCAAGTTTAATTCTAAGCCCTTCACTTGAGAAATCAGTTGTGAGGTTGATTATATGTCAAAATATCCGAGCCAATGAAGTTATGTTGATGCTATTTCAAGAACAAGTAGAAAGTGTAATTTAAAGAGACAAGACCAGCGAAGAACAGAGCATTTGAATATTTTCTTCCACAGGTGACTAAAGGATCTAATTACTGTTAGTAAAAGAAAACCCTTTGTGTCAGAAAGAGTGCTTACTTCAGTGGCTGCAGATTAAAACACTCTAGTTAGTCCTTTTTATATTCAGGAAAAAAAATTATCCCATAAATTCTTTTATACTTTCAGTGAAGATATTTTTGGATCTGCAATAAATTTCTCATTACATATAATACACTACTGTCTGGTATTTTTTTATTTTTACCTTAAAATTATGTCTAAATGGGACAGCCCAATTACGTCTGATTTAATGTTCTAATGTAATCCCGTGTGATTACAAGAAAGGTCTCGGGTTATTTAACAAGTGACGTTTTGGATTTATTACAAAAGCAATATTGGAAGTATAGGACCTGTGGGGAGCCAATTAAACTTTCCTGGACATCATCTGCTTGGCAGTGTCCCCCTGCCACTAACCTGCCACCTTGCCTACAGAAAGAACCAACTTGCTGTGCAGTGGCTGGGAAAGCGGAGTTTAATTCAGGTCTGTATCCTTTAGAAGAGCATGACAAAAGAATTATTTCAGTTGTTTCCATTACTGACCTTGCCAAAATGACCACCCTGTGGGAATAGCCTGGCCTCCTTGTCTGTGGTATCCCAAAGAGTCAACACCAAGGAGAGACTGTGCCTGAGTTAATATGTAAGTGAATAAATCCTAAAGACTGGAGAAGTGAGCTCAGGATGTACTCTGTCACCTGAACCAGGTTCCCTCCCTTTTGCACAAAACTGATGTGAAAGGTGAAATTGTGCCCCTGTCCATTCTCCCTGTTTCAATGCGTCTGTGTGAGAATCCAGCATGAGGCAGGGCAGGATTCAGCTTGCAAAGTCATCGTGGCTGGTAAGGCTGACCCTGGCTGGGCCAGTAGAGCTGGCAATTAGAAAAGCTGACTTTTAATTGCAAATAAAGCAGATTTGTTCAGGGGTGGACATGGAACCATGTGATGACTCTGTTAGAGCATTATTTTCAGGAGCAAAACTTGCACTTGAAAATGCATTTATTGAAATTTTTATAGCTGTACTTCTGGTCATGAGATATTGATTTTACAGCTAGATAGAAATGAGTTAAAATAAAGGGGGAAAAAAAAATCCTAAGCTTTATCTCAGCGACCAAAGCGATGCCTGCTATAGAAGCCTTTTGCTCATATAGGCATGCTAGTATTGCTCAGCCCTGGCACAGCACATTTGTGTAGCCAGGCCACACATACACGGAAAGTTTTGTATCACTCCATTAAAGCCACTTGCAGAAGTAGAATAGGCTTCCTAGAAGAAATGCAATTTTAGCAGAATAATTCTGTTTATTGAGCAGCTTTCACTGGTGCAATTACAATGACTAAATATTATGCTCATCTTTCTCTGCACCTGAGAGGATTCATTCCTGTGCCAATAAAACCTACAGATCAGACCAGAAGCAAAAGTGGAGTTAATTAGAATACAGATAAGTTCCTTATGACTTACCTCTGTTTTGCCACTCTTATTACACAAGCAGAATGAAAGTCATCTCATTATGCTAGAAACTGTACCAGCAGTCAGCTTCTTGCTACTGGTTTCTACCTGGAAACCAGCTACAGTGATGGATGCAGTGAAGAATAGGCAGGTACAGACAAGGACAGATCAAGGGAGCAGCCAATCACCACAGGAAATATGATAATCTTTTGATCTCTTGCTGTATCCAAATCATTTAAACATCATAACTGGCAAAAACAGTACCACGTGAAAACCCTCATTCCGCCTTTGCATGTATTGCAACCATTTATACATTCCCCTTCAGCCTTCAGAAATCTTATGCTCATGTCATTTCTTTATTACTTGTTTGTTTTCCTCTCCTTCTCCGCAGACGAGCTCTGCTGGTCCTGGTGTTGGGCTGTATTAGCACTCAGCAAGTATAAAGCAGAGCACGCGATACACTTTTTCAGGGCACTTGAGCCAGAACTATTTTTCACTCTGGATTCCCTCCACCCTGCTTTGCTCCATAACTTTTCCCAGTGCAGTGATCAACCCATCCTCCAATCCGCTTTACAGCCTCGCTGGTGACACTGCCCCGCAGATCAGCCCAGGTTGCTGCAGGATCACGATGATTTTATGCCTCCAGCCTGCCACTTCCCACTGCCCCTAACTACCCAACGAGTGGAAGTCCCAAGGTTGTTTGTAAACTGGTACGTCTAGTACAGCCAGCAGGCTGGCCTGGGTTGTAAATTTGATGTATTTCATACTTAAGTAGGAGTGTCAACTGTTAAATCCGTTCCTTGCTAAAAATAAAAGCTACATAATAAGCCTGATACTGTAGATCACTTTAAACCAGATACTGTAATCCCCACTTGAGACAGATACATGACCTATTAAATTAAACATAGATTCCCTCAAATTGCAAGCCAAACCACTCTCAGATCAGGCTGACTCCATTACTTTACCCTGTAAATAGAAATATTGAACTTCTGTATGTATTCAGACATGATGTATATAGTCACTTATCAGCTTTTGTATATGCATGGTATTACCAGAGGTGTGCCTCGAAACAAAACCGATGTTGACAACCTTTTCAAACCAAAATACCTGATACCATCTTCCTAAATATGTAGGTAATTTTGTTAACAAAACAGGGCTTTGTTTTCTGAATAGGCGACATCTATGGCAGGTGAGGAAAACAAGTGCTGTCTATAGTAAGGTGCTGATAAATTATTTTGGGGACCCACATTTGAAAACAGATCTTAACAACTGGGAAAAAAACCCAGAGCTGACAACCTTGGGAATGTCCTTACATTTGAATAATTCTACTGAGATCTTCCAGATTTTTTTCTGGGAAAACACACATTTCTGTAGAATTTGCAGCTCAATAAACTGTGTTGTTTTTGTAGTTGTATTTTACAACTTTCTAGCTGTCTTCACTCTGACACTGAAGGGTAGCTCGGATGATTTATGTGAGGAAAATGTTGAGAAGAGCACTAAGATGACACCAGGCAAGAATAGAGCCCTGTGACCCGGTCTGGAGAGAGGTTTTGATCACACCAAGACTTCAGCCTCATCTTTTTCATGGTTCCCAAAATGGGCAAGAGAATGAGTACTGTCTTCGTGTGGATTACTGCAGAACGAAAGAAACAGGTTATGCATATTTTATGCCTGTGTGGCACCTACTTATTGCGCTTTACCGCTTGCTGAGCATGGGCTGGACATTGCAGTATATCATTAGGTACAGGGTTAAAACAGATTACTGCTGAGTACCCACACCCAGCATTTCACAGCTGCTCTCTTGCTTTGGCACACAACCAGGGCTTTCTTCCAACATAGCTCAGCAAAACTGCTACCTCCATGTCTTGCAGCAACTCTCATTTATTTATTCAGGTTTATCACCACACCTATCAAGCTCTTCACTTTTACGATCTTTTTTTTCTTTTTCTTTTTCTTTTTCTTTTTCTTTTTCTTTTTCTTTTTCTTTTTCTTTTTCTTTTTCTTTTTCTTTTTCTTTTTCTTTTCCTTTTCCTTTTCCTTTTTCTTTTTCCTTTTTTTTTGACTTCCCAAACTTCACCACCTCAGCTGTTTTTCAGAGGGCTTACTGAAAAAACGGGGCTCTTGCTACTCTTTTGGAGTGCTGGAGCAGCTCTGGTATTCCCACATAAAGCTCCAAATCAGGAATGTCAAATGGGATCAAATGCATCTGAAAAACAACCAGCCAGCTGACCAAACAAATGAATAAGCAAAAGACTAAGCAGGTTATGTGAGGCCACCATCCAGGTGGATGCAGCAAATAACGCTTGCACTTCTAGAACAAGGATAAATCAAGATGATGCAGTCTGGAGCAATATTACAGGGGTAGTATTTTCCCACGCACTGAAATGAAGTTCTCTTGAGCAATTCCTGCAGTGGATGAGTCACTGTCTGTTTGGATGGTTTATTCAGAATTATTTCTGTTCAACAAGAATGGAAGAGAAATCTTATTCTCCACTGTATGTGAGCCCTTACATATTTCCCAGTGTTGTGCTGATCCAGTACAGCGTTTCACACCACAGTTGCACTGAAGTTATAGTAAGGTGTCTCTCAATAAGTCTGCGGCTTTTCCAAGGAGCATATCCATGTTTGGAAGCAAGGAAGCTGAACATACTTTACTTGTCTGCAGTAAGATCTGCTCCTTAGCTGTGTGTTGCACATGAGGCACCGAGGCTGTAAAGGCAGTAGTAGTAGTTCCATGAACGGGAAACACCGGCGGATGGCAGCGGGAAGCGTGACGCCTTTCTCAGAGGTCACAGCGTTGGAGAGTAGCTGTGACTCGAAGAGCTGAAGCCATTCTTCTATGAGAAAGTGTGAAGCCAGCCTATACATTGGTGAAGCCACTTCAGGGATATGCTTCAGCAATAAGACATGACAAGCTGTGAATTACAGTGCATTAATTCAAGCCTAGCATATTGTCAAGTACAGGGCCAAAGGGCTAAGAGCCATCTGTACAACTAGGTGTGAATTAATTCACACTAGTTCACACACTGAAGTGTCTTATTGTGATAATAGATTTAATACTCCTAAAATGTTATTTTAAAATATCTATATATTATTAATTAAGATATAAGACATGCCTCCTGAACACTGAATTATATCTCAATGAAACCATTGCTCAAAATTCTTATTAACCCAGAAGGTCACTCAATTTCTCCTGCCCATTTCATGATAATAAATAGTATAAACTATTCAGAGCATTCCATCTCATTGTTATAGGAACTATCACCATCAAAAGGGAAATCCCTCTTCCTGTATATAAAATTAATGCTTGAGTATGTGGTTGGGTGTTTCCTGCATGTAGATGTTCAACCATACATTTCTGGATTTCTCTTTGATAAGTAAGTGCTGGCTACCGCTGAGTGATTATGTGCAAAAACCATACCAGGAGGAAAGGTGCCTGTACACAAGCTCTAATCAATGAACTTTGCTACCCATCAATTCATATTTCCAAAGTGCTTGCATTGAAATGGAAGTCATTATGGATGTGCCAATTAGTAAGAAAAATACATTGGGCTTTTGTCTCTTGCCAGTGGAGGTCAAGGTACTCTAATTTTAATAGAGTGTCATCCAGAGAAGAGCTAAAAAACAGATTGGGTGGAGTCCAGCCCTGAGGAAAGTCTATTAAAGCTGATGGGAATTGCCCAGAGTGGGTCAAACTCATTCACTTCTACCAGGAACGAGTTTGCTCCCCTGGGAACAGTTAAATATTAAATCCATTTCTGGTTTTTGTTTTGTTTTGTTTTTAACTGAGTCTTGGGCTTCTGAGCTGTTTATAAGAGAAAATGATATAGTAAATTATGTAAGATAAATGATACAGTCTGGCAGAGTGAGAAATCTACTATTTGTAACTAATTCTAATTTTTTAAGCTACTGTATGTCATAGCTAAAGCGGCACATGCTATCACTGAACTGTCTTTGAGATTTACTACTTGTGTTAGTGTTTCATCTCTGGTTTGTTTAAAATGTTTGGGGGGCTTGAGTCTATGGTGCTGTGCTGAGGCTGTGAGCTGCATGTAAAAGGCTGAAATGCTCTTCTGCAGCTGGGCAGATGAGCAGAGAGGTCTGCTGTGGAGGCAAATTGGAGTAAATGACCAACAGTCATTTAAATGTTTCTGTCTCAACAGACAGCTCTATAAAGGGGTGACACTGGAAGGCCTTGGCATGGGTGAAGACAAGGTTTTGTGGACCTGAAGGGAGCAGAAGCAGTCAGATCTGAGGCTTAGCACAAAGGCAGCCATGAGAATATGCACCCTCCACACTCTGGCTAAGCAGACCTGTCTCCTCTTAAGGCTTCCAAGTAAAGGTTTTTACATTTTATTGATCTTGGTCTTTTATCTTCCTCTGCAGCAAACCTTTCTAACAGCACAAACATTTTATTAGAGAATTACACTGTTGTGGCTTCCATACGTTCCTTGCAGAGTACACCTTCTCCATGCCATGCCATTTTTGCCTTACAAAGCAAGTTAATAAATTACATAGTTATGAGATTTGATTGCATCACGTTCAAACTGCTCTCTCTGAGAGGCCGTGTTACCCAAGATACAAGCAGAGAGCACTGCTCTGACCTCATTTGCTGGGCAAGCAGGAGCGCTGCCGAGCCACAGATCCCGGAGCATAGTGAAACCATTGTCTCCTTCCAGGCCAAGCCAGGGAGCCTGAACCGCAGGAGTGTAACCTTGGATGTCCATTAGCATTTCGGGCTGTGGTACATGGGTAAGCAGTGAAAGGAGACAGTATCTAAGCATCTGGGAGAAAAGTCTATGACAGGTTTATTTGATATTTTACTGGAGACCATACAATTACTGGAATACCTGGATTTATTTGAATGGAAGTATTGTAGAAATATTCTCTCCAGTGGTTTCCTGCATGGAGAGGAAATTTCATTTTGCAGCCAAAATTTTGTCAGAGGGTCATAACCTCTTTCTCAATGATGAAAAACTGTTGGAACTCACCCTCTAACAAAATGAAAGTCTTCCAAAGAGATTAACCCCCCTCAGCCCATGACAGAGGGTCCCTCCACGCCGTGTGCTGCCTGGGGCCAGGGTGTGAGTGAGCCAGGCCAGCGCGACACTCCAGGTTGCGTTCTCATCAAAACCCTGTGAAGGGTGGCATCCTCACCAGGACCTGCTCTGGGGCTCAATGCTTGGCAAGGCAGGCAGAAAGTGGAAATATAAACACGAAATGTATGTTAACCCTGTTTCTGAAGCCAGCAAACTCCTGGTGAGGGAATATCGCCCTGACTTCTGTGCAGGCAGGCAAGCAAACTCCTGGTGAGGGAATATCGCCCTGACTGAAACCCGGGGGTTTCAGAAAAAGAGCATCGTGATCGTGCCCAGGGCTGAGGAAAAGGGGTACAAGATCTTGACTTGTGCAAAATCCACCCAGGGTTTTTTTCTCACAGAACAACTTCTGGTTGCTGACTTCTGAGTGGAACCTGTTAAACATGCAAAACATGCGGCTAAAATGGGAATTCAGAAGTACTGGTCTGCACACTTCGAAGTGAAACTGAAAGTTTTATTTTGGAAATCTCAATGGCCTGGTACAGCCTTGCTCTGCCCTATTTCCCTTCCATTGAAGCAGCTGCCACGGCCGTCTCTGTGCTAGTGTGCATAAAAAATGCAAGCCCGCGACAAAACAAGCCTATCCCTTTTTTTTTTCCAGCATCTGAATTGCCAGACTAGATCAGAGCTAGAGTCCACCTAGTCCAGTTTCCTGTCTCTGATAGCCACCAGAACCAGATGCCTTGGACAAAGGCAGAAGAAATCTCTGTTTTGGCAGAAAGGGAATAATCTACCCCCCTTGATGGGTTCATCTTCATCTCTAAGAGTTGGAAAGTGTTTGAAACCCTGAGGTATGAACTTTTACATCCCTGCTACAACTCTCTTAGTATTAATTATCATAACTCTGGCACCTCTAAAGACTTGTTGTAACATTTGGCACTGTGTCGAGAGTAAAGCATGTTGAAAGAAGAGAACAGGACTTCTAAAAAAGCTGAGGCACTGCTGGGATTATTGACTCAAGGACCTCAGTGAGGGAACATAACACAGGGTCATGTTTCCCAGTAATAACATGGGTGGTTGACTTCCCAGCATAAGGAAAAAATGGAAAAATTGGAACTCATGTTGTTTTGGATAGAGCCCAAGAAGTTACTGGAGATTTACAGTTAGATCATGCAGAAACTGTGGGCTGATTTAGTTTCATTTTTTCAAACAGATGTTGGAGAGGTCCCACAAGAGGTGGTGTGGAGGGCAGCTATATTAGTAACTGAAATAAGTGTAGCTAATTCCAATTTAATACTGCATTTTATGTGTTACAGTCACTTTCCTAAGTGTAAATACCAAGCATATTAATTATTCCATGGTAATTTTCTAGCCTTATAATTGAGTTGTTTTCCTTCAAAAGAACCTATAGAGTCGTGGCTCAGATTTTCAGCAGGCTTTTCTCCTATTGGCAGCGACATAATCTATTCCATTGTCACCAATGAGGTCTTCTGACTGAGAAGGGAAGTGACAGTAACATCTATATTGGATCGTCTGGAATGGGCCAATTGCGCATTGCATTAAAATATGGAGAGCAATCCCGTGGGGCCAAGGTTAAAACTTCCTTTCCACCTATAATTCCTGTCATTCCTGGGTGCAGTCTGTAAGCTGTCACACGTCACAAGCATTTGTGGAAGATGCGTGAATTACCAAAAGCTGACCACAGCAAGACAAATACAAGCTGTTCTGGGACTACTGGTCAGTGTGGGTTTGTACAACAGAATTTAATTTTCTTCTGGGATGCTGGAGACTGTCTTGGGCTGGGGGATGGCAGATAGGGTTGTATCTGATAGACTTTCTCAGATTGTTCATCTTATTTGCTGTCTCAGGTGGTCATTTCCGCTTTCCCATGCTTGTGTACTGATGCTACCAGTCTGGCTTTACCCAATTGTCCTTAAGGACAATTATTTTGTGTGGTTATAGCCTTAATTATATCATACCATACCCAGGAAGCAAGCAGACTCTTTTCCCTGCTGTCCACTGTTAATGAAACCCCAGTATCAAAACCAGCACTAAATACTGTGGTCAGAAATCATATTACTTAGAAAACAATCTCATTTTCTTTTTTCCTAAAAAACCAAACAGAACAAAACCAAAGCATGGTTTTGATGTTCTCTGGTGTTTATTCTCTAAATACTGGAGGACACAGAGAGCCTTAACAGGGGAAAATGCTCAGCTGGACAATCAGCCCCTCACAGAGCTCCCTCTGGATGCCCTGGAAGTCCGGCATGCAGAGCACAGACCAAGCAAATCCCACTGTGGCTGACCCTCTCTTCTTGTACAGGCACCTACCAAAAATAAATTCTCCCCATGCTTTTGACAAAGCACAAATAAGCTTCTAGAAGTTTTGCAATGGTATCAATGTCCTCTCTAAAAATAGAGCTTCAGGTCTTACTGAGCATAACATCAGGAAACCATCATCATGTAATAGTTGTTCAACCTGCTGACATGGTGTTTCTCCCATACTCTTGCACTGAAGATTAGCCAACCCTTTCATTCCTCCATTAGTCACCTGTCATATTTAGAAGACAGTAACCACAAAATAAGCAACCCAGTGACTCTTGTAGCAGTTCGGTGTATTTGTACTTCACAGCGTGGCAGTAAACTGTTAATATTTGTGTTTCTAAAGCAAAGGACTAAAAAGGTCCTGACACATTCTTCCTGTCCCACCTCAACATAGACCGCTGTGCTATATGGCATCCACTGTCTGAAGGTGATTAAGGGCTGATGCTTAATCAGCCATGGTTCGCTTTTATAAAGTTCAGTGGGAATTGAATGTACTCACAGCCTTGAGGCTGGGGCTTGAAATGGGTGAGCTGACCTTTAGACACCTCTGAAAGTCTGCTCTGATATGTATTTAGTAAAGTGAAATGAAGACTATAGAATAATCAATCCCTCCATCCTGTGACAGGTCAAGTGCTTATTTGAGAACTGTCTTGGCCGGTTGATTATTTCATTTCCTTGAAAGCAAGAACAATAATCATTGTGAAAGTTGCTAATGTACTCCAGGTGAAATGCAACTAGGCCATTCATTCCAATACTCACAATAGCCAAAATATGCTCACAGTTTTGTATTCTGACCCTTTGCTCTTTCCATGTCACAGAATAATTATAAAAATGATTAAACGATTTTAAACTATTGAATTCTAATTTTTTAAATGATTGACTTGACATTTCAATTCATTAGCTTTCAACCTGAATTGAAATTTATTCCACAGTTCTTTTCTTAATTTGTTATGTTCCAACTTTGCTGTTTACATGATTGTCACTAAATGAAGAAATCGTTAACCAACACTTTAATTGAATGTCATGCTTTGTATGCAGTGCACTACAATAGGACTCTGTGTGTACTCACTATAAAACAATCAAAACACATTAAATTTGACTTTTCTTCCCTCATTCTCCTGAATTTCAATACAATTTGGGATTTTCATAAAGCTTTTTTGTAAAAGTACAGGTTCATCTGCAGTTAAATAACATTGATGGAATAAAAAAAGGAAACTGTAATTATACTGTCAAATTAATTTTATTTCTTCTGTGCATTTCTAGCAATATTTAGATCTGCTTCATGTTTCTGCTACCAGATAAACCCAACTTGATTGCAAACTGTGTAAATTAAATGATCAGTTAATCTCTATGCACTGTGCTCTTTCACGGCTTCTGGGCTCACCTCATGTTATGGTAAAAGAATACCAATTGCCCTTTGGTGCTACACCCAGGGATTATTTTGGGTGAGATAAATATGCCAAGTTGCCATTTCAGGCCCCTATATCTAAACCCTACATGCTTTCACCACCATGTTTCATCACACAGCTGTTGAGGAGGAATGGAACGTCCACTTGGGCTTCACTGGGAGAGCGCTCCACTGCCAGCAGTGCCTCAGTCTTCACAGAAGGGAATATGTTTGTGTTTCCCTCTTCCTTCAGCCTCCCTGGGGTGCACAAACTCACGTCTGTCTCTGGCTCCCTTGCAGGGGACATCCCATGCTGCGTCGTGCCATGCCATGCCATGCCATGGAATACTATATCATACCAGGGTTCTCAGGACAGATCTAAAAGAAATGCAGGCAGCCCACATTTTCTGCCTTTTGGACAGAGTAATGGACAAGGTGAGCTCTCAGGATCATCTCTAGACCTATTTTGATGATAAATATGCACAAGAGTAAAAAACACCAGTGGGCAGGGGTGAGCATGACTCCACGAGCGTGTTGTTTGATTATTGGTGGAGTGGAGAGACTTGAGCTCTGCTCTTCACTGTCTGTTTTGGGTTTTTTTAAGCACTGGCCCTGTATTTCTAGCAGGACTGTGCAGCCATCTAATTACACACAAGCCAGATTTTTTCAATTAGTATTACAGTCAAGTGTTTTCTTTACCTGTGGATTGAAACAGGCACGTGTTTTTCAGCCCATGACTGCATCTACATTTATGTTCCTGCAGCACAGAGTACAAAGGCTGAGTTATTCAAAAAGAGGGGTATGGCCATGGAAAGGATCCAAGCTAATCAAATGGAAGCAATTTCAATTATATAATCAAACAGTTATATTTTAATTATAATTGTTGCCACAGGGCAGCCCAGGATTACTTTGTGTGAACCTCTACTTAAATGTTTATTTCTGAAGAAAAATATTATAAGGCATCTATGGCAATATCATTATTATTAAGAAACTAAAAAGAACCTATAGTTAGCTAAGGGACCAGTGCAATTACCTACATCATCTTTCAGAACAGTAAAATGTAATAATAAGCCACAATGAGAAACTGGAGCCTTAGAAATGAATCAGATGGCACTAAAAGAGATTCACTGGCAGGGAGTTCAGAGCTTACTGAGCTGTTATTTATTACAGGGCTAGATTTTTTAAGCTACACTAGTGAAAATAGAGCAACAAAAAATATTGCACCAGAATTAATTGTACAGATTCACTCTTCAAGCAAAAACAGACTATCAGGATAGTAGTTCAGAATACAGAGAGTTTAATTCATCCCCCTAAATCTCCAGGGAAACCATTGTTTCTCTGACAGAGGGCTGAGCACGACTCAGACCCCCTCCTCTTTGCAATCCACATCCCACCCTCTTCTATCCACCCCTCTGGACAGTCAGGGAAGGTCTTCTGGAGTACTCTGACCTCTGCTCCTACCAGAGCTGTGCAAGTGTGCTTTGATGAATATCCAACTTCAAGCTTTTCAGATCCATAAGACAAGTGTTTTGACTTTTAACAAGATGGTTGAGTGAAAGGAAAGCTTTCAGTGAGAATCAATCAATTGCCACTGCAATCCAAGCAAGCAACAATTTGAGTATAAATGGGACGTGTATTTAATTTGATTTTAGAGTTTTGACGGAGTTTTGCTGTCACTAGGGAGTGGAACTCAGGCCTTCTCCTGCCCTCACCCTGTTTCCCCTTGGTGCAGCCAATGTGGGTTATCAACAGGCACCTTGCAGGCTGGGGGCCATGGGCACAGGCTTTGCAGAATACTCTGAAAATCTGGCCACATCCCATATCCTATCACATCAGAGTACAAAAAACCCAGGCTTTCATAAATTCTGCATGACGACAGAGAGGAAACATGGCTTGCAGAGGGCTGGGTTTGCCTCTTTGAAGTAGGATTGTGCTCCACAGATGATAAGGAACAAAGCAACTATGGCCAACACCTGAAGAAATGATACCTTTTCTAAACGTGGGCTATATTGATCGGGTGTCTAAAACTGCACTGAAGAATGTAGGAAAAAGAGAGTTTTTATTCAGTAGCAACATATCTACTTTGGTTTGGATAGGAACAGCAGAATAAACCTCTTGAGAAAGCTTTTGTTTTATTTTTAGTGTTGCTTTTGGGGAATAAAATTGGATTGGAGAAAAGTATGTTCTTCATTTCTTAACCCAAACTGTCATCACTCCCTACACACTTTTGCATCAGCAGTACAATTTGGCTGTTCCTTGGTCAGCCTTTTCACAACCCCAGTGACTCATCTTTAGAACTGACCCATCACTGAAAGGCTTCTGGCCTCGGGCAAAACATTTCATCTAAGTGCTTAGACTGGAACAAAATTTTCCACACACTGATTCAGACCCTACCAGGACAGTACTTTAAATCTCTGATCACACCCTGCCCCCCACTGTACACATGGATTTTTCTCAAAGGTAAAGAAATGATCCAACATTGAAGGAAGTTGTGTCAATATTCCAGGGTGACAAAAGAGCCATACACAAATGGTAAAAAAAAAAAAGAGAAAATTTTGGAAGATTTGGTTAGATGTACTATTTATGCAGAAAGGACACAAAAGGAAACATAATATGGATCCTTAATGTAAATTTTACTTGTTTTCTTCAATAAATAAAAATTAGAAACCACCCAAAATGCTCTAATGGCAGGTTGAGGCCAGCCTTTGAACATCTCATTGTCTTGAGAAAATTTACATTCTGTGTTCAAAAATAATTGCTAGCCTGAATCTTAACGTCTTGGTCTGTAGACTAACCTATGCATGTGCTTCTGCTAGTGCTGCTGCTGCTGCTGCAAAAAAAAAAATTATTTCAGGAGGCACTGGAAAAATTACAGGTGGAGGAGGAGTTCTCTGATGGTTCTTAATGTCTTATTATTACTTCTCAACCACTAGATCTAACATATCTGCTCCCAACCTTTACTCACACTGAACCCTTAGCTATACATGCTGTTTTGCCTCTTTTTCAATTGGTATTAGCTTTACAACTACTGTTTTTCCTTGAACTCAGCCACTCAGAAAAGATGTTTCATGCTTATAATATAATTTGTTTTTAAAAAGTATTTCTTGCCTGAACCACTGCCAAATAGCTGATAGTTTCACTTTATAGTTTCATTTAACATTGGCTTTATATTACAGAAAGCACACAGGAAAAATTGCGTGGAAGTCTTACAGCAAGATTTTGCTCACCTTCTTCAGATACAGGCTTATATTAATCCAGGACAATCCCATGTTGGAAATCTACCATATGCAACAGCATCATTTAATTACCAGGTAATTACTGCCTTCAACAAGAACCTTTTCTGAACAAGATCTGTTCAGCCTGGAGGCCTGGAGGAATAGCAGCAACCAGTTACAGTTTCCCCATTTCATACACCAGTCTGTGCCAGGCCCAGCACAAACCTTGGAATGATTTCAGGAAGAGTTGCTGTTGCCTCATTTCTGCCATCCTGCCCCAAGAGCCAGCTCTCAGTCTTTCTGTTCCATCCATTTCCCCCAAAGAGTCTTCTGAAACCTCCTCTGCGCACAGAGCCACGCGCAGGGTTTGAAAATGGTCCTGCTCATACATTATGTGGTTCCTCTTGCCCTGTTAGCATCCTGGAGTTTCCAAAGTCAGCTTTGCTGTCACTGCCCTAAATTACTATTATGGTTAATGCCACAACATGAGACTCCTGGGCTTGTAGAACGATACACAGAACTTTGCAGATAGGCCTTAAACACATCCTTTTTTTGGCAAACTTTCTGTAAGATACGACCTTTCCTCTGGAAATAATGCTGCCTTGAACCAATCATCCCACATGCAGGCAAAACAGGCAAAGCCAGTTCATTTACATACCCTAATCACAAGCTCCTTTTCAAACATTGTGTCAGATTTACAGCATGTTTTTATGATATAAATAGGGATCATCTGCAGCATAGGAACTTGATATAAATAGGGATCATCTGCAGCATAGGAACTATAGGCTGTAATAGGGAGGTTCTAAATACATTATCCAGGTGTCATGGCCAGCGCAAATATGTAATTTGTTTTGGCTGGCGTTGTTCTGGTAAATCTTGGTTCGGTGGAGTGGTGGCCACCAGGACTGTAAATCATCTGCCACTTTTCAATGTTTCTCACCACAGTCAGGGCACACATCATTTCAGCACTGTAGGGATGGCAAATTTTTTGATGAACAGATACTTAACACTTTCTGAAAACTGCCTGCCTTTTGAGAGTCTCAGTTTAGGATCTCTAAACCAACAGCTGATTTATACATGTTGAGTGATCTTTTCTAAAATGTATATATTTTGAAACACTTGTATCAGATTTAAAATTTTTATTTAAGTCACATTAAAAGACATTGAGAAAAAAACCAAGTCACCAGCTCTCTTTTATATCCTCTGGTGTCACCCACTCTGGTTGGAGGTCTGTGGTATCCCAGAAATGCTGCTTTACTGCTTACATTATGTTCCCCTCACCAATAAAAGCTGAGTCAACTTTGATGTTCTGGTCTTAATTGTTACAGCAGTTGTGTCCCAGAAGAAAGAATATGGAGTTACTGGTATATAACTAAAAGAAAAAAAATGGAACACTCGAAGGACAGGTTGGTACCATAAATGGGAAAGCAGACTAGCAAGCCACATCTGCTCCTGACAACTGGACTCTGATTAGTGATTAATTTATATGATAGGTTTGGAATAGAGTTTGAGTAAACAGATAATTAAACAAAAGTCCATCAAAAGGTGCAAGGCACAAATTTAGTCTGCCTCGCCAATGGGGACAGGGCTGCAACACCTCATAATGCACCTGATCTTTCTGATGCTTTCTTTCCAATGTTTCCCATGTCACAAGTTTCAAATAAATCCCTGAAATGGGATGAGAAGTTAAGTTGTCAGAATTGTTTGCTAACCAAAACCAGAAAATGATGAAGCTGGTTCAGGTTAATTCAATATTTTTATTTCAGTCCTTTCTTTTCCTTTCCTCCATTCGACTTATAAGTTTAAGCTAATCTCCGAAATTTCCCAGTAGAAGACCATTAGTAGTAGGGGCGTATTTTGACAGGAGTGTTTTGAGTTCTATAGAACTCAAGAAATTCTATAAACTTGAATTTCTTTCCACAACATTTTGGATTTGATAGATTGGCATCTCTCAAGGATGTGAAATGAAACAAAACGCTTTATGGTAAACATCTACACCATACAGTCCCCCATAGAGCAGAGAACAGCATCTGTGGGACCATGATTCTCCTGCGCAGGGATGCACAGCACAGACACCACCTTCCCAATGCACCAGGAGACAATAGCAGAGATTTTAGGGTAGGAGGGATGTAAACAGCGATGTGTTCAGCTAAACAGAAGGTTTACCCACACCTTGGTTTTCTTGGTGATAAACTGGTTCATCCCATCCTCTTTGGGGACCTTCCTTGTCCCTTCACAGGTCTCAGCTCATTTCTGATGAGTTCTGCAAATAGCCATTTGCTCTGTGAGCCAGCACAACCACCGACCCAAATGTGGTGCTGCTGTACCTGCCGGTCTGCCTCCACAGCCCTCACAAAACAGCCCTGTGTCCCACAGGTCTTTTATCAACCTACAACCACATGCCGCATCTCAGCCAATTTCTTCTTCACCTACAGCTTCAAAACATCATAAAAGACATCTGCAATAGTTTAGCCTCCCTGGCATGACACAATCAGTAATGGCCACTGGCTCCTAACTTGTCAGAGCGTACTCCATTTCCATGTAATTGAGAAGCAGACTAAGTTTGCACAGATTATATGGCTGGTTTAATGAAGTTTAGTAAAATGAGCTCATTAATGCAGCTTTCAAAGGAACTTCCATTTTCTACATCGCAAGGCATGATTTTACAGTCTTTCAGCACTAACATTAAAATCTCTCCGATTCTGCCATGCTGCCAAATCACAGAGTACACGTGGAAACTCCAGAAGTTCCTCTAATTGCCTGTAAAATGCAATTGCCATCCTCTGCTTATGTGAGATGGGGCCATGACTGGCATTTCCCTAACTGTGGATGAGATCTGCTGTTCTTGCTCCCATTTGTTCATTTCAGGAATACAATGAGGAATGTAGAACTTAAAAAAAAAAAATAGGAGAATCAGAAAGGGACTCAGTTCCTAATGATGCCATATACATACACACACACTTTCATGGTTTTTTAAACACCCCCAGTTGAGTACTTATGGTATGATTTCTAATTTCTGTCACACAGTTGTTTTATCACACCATTTGAAATCTCCCAAGGTGGTTTTGAAAAGAGGTGTTCTCTTAGACTGTTAGTGCAGCACTTCAGAGAAGCAAGCAGGTGCTGCTGTGGAGGGGAGCATGCGAACCGCACACCGGAGTAAAATATCTAGCACAAAGATTTGTCATGTCTCTGTAAGATACCCAGAAGTCAATTAACCTGCTTATAGCTTGTTGTACAAAAAAACCCAATCCATTGTCTTGGGCAGAATGGTAATTGATTTTTTCTTCACTTTTGGTGGCATTATGGCACTTGTGAAGTTGTTACCAGAACAGGAAATGATGTTAGAATGGTAAACTGACCATGGGCCAGGGTATTGGCCATATTTTATTTGAAGCATGAAGCCTTCTGGAGGTGGTTAAATGTCTCCAGATGGCTGTTTTAAAATAAAGCCCACCTAGCTGCATGCAGTGTAGATCAAGCCAAGGCAGGGGGCCCTATGGTTTTGGAGATCACCATTGTAGGGCCTCACATTATGTCAGTATGGAAAACAACAAAGGAAAAGAATGAGGAAAAAGGAAAATCTTGTATTTGAGAGGAGTTTATTTTCTTGCTCACAGCAAGCAAACAGATGGACATAGATGGATGGCAGAAAGCATGTTCCTATTCTTTTCCTCATTCCTTTTTGCCATAAAATTGGGACATTAACACTTGTGTATTAATGCAAAAAAAAAATAATCTAGCAATGGCAAAGAGGCTTAACAAGGGTCCTTTGGAGGAAATGGTGATAATGCTCTAGCTTTAAAAAAATTTGAAAGCCACTTGTGAAGAAATTGCACATGCAGTCTGTCTGCTCTTGTAGCCACCCAAACACATGGCAGAAGCACCAGACAACTGCTGGGATGTTCCTTCTTTCCCCTCTTGAAAGGGGAGAAGGCTGTAGGCAGATCTTCCCCCATCTTAAGAAGGTATCATCCTGAAGAACCTTTTCCTCCTGTTGGGTCCTATAGGAGCCAGGAAACCCTCCTGGCAGGGGGAAGGAGCCCTGTTCTTGAGGAACAAAACTTACCAAAGACAAGAACAGAAAAGAGTGCTTTTTCTTCTGCATTAGAAAAGAACTGTACTCTCCCCACAAAGTTCCTTGGCTAAAACACTGAGGTCAAATGGATAGCCAGTTCGCATCCAAAAAGGCAGTAATTATCTTTAGCTCTCCAAATAAGCATCAATCACTGCTTAATTAAGGCCTCAATGTAAATGGGCAGCACTACACTTCTCTAGAGAGGGAAAGCTCATGTTGTGTATAGTTATATCCTTTTCCTAACATGGGCTTTGGTTTACATCCACATACAAGGACTTGGGATGACAAATAACATCATTACTGGAAAAGAGTAAACAGGTCACAGAGAATAATTTACATGATTTAATATACCTTCACTTTCTGTTCATAGAGTATGTGTAAACAGGTGGTGATTTTCTCCAATTATTCAATTGAATTAACTTGACAATATGTATATATATATATTAACTTGTTTAGATTCTTTTATTGTGAGGATCAGTTGCAAAACATAACATCTGAGATTTAAACCCTGTTGGTGCATTGGTCATTTTAATAATAAGAGTATTTCTATCCCCTTTTGGTATAGACTCATACTGATGATGAGAAATCACCTTTCCTATGTTTGTTCAGCACCCAGAGCAATTTAGATCCAATCTTCCCTGGAACGTGTGCATGCTGCCATAACTCGAATTTATGAGGACAACTATGAAACTGCTATGAATTTGAATTTCACAGTATCCTGGCACTATGGCATGGACCATAATAGAAGAGTTACAAAGGAAAAAGTAGAAGTATCCCAAACACTGAAAGGAGACAATACCTCCAATATTCACACTCCTCTTCATTGGTTAAATGGAATAAAATGTGGCATTGTTGTTAGGAAAAAATAGTCTTTCTCATAAAGTGTCATTCTATCAGTCACTGAAAAACACATGACAGCCATCATAAAACAAAATAGATTTTAAATTACTCTCCGGTGACCAAGACAACTAGCATTTCCTGAAACATCTTCAACATTTCCACTTGTTTTTTAGAACTTAGCTGTGATATTATTTCTCAGATATTTTTCTGATCTCTTAAACTTCAGAGTCATAGAGGGAAAGACCTGCCCAGCTATCTCAGGTTCTCTCGGGTTTCTGCCAATGGCAGAAAATTGATGAGGATGGAAAGCATAGTGCTAAAGATGATTCCTGCTTTGTGTCAATCCCCCCAAAAACATTAACAGTTCTTCTGCATAACCTTATATGCTTGTTACTCTCACTGCTTCTGCTTAAAATCTTTGAATAAATGGTGGAGGAGAAATCAAGAGAGAAAACAGACTCTATAGTGCTGATGGCATTAAGCCTCAGAGATTAGTTAGAGTTTATCTCAGCACAGATGGTGATCCCCCAGAGGAGATTTGGACCTTGGTGCATCTAAGTGTTATGCAAACACATAGCAGAGATGGTGGCTCTCCCACAGGGTTTACAGTCTGAGTAATCGCTTTCTGTACAATTACCCTCGTTCAAGTTCATTTGTAGCTCAAAGCCTTCTTCAGCGTGAACTAGAACATTGATCTGAACTTCCATGTAGTGATAAACAGAGTTCTTTGGTGATTAAATTATTACTAATATTGCCACTATTATTATTTCACTAGATTAAAAAGGCTGATGGAGATGGGAAGTGGCGGGAAAGTCACTCGAGCAAGATGTTCCCAGCCCCAACTCAGCACAAGCAGACTACAGACATAATTGCAGGCAACAATGTTCAGGAACAGTACAGAGCAGGTAGGAGTGCACACTGGGTGACAATTTCCAGCTGGAAAACTTCAGCTGGGCATCTGTGGTTGGACTATATCTGTTTCATGCCAAACAACGGGTGAACATGGCCTGTGACCTTACCGTGACCATGGCCCGCTCTTTCCATTGAAATGGGAACCTCTCTTCCTTGCACAATATAAAACTAACCTGAGAGGAGGTTCCGAGTTTTCACCTCATTAGCCATTTTGGTGGAAAGCAGCTGTATAAAGAAATATATATGAAATCCAGGTGTGAAATATTTCAAGGTTATATGGCAGTTTCTAACTAAGCATTCATCATGCACAAAAATTGCAATTTCAAGATTGCTACCAAACTAAACAAAATGGAACATCTTTGAGCATGGGTATTTTAATAGCCCATACTTGTAGCAAATGTTGGCATTATTTTTGAGAGAACAGACAATTTTCTTCAAGTCCCAGGTTTCTCTTCTCTCTCAGCTTCTTCTTCTATTGCTCTCTTTCTATTCAGCACCAATTTGCTGATTTGCAATCCCCAAAGACATGTTTTTTCTCTTTTTATTTGACTCCAATTTTGGCTGGACCTCAAACCAAAGCCTGTGTGTTCTCTGCTCAGAGATTCATTATAAAGTATAGTCTAGTGGTTCTTGCATCCTGCCTTTTATTTTCCCAGGCCTAAATCCACAGACGGACAAATAAGCCTGAAGTGGAACATGGGTGGAATTTAGGCACTTATGTAGAAGAGCATAATTCCTAAAATGTCCTACATAAAGCCTAGCTGGAGTACCCAGATATCTAAATTTTTATTTCTAAAGTCCGTAGGCATTTAACTTGCCTGTCAAGAAGTGTTGCCCTCCCAGAACAGCACAGTAAGCTAGTGCCTCACCTGCTCAGGGGCTCTCCAATTTGTCAAACCACAGTCCAAATCACTGTAGGAGCCAGAGCCAGACACCCAAACTAAGCTTAGCACGCACAGATGCGAATGAGCTGTGCACAAAAGCATAGCAGTGAGGGCAGCATTCATTCAGCTGTGTGGTGGTGTCCATCTTGTCTGTACTGGCTCTGCTCAGTATGTAGGAGGTCTAGGCTAAACAGCCTTTCAGGAAAAGGAGTTTAAACCCTCTCTTCCATCTTGTAAGAAGACCACTGGCTCTTCTGGGTTCTGGGACTCAGCACTCTTAAAACTGAAGTTGCAGCACTGTGCAGCAAAACATTTCCAGTTCCCTATTCCAGAGGAACAAAACTACAACATGCATGACTGATACCCTAAACTGGGGTAGGACTCTTAATTTGCACTCCCGACATTTTTCAGCCATTTTACATTAGATTATCTTTGGAGAGGATAGAGAAAAAATTATATAGGACTTGCTTGAAGCATGAAGCACTTCCCATCACCTTGGGAAGCTAGGACGTGCTCTTTTCAGTGTTGGTGCAGTCTGGCACAGATAGCTTTTGCTCAGTGAACACCCTTCCGAGGTGCCCATCTTTGCCCATACAAAGCAGTTTAAAGCCTTTAATTCAGCCTCACAGCTTCCACAGATAGTCAGGCCCTCAAAAGCTAAATGCAGTGATAACAAGAATCCAAAGCTGATACCGTTTATAGGGCTAAGCTTCAGGATAGTTTCCTTCTCCGGGTGAGCAGTCTTTTTAGTGTTTTCCATCTACAAATCAGAAAGCAAAACGTAAATGCTCTCTCTCCCTAGTCCATGGCATGAGATGGACAGGAGTCTCACTCATACCCAACAGGAACTATGTGTCCATCACCAGATGGACAGGCACATCTGGTTCCTGACTACAGATGCTTTAGGGTGCAAGGACTGAACAGAAACTCCGAAATGTTTTGAGCAGATGCCTGCCTGATCTGTATGTTCTGGTGACTGGGAAACTGAACTATACTACATGCATCCCAGCAGAGAAGGACAGACACAGGCAGGATATTCATTAATGCTTCCCCTGAGAATATGACATAAAATAGGAAATTAGTAAATTGCCCTCTGACACAGTGTTAAGCCCTAAGTATTCAATCCACACATTTCAGGAGCTTGTTGACAAGCTGGAAATGATCCAGAAACACTTTTGCAAAGATTTCAAGACCCATCCTGCAGTTGGAGACTCCAGAAACTCTGGCTGTTTAGGTTATGCCAGAGAAGGTCAACGGGTGATTCACTCCCAGACCATAAGTAAGGAAGAATAATCCTTGCTCAGAAAGAGGCATTAGTGAAAACACAGAAATTAGGTGTTTGTGGAGAGGAAAGAAGCTTTTACATTTTTGGTAGCAAATAGTGACAATAATGGAGTGATACAACTATATATCCACAGCTGGAATTAATTCCTCAGCTCTTGAATTCTTTAAATATAGATTGTCTGTTCTCCGGGATGTGCTCTCGGACAATATGAGAGCAAAGACTGGACAGAGCAATGAAGAGGGGCAAGTCTATGGCTCTTTGGTGCTGGTAATCTTAATGTCATTGGAATGGTTCAAGCTATTTTTAAGAAGCCATGCATCTTTTAGGAGAAATCCTCAATTATTTGCACCACTATGCAGTATTTTTTCTGTCACAGTCTTACTTTAAATCTTTCAACGAAACACATGATTTTCCATCTCATTCTCCAAGACTGTCTTTTTGGCAGGGATTGTCATGAGTTTTTTATCCTCAGAAGGTTCTGTATTTTGTCAAACTTTGTGGTAAATAACTCAAACATTTACTTTCCTATTTCTCTGGCTGCTTCACAGATAGAGTGCAGGACCTTTTCTCCAAGTCAGTATATCACATCCTGGATCTGTAAGGCGGTACTAGGAACAATTTGAATGGTTTCTACAGCACTGAACAAGACATAATTTCGGTGAGTAAGACTGGGAAAGTCATTGGTGGCTGCACATAGGCAGCATGGCAGTAAACCAGCCATTCTGCACCCGGGATTACCATGTGACTGCCAGTCTCTAGTGTAGGCAGCACATCACCTCACGTCACGTCACGTCATGATTCTGGGCTCTGCTCAGCCAGCCACTGCCCCTGGCTACTTTTATCAACTTTCTGGCAGTGTGGTACCTGCCACTTCTGTTATACGAATTACACACGCGTGGTTCAGTTATGTGATACAGATCATATACACAAACAAATAAAACACCACTGTAGCAATTAAGGGGAAGACCAGTGGTGACGTAAAAGCAGATAGAAATCTATGTTACAGCATATATCATTTGTCCCCAGAATTTCCGTTCCGCAGCCACAATTGCAAGTACCAATGTTCTTGAGCAAGAACTACTGCACTTTCAAATGACTCTGCAAAGCAGTAATGAAGAGCAAATTTAATTTATTTCAATTATGGAGGTTTATGAGTTATTGCTTACAAAGTTTGCTAGCAAGCCTAAGAGTGAAAGACACTATATGGTTGGTTTTTTTGAACTCCGGCTGAGCCACAGAAGCAGAGGGTTATGAAAAGCTACCTGACTGATGTGTTGAGCTCCTGGATTTCTACCATGCTAGGACTGAGTGATCTCACAGCTTAGTAATGACAGGAATGATTACCTCTCAGGATGGATGTAATGCTACATTTCAGGGCTTAGGTGCATAACTGCTTTCCTCTTATTATATCTCCCTTTTGTACTCAATGTGTTCTAGTCAATGGCACTGTAATTTCCCAAGCAACTCCTGCTTTCATAAGGAGCCCTTGTAATGACTCTGCCTTGCCTCATTTTCTCCTCAACAAAATGAATATCTCCCCTGCCCTAAGAAAAGCCTGTTTTTATTTCCCCTCCTTTATTTTTGTGCTTGCTGTGATGGACTTTAAAGAGCTGGCCATTTTCAAAAGTTAATGAATTCATTGCTGAGGAAAAGCTCCATGCCATCAGTCTGGGATCTGCACATCTATCCACAGGACCCCGGTGCTGGGCTCCAGGCTCTGCTGCCTGCACTGCACTGCCCCAGCAGTAACTGGATATTATTGGGAAGAACCAGCCAGCATGAGGGTGGCTAATTTCTGGCCCCTCTGCCTAATTGCAGCATGTTGTGGGGGTTTTAAGGAGAGCATTGGATGTGTGGACTCCAGGGCAAGAGAGGGGTGTAATCTGTAGACCCCTGTAAACTGAGACAGGTAAGCTAGAGTACAGTCTCCAGCCCAAAACTAAAGACAAAATCTATGCAAGAGCTGCAGTCATTTCAGACTTGGATCAGTCATTTGGCATGAAACACCCTCTACCTCAGCCATCCTCCAACATTGGATATTTCAAGTACACTGATACTGCCTCCTCACTTTTTTTTGCTGTTTGCTATTTTGAGTGTTGTCTATGAGGCTTCAGAAAGCAATTCTCATGCTGATTCTCCACAGATATTTATCAGATACAAAACACAGTATCAGATCTACAAGCGCTGACAGATTCTTTTGTACTAAGCTGGTTTCCTTTTGTTTGGTAAGGTGTGCAAGATTTATTCCTTCAGCCACTTGTTACACAAGGCAGGTATTGAAAGACAGTCAGCATTCCTGGGTACATTCATGATGATGAGGGAAATCCTCCAAGTCATAGAAGCCAGACGGTGGAAATCAAGCACTTTACTCACTGCTACATCTTCAAAAATCTCCTCTCGTATATGTTACAGCACTTCGTTATTTGCTCTCTTTCTCTACCGTGCAAATCCATAGAATATGATAGCTGCTATTTTCTTTCCCTGTTCTCCTCTGGTAATCGTTATTTCCTTCCAGAAAGTAACATTTTCAAAATGCTAGTATTTGTTTGGTACTTACTGGCTGCTCCTTTTTTTAACATATGCCCAAATAAAGAAGCTGACAGTATAAATGACACTTGCAACCTCATTTTTGCATTCACTTCATGCAGAACATATTCATACTCACGGCACACTTACTAAAGGACAATATCCCTTTAAATCACTCTAAACATAATATCTTTAAAGCACTGATTAAGTAGTTGCCCCTATCAATGTAACTGCTGCCTGCTAAGTGTGCTGTTAAATCAGCAGCTCATCAAATGGTCTGATGCTAGGATGTAACAAGTTTCTGATGGAGTTGTGCTCCTTCAAAGAACAAGCATTTTTTTCACCACCCTCTTAGTCACCTAATTTGACTGAGATCTAAGATCCTAATGCATCAGTCTTGTTAATTCTCTTGCCAGTACATAAGAAATTGAAGCAATAAACCACAACCTGTTTGTAGTGGTGTTATCATTATTATGTAGTACACCAGCTGACAGGAGCACCGCTTTTCTATTAAACTTCAGCCAACACGACAAGCCTGTAGCTCTTGGGAGTGTCTATCTTGTCATGCCTTTTTTCTTTTCTTCTTCTTTCTAAACAACTGATGACTCACCCAGGGTGCTGACCCTACATTCACTCTGCTCAGTGTTGGGCTTTGCACCGTAAAACACTGACACGGCCTCTCCTTTCTAGTGTGCTTTCTCTTTGAGTGATGCTATCATTTATGTATCGTTAATGTTAAGACTCCAATTCGAACCAGCAGGTGCTAAACATTCCAGGAGAACTGTCAAAAACATTTCTAATGGGGTTAAAAAATATTTTTTCTCTCATCTGACTCCACTAACTGGTTGAACATTTTTGTTTAAACATGAAAAAAAGAAATAACTCCAGCAAATAGCATCTGTTTCAAAATGTCAGCCATAAAGCTGAAGTTTGGCAGAGTTGTATATACAACTATAAATATAACACAGCATATAATAACATGCAGTGTTGAGGAACTGTAAGCATCACTGATAACAGCTCACCCTTGACAAACTAGCTTCATCATAAAGAAAGAAGTTCAATCTCAAAACTGGACACAAAAGCTAATGTAAGCAAAGTGCCCTGTAAAAGCCTCAATGAAAAGTATACAGAATGAAAACCATAAGACAGGATTTTAATGGCAGCTTTGTCTGAATAAAGGCTACAGCATTCCAGCCCTTGGGAGTCACAGTGGTGCTGATGCATGGGAAAAGGGAAGAGAGTGAGTTCTTCTGAGGGCTGTTGTTTCACGTCTTACATTTGGGGCAAATACGGGAGTTGTTTCTTCCATTCTGCAACCTGGTTTTCCCATCCTTAATTACAGTGCACTTCTTCCTCCCAGAGAAAGACTATACCCTTCTGCATTTGCCAAAACATGCATATTCCCCATCGGTGGTTGTTAGAGATACCCTACTAGTATATAACTTTCCATGTGAGGGCTGCCATGGTAACACAATTTACTGTATACCAGGGTTAATATGTGCATAGACACAGAATAATGTGCAGACACACAAATTACTGCTTCCTTATGGACTGCTTCTTCTGGCACTGATTTTGTTGCTGTTGTTGGACACATGCTTTGTACATTAAAGG
The DNA here is from genome assembly GCF_000687185.1 of Egretta garzetta. Taxonomy (NCBI): domain Eukaryota; kingdom Metazoa; phylum Chordata; class Aves; order Pelecaniformes; family Ardeidae; genus Egretta; species Egretta garzetta. Next base: position 328,796 of record NW_009259312.1, on the reverse strand, counting down.
CAGAAAAAAACTCTTTGCATTTGATCTTGTACGCTGACTGTTGGGATATATAACAGAAATGTGTTCTTTACACTTGGAGGGGGAAGAGGTAGCAAAAATCGCAAATGCATTTAAGCTCATGAAAATGCTGCACACGAGAGAAGTGAATTCTGAACTGATCTCCAGGCATTTCTACATATCACAAACAAATGGGCAATTGTTTGTTAAAGGTCCAGTCCACTCGGAATGGCAAAAAGTTTTTTATTCTAAATAAGGAAAGTATCATTTTGAAAAATAAATGAATGAAGCAAAATAAAAGCTTTGCAAAATAGCAATGGGATTTCCTACTCTGCAGCTGTGTGCTGTTACCAGCTATAGTATATCACTCAAATGCTGCTTTTAAAGGGGTAACTGTCAGCCTACAGGGATTAAGATTGAGAATTTGCAATTCATCATCTTTATTTGGAAGTCTGGTAGCTTGCCTGCCCAAATTAAATACTTTCTCTATCACAAGTATACTTTTCAATTAGTTAGAAACATGGACTGCATTTGATTTCAATAAATAAACAAATTATAAACTCTTGAATCTTTATTAATTTAAATCAACAGTTTAAAATTCAGTCTTGCAAACTACAAGACACTCTGAGATATCTTAATATAATTATGCCAACCTACTTTTCCGATTACCAGAGCATCAAACATTAACTCAATTGCTTCAAATACAGCATACTTTATGCAGCCTGTTGGTATCAAGCTCCTTTAGGATTTTGTCACAGAAATTTTGCTAAGGGTGTCACTGAAAGCAGGATCAGACCCACATCTTTCCACCCTCTTTCTTTTTTGTCTTGCAAGTGCAGATTTGCAGTTAGGAGCAACATTATTTCTTCTGTTTACAAGACTCCCAGAAATTTGCAGGAGTGGATTTGCAACCAGAGTAAACTGGAACTCTCACTGCTATTTTCAGCACTGCTTATAGCATTCAGGCAAGACAAGGGGGAAAAAAAAAAAAAAGAAATCATATAAACTAAGAAACTACCACTTTTTTCACAGGTTAGCTGACGTATGCATAGGCAGGGAAACAAAAATACATTGGAGGCTGAAGGAGTGGAGCCTAATGGATTACAGCCATTGATGCAATGGCTGAAATTAGGGCTTGGCTGTCTGCACCGCAAGAGCAGCTCATGCATTTAACATGCATTCAAGCTCATTTTTATGTGTGAATATAGGTGCCTACATAGGTACTCATTTACATAGGCACAGAGGTGTGTTCGTGCATCCACATAGGTTTTCAGGTCCTGGACTCTACAGACCAAGTTCAGTTGCAGTAGGTATCACACAGATGAATGGAGAACATGCTTCCTGAAAGCACTTGAGAAAGTACAGTGTCCTTGATTTAATTCAGCACCATGTTTCCAAGAGGGTTATTGACATTATTGGGTGAGTAGTGTGGTAAATAACAAAAATTTATACAGTGCAAACCTCATCTGACTGCATGTTTTCTCCAGTATGAGATGGAGGTCTTTGGCTGTCCTAGGAACCTTTGGAAATTTTGGTTTGCAAAGTTTCCATGGACTTTACAAGAGACTGTAGGATTCCCAAGGGTGCAAGACAACGTGCTATGCACCATCATGACCTCTTGCAGAGAAGCCACTCATGGGTGCCTAGAAGCTGTATAGCTGTGGGTGTTCAGTGTCAGCCTAAGGCATACTAATCCAGGTTCAATGTCATGCTGGCAATAGCTACTCTGTTTTCATGGCAGATGATAGAGTCTTAAAAGTATAAATACCTTTTACTTTGGGCAGGATTTAGTGTTTCTGGAAACCCACCCCTAATTTTTACTTCATGGGCGTATAGACCTGCTTCCAACCTTGTGGCTAGACAACAGCTCCTACAAATTCCTGCATGAAGCTCTTTGCTACCTCTGAATTCTCCCAGCCCCAGGCTCCTAAGGAGATCATGGGTCCCTTTGTTTTCAGTACTGGATTGTCCATTAAAGCCATGAACACTAACGGCTTGAACTCCAGTTAATGAAACAACCACACAACTGGAGGTATTCAGCTATCATCGGACACAAAGGAGAGAAGAAATAAATCCAGGTAAAATGAATAAGTGCTATATTGCAGCGGTTAAATGACTAAACCAGCAAGGACTAACTGCACATCAGACTGTTCTTCCTTTAGCGAAAGGAAGTGTGCTGAGAGGAAATCTCCTTCGGTAACCATAAACACAGAGTAAAAGCACACACAGGACGCCATGTATTATTCGCCAGCTATAATTGCTTCCTGTCAAAAACGGACAAACAGGCAAAAGTCATTAATCTGACTTCTCCCTGGGTGAGAGAGGCGGCAGAAATTTAACATCAGAGATCAAGCATGAAGCACTCCAAGCTACCCAAGGAAATAGGCAAAACGAGAGCCGGTTCCAGAGGACAATGCGCGGTGCCCCAGCCTGGCAACCCTCCAGGGCTGCACCAGCAGCACAAGGCATTATGCAAACTACACCCCCAGGTGACCCTGTAGTGGTCTTTCAGTGATTGACTATTTGGGTCAGGCCCCACAAGCACCCCCAGCTTGCAGCCCCTTGGTGCAGCCCAGCCACGGGGAAAGTTTTTCAGTGCAGCGCTGGGTTTGGAGGTACAAGCCAGCAGCCAGTTTTAGCATATTGACTTGCAGCAGTTTGGGAATACTGTTAATCTAAACCACATACAAACAGTTTTGTCCTTTGCAGGTCCACAAATGTTAGGTAGAATTTAGTCTTAATAGAAGACTATCATTTATTTAACCATGCTTTTGTAACTTATACGTACTACAAATGCACAATTTGTTCCCTTTTTGCTTACATGTAACTTGACATGAGACTCATGTTCAAATAAGGAACAATAGCAACTTCATAGATGGGTTTACAAAATAACACTTTTCCTTTGTCTGACACCTGCCCCCAAAACCAAACCAGAACCCAAACCAACAAGCTGGCAGATCAGTCCAAACTAAGTCACATTTCTGTGTGCAACAGTTGGTTGCTAATCATTAATTGAGGTGAAAGTTTATAAGTACCACAGAGAAAGCAGGTTCATTCTTCCTTTTGAGTGCTATAGAAAAATAATATGGTGGTTTGACTCCATTAATTACAAATAGAAATTATTGAAAAGTGTATGCTTTCTGTTTTTTATTACACAGGAGGAATATACTCAAATGCATCCAGAAGCCCCGCATATGATGGGTAGTTCTGGACTGAAATTCTTTATTGGCATGATCTGACATTCACTATGCATTTAAAAAGAAATTCCCTGCTGGCCTTACTTGGCACCGGCTGAGGTCATGTTTTGTCCGAGTTGTGCCAGCTTCTCCCCAGGCATCCCTGAGGAACAGCAGTGATCGTGCTGGGGGTCTGGTGCTGATCCTTCTAATGGCCACAGTTGAAGCTGACAGAAATTGACCAATTTATATTTTTAACTCGATCTGTGGGGTTTAATTAATTCATAATTTTTTTTCCCTCCTGGTGAGTTTTTCAAAACTCTTTCCGCTAGTTACTCAGTGATTTATGGAATACTGCACTAGGAATGAAAGAAGGCTTTTCAGGACATCCCTGCTATGTATGGTAGCGCATGTGTCTACCTGCAGATGCATTGCTGAGTGGTTCTTTTGAAAACTGAAACAAATACAGCAAACACCTTTTGGATTAAATGTGATTATTCATTTCCCCCTTTTTCCATATTCATAGAGTTCTTTTTAGAAAGAAGACCCCATCATCTTTCACCTGTAAAAGAAGAGCTTTCCCCTGCAAAGTCATGATCCAAGAAATTATTGAAGTTCAGGATGGCTTTAGTGCCATTCAGTTCAAGGTTAGGAAGTGATATGTGCAGTACCCGAGTTTTTGTTGTGATGTATATCACCTCAGAGAGAAAACTGAAAGTAACTATTTCTTCAGTTGCAAAGCCTAATAATAGAGAAATGCTTTCCACAAAACAGGCAAGTGACTTCAAAATAAAAATCAAATTCAAAACTGAAGAAACTCATTAAACCCAGGACCAGTTTCCAGGAAAAAAAAAAAAAAAAGAAAAAAAGAAAAAAACACAGTCTCTACTGTGTGGGTATTGTACGCATTCATCCAATTTTTGAGTGCTATTAAATTGGTATAAATATAACGTGCAGGTTACATTTCCAAGCTGCATTTCAGGAAAGGCCTTTTCAATGTGTCCTCATGGGAAAATCATGCCACAGTTTAAGTGGTGACATTTCAGAAAGCAGAAAAGTTGCACAGTATGAAATTGTCTGACTGGAAGAGATGAATATGCTATTTACTATGATAAGTACTAGTTATGGCCAATCACTCAGAATTTACTCTTTAATGCTTGCAAGGGGAATGCAAGTTATTTAAGTTGCAATTAAATGCACCTTTGGCTATTAAGTGATGAAGCAACAGTAGGAGAAACATAAAAGACATCTTACAAGTGAGCTATGAGAAGGGCGAAAAAGCAGCTCTTTATTTTTTATGGCAAATGTAATAAGGCAGATCAGAAAGCACAGACACATCGCAGACCTTGGGTTCTGGAAGAATAGAATCATAGAATCATAGAATGTTTTGGGTTGGAAGGGACCCCTAGAGGTCATCTAGTCCAACCCCCCTGCAGTCAGCAGGGACACCGCTAACCAGATCAGGTTGCTCAGAGCCCTGTCCAACCTGGCCTTGAATGCTTCCAGGGATGGGGCCTCCACTGCCTCTCTGGGCAACCTGTTCCCGTGTTTCACCAACCTCATTGTAAAGTATTTCTTCCTTATATCCAGTCTAAACCTACCCTGGTTTAGTTTAAAAACATTACCCCTTGTCCTGACACAGCTGGCCCTACTAAAAAGATTTTCCCCATCCTTCCTATAGGCCCCCTTTAGGTACTGAAAGGCTGCAATCAGGTCTCCCCACAGCCTTCTCTTCTCCAGGCTGAACAACCCCAACTCTCTCAGCCTGTCCTCATAGG
>NW_009259312.1:322511-323719 GCF_000687185.1 Egretta garzetta | reverse complement strand
GTCCCTCTCGGCAGGGCTGCTCTCGATCCTTTTTTCCCCCAGCCTGTATTGATACTGGGGGTTACCCCGACCCAGGTGCATGACCTTGCACTTGGTTTTGTTGAACCTTGTTGAATAAGGCAATGAGTTAAACACCAGCAATCAGACCTGGTCAATGTTATTTCTATTTCTATTTCTATTTCTATTTCTATTTATATTTATATTTATATTTATATTTATATTTCTAGACTCTGAGAATTTCTTCTAGGACTACTGAGAAGAGGCCTGATGTTGTAACAAATATTCTCATGTAAAATATTACTCACTTTCTTGGGAAAATTAAATGTTTCATACTGAAGTCTGTTTAGAGGGGGACTCCAGCTCGATAGCACTCAGGTCTGTACTCCCTCATGTGAATCTCAAAGACTGGCAGGAAGGGTTGCAAGAGTCCACAGAAAACAAAAGCTGCACAGAGCATGCCAATGGAAAGCAGAACCCCCCGAGCAGCGATACCTGATTCTGCCAGCTATCTACGTGTTCACGGAGGGAAAAACAATCACATCTACTGACTGCACCAAAACAAAGATTACAATAACCTCCACTTAGAAGTGTGTAGGTATTCCCAAAAGTCTTACTGGAAGACATTAAAGTTTCAGGTTTCAGTTTTAATATGCACATTTGCAAACGCGCCCACACTTAGAGCCAGTGATTCTCCAGATTCTCACTCTGTTACAGAAAGGTGCAAGACATGTTAAGCCAAGAAAAATAAGCTTGCTTGTGATTGTCCACTCTGCTGCATGGGTACACTCCAGAGTTATGCTATCCAGATCAGTCTGAGTCCCGGTAGACATGGTTTTTGAAGCAAACCTCTTTACAGTCATTATTTTTGTTCATCTAGTCCAACCCCCCTGCAGGAGCAGGGACACCGCTAACTAGATCAGGCTGCTCAGAGCCCCGTCCAACCGGGCCTTGAATGCTTCCAGGGATGGGGCCTCCACTGCCTCTCTGGGCAACCTGTTCCCGTGTTTCACCAACCTCATTGTAAAGTATTTCTTCCTTATATCCAGTCTAAACCTACCCTGGTTTAGTTTAAAAACATTACCCCTTGTCCTGACACAGCTGTCCCTACTAAAAAGATTTTCCCCATCCTTCCTATAGGCCCCCTTTAGGTACTGAAAGGCTGCAATCAGGTCTCCCCACAGCCTTCTCTTCTCCAGGCTGAACAACCC
>NW_009259312.1:301554-322267 GCF_000687185.1 Egretta garzetta | reverse complement strand
CCAGTGCCCCCAAGTCCCTCTCGGCAGGGCTGCTCTCGATCCTTTTTTCCCCCAGCCTGTATTGATACTGGGGGTTACCCCGACCCAGGTGCATGACCTTGCACTTGGTTTTGTTGAACCTTGTTGAATAAGGCAATGAGTTAAACACCAGCAATCAGACCTGGTCAATGTTATTTCTATTTCTATTTCTATTTCTATTTCTATTTCTATTTCTATTTATATTTATATTTATATTTATATTTATATTTCTAGACTCTGAGAATTTCTTCTAGGACTACTGAGAAGAGGCCTGATGTTGTAACAACTATTCTCATGTAAAATATTACTCACTTTCTTGGGAAAATTAAATGTTTCATACTGAAGTCTGTTTAGAGGGGGACTCCAGCTCGATAGCACTCAGGTCTGTACTCCCTCATGTGAATCTCAAAGACTGGCAGGAAGGGTTGCAAGAGTCCACAGAAAACAAAAGCTGCACAGAGCATGCCAATGGAAAGCAGAACCCCCCGAGCAGCGATACCTGATTCTGCCAGCTATCTACGTGTTCACGGAGGGAAAAACAATCACATCTACTGACTGCACCAAAACAAAGATTACAATAACCTCCACTTAGAAGTGTGTAGGTATTCCCAAAAGTCTTACTGGAAGACATTAAAGTTTCAGGTTTCAGTTTTAATATGCACATTTGCAAACGCGCCCACACTTAGAGCCAGTGATTCTCCAGATTCTCACTCTGTTACAGAAAGGTGCAAGACATGTTAAGCCAAGAAAAATAAGCTTGCTTGTGATTGTCCACTCTGCTGCATGGGTACACTCCAGAGTTATGCTATCCAGATCAGTCTGAGTCCCGGTAGACATGGTTTTTGAAGCAAACCTCTTTACAGTCATTATTTTTAGTGACTATACCTGAATTAATTTCAACTGTGGATTTCAGAGAACAGGTGATGGAACTGCATAGGTTTCTATGCCATTCACATCCTCTTACCCACTTGAATCTTCTACAGACAGAGGAAGAGGGGAAAAGCAACAACATGTGTACCTAAACTTCAGTGGCTCTTAGTTTTATGTCATTCATAAAACTTTCCTACCTCATGCCATCTCACTGACCATTAGACTGGCGATCCGAGTATCGCATTTGTGATTATTGCATTTGGCCTTAGTGTAGAAGTGACAGCAGCTTCCATTAAATCTATGTATGTAAATTCCTGTACAAATACCAGATTCCTGATTCAGTGTGCCTGAACTTAGATGGTGCTACGTACTTCCTTTGGACATAACAACACCGTATTGAAATTTGAGAAACTCACTTTCCAAGCTATGCTTCTTGGTAATAGCTGCAAGTTATGCACCTCAGCTCCACAACTCTTGAGAATAAAAACTGAGAACAAAGCCTCTGTGTAAAACAGAGGACATAGCAAGATCACAGATTAAAATAAAGTGATTAAAACACCAACAGAATGTAAAGCTTTTCCTTATTCATGACTACATTATGCAAACTGTAAGCATCCAAGTACTACATGGTCACCAATAATAAATAATGATGAGAGGTTCAGTTTTCAAGTTGTATATAACACTGAAAATTTGGCTAATAATTTTGCACCTGTGTACTATAATTACATGTTTCCTCTTAAATTTTAATGCAATTAATTAACATATGATTAGCATATTTTTATTTAAGGAATGGAAGAAAGGTTATGTTTTGCTTCTTTTGGATTTGGAGAGACACTTTACTGTGAAACATGACTTCTGATGAACACTCATGGAAAAATACTGACTGCCTATATCACAACCAGTTCAAAAAGGAAGGATGTTTTTAACAGTTGTCACTCCAGTACGAACTAGTATCAAGACTTCCATTACTTTTGTCTAATCAGTGAATATATAGTTACAAATTATTCAGATACCTGCACCTATATTCATAAAGCTTCAGCAGGCACTATTTCCAACAACAGTTTAGATATTGCTTAGAATAAATTATAAATGTAACGTTCATTAGTTAACACAGATTCCCAGTAACATTACCACCAACAGTGTTAAAAGACACTTCCATGAAGTTTCATAGTGAAATACAGCATAGTAGCATAAAGAAAACAGAAATGAGTACTTCGTCGCCAACTAAGTATTGTTGAAATATAACTGATAAATTTGCCAAGGTTTGCATGCTAGAAATAGTCTTCTCATTTATTTATTTTGTTTAGCTGTATTTAGTGGTTACACTAAAGAGTTGAATGGCATTTCAAAGAAGAGGAGGGATCATTAGAAATAGTAAGTTGCACTTCAGATAGCGGTGAAAGCTAGCATTCAAGCTTAATTTGTAACAGCATTTAAGAGACTGGATGGTGCTTAGAAACAAAGGCAAAATACATCAGTGTTCGGAAGCTGAATGCATTGTAGACAGTCATTTTAAAAGCCCAGCTCTTTCTCCTAGTTGAGCTGATAAGAGAAGCAAATACTGCAGTATCATAGCCTCATAAAACTCTGGTTGTAGATCTGTAAATGTAAATGCTTACCTCCCAAGGCTCATGGTGAAAAGAAAGAGGATTGTATTTAAAAGTCTGATGTTGCATAAGTTCAGTAGCACCTCCCACAATGGACTGTTCTGGTCTTTGCTATGTACTTCGTGTTCTGCTTAAGTTTGAGAATTGATAAACAGATGGTGAAAACTGTTGTGCTGCCTCAGGTTTCTTCTGCAATCTTCTCTTTCTCTATGTATTTCTACGATTTTTTTTCTACAGTATTCTGCTCTCTTCCCCATATTTCTTCCATTCCGTTTGTTTGATCACAAAGGTGAGGGAAGGAATGAGGAGAGACAACACATGGCCAGCAGTGGTTTACCGAGAAAAATGTATCATAGGAAAGAATAATCAAAAAGAAATTGGGTTATAGTTTTCAATATATTGAAATCCATGATTGTGTTTTCTTCCCTTTAGCAAGTATTCCAAAGGCTTGGCCAGTTCTCAGGAAAACTCCCTCATGTGCTCATGAAGTTATGGCAATTTTTGAAGATTTCAATGCCCAGTGGAATACAGATACCATGGAAAATCGACTACAGAGGAAGAGACAGGCAGTCTTTCCTTTCCAAGTAACTCAGGGTTACTTACTTGGAAGACTGAATTAATTTGTCCTCTGTATCAACAAAATGCAGTGAAAGAAGAGCACATGAAATTTGCTGGAACTCATTCAAGACATGCACTTCCATTTCTAGGCCATATGCCCTGAAAATTACTTAGGCAATTTTTTCATATGTAAAAGGGGTTGAATTAAACCAGTCTTTCCCCCAAAGACATTACGAGGTTAAACACAGTATTATTTTCATTTAAAAAAAATACATCATGCATTGAGAAAATATTGTACTTTTCTGTGCTTAGCCCATAAAATTTCATCAGTAACACTTTTCTCCTTGATTAATATAGCTCCAAAGGCCTTTGTTTCAAATATTATTTCTAATTATTCATGGTTTGTAAATGCAATCACAAATAAAGATGAGAGGAAAGCAAGCTTACTGTTTAATGAATTGGATGGAAACACTGAACTTTAAACATATAAAGAAATGGATATGAACACTCATATCTCCAGTCTAACAATTAGATTTTGTCAGAGGTAGGATTTTGTTTTTCTTAGTAATAAATTTGTGTAAATTTAGTAATAAATTTGTGTCTTTACTCACGGTGAGCAGAGTACAAGATAAAAAAGTAAAATGCTGTGAAAAATAGAAGTGAAGGTGCTTGTTTTTCATTGAGTTTTCCTATCAACTCTGTACAGGATGAGTGCTCACAGCAACCCCACTGAGATCTGTAAGGGTAAAATCCAGGCTAGGTCTTGGGTTACAACTACTACTGGGTATTTGCACACCAGCAGAGCAGGTCCAACTTCCCTCTATGTGGAGCCTTAAAGGCTAGTTAAATCCCTGGCCTTTCTTGTGTGTAGATTGAAATGTGGTGTTGCAAACATCCTGTGCCCAAATTCCATGATGCAAGGAAAATACAAGGTGAGGACAGAGCAAGCTATAATTGTCACGATGGAGATATTAATTACTGAATATTAATTACTCCAAACCCAACTGGTATAAAACACAAAGGGATGGGTATCCCAAAATAGGTAGACTCTTAACTCTGTTGTTATGGCACCATTTTGCAGATATCTGATCAGGCTTTATAGAGTGAGGTACTGACAAGCAAGATGATAGTAGGAATTCAATCAATATATGAAAGTGTTCACATTGTCACAGCTTGGTGATCTTCAGGCTACAGAAAAAAAAACCCTGACACCTGGTGTTAGAGCACTACAGTTTCAGGCACAGCCCTCTGTAAGGTTATTGCTAAGCCAGAAACATGGTGGTGTGCTCTAACACACATTTCCCTGGAGGATGGAACAGCATGGAGGATCTTCCTTAATTACATCCACAAAGCATGACACAAGGAAGAGTCTGCATGGGACATTTGTCCAGTTTTTTCTGTATTGGAGGATTAGAAAAAGAAATTTAAAAACAGAGAGTTGTCTTCCTACAAAGCTTGCCCTGCCTGTGTCCTTGGACCATCATAGCTGTAATTTCACCAGATCTAGTAACCATTTATTTTGATTATTATTTTTTTAATTAGTACAGGACTGTTACTTTGTTTATAATGTTCCCATGTTTCACATGTTCTTTAATGTGGACCAATTTCTGAAAGTATCTGTAGTCTAGAACTCCCTGTACAACTACTGGTGTGTCTGGATTTAGCCACACATTTACATCATCACACTTTACTCAGCTTTCAGTGTGTTGCAAAGAGAAAAACAGACACATGAAGCGAAGGCTTAAGGAAACGCCAGGCAGCCATCGTCATAGATACCAAAGTGAGATATGCTATATTAGGGTCCTGCCAACTGAGCACTAAAGCAACAGACACATAAATTTACAGCATGAAATATATTTCAGTTCTAAAGCAGAACTAAAGCCTTAGCTCTTCTGTTACTCCAACAAGTTTTATACCAGAGCAACTGCATCTGCTTCAGAACTACCTGCATTTTTGTCAGACCACGATCCGGCCCTGAAAAGCATAGAGGTTAAACAATACACGGTGGAAAGGAACGCCCAGACAGCCAACGCCTCCACAACTGCCTTTGAATACTAAACAATGCACAGCAGAAACTAGAATATTCTGTGTTTGCCTTTAATCACTGAGCACCACTTTTTAAAATTTAAATTCGTGCCTTTGAGTCAGTTTTTGTTGCCAAAAGCAACAGGTCTTAACAGATATAGTGTGAAACCTATTGTTTAGAACTGGCACTAACTGTTCTTCCTCCCTCTGTAGCAGTAGGGTGTTTTTCCAGGTATGTGGGAGGCAAGCTGCTTGGAGCCATTATATTGCTTGTTCTCTGCATGATCTCCTTCATTAAATAATCTTTTAATGCAACATTAATAGTAATTGCAAGATTACAGTTCAAAATATTTGATAACATCACACTATGCAGTTGAAAAGCTACCGATCTCTTCTCTAAAGCTGGCTGTGGGGGGCAAGCCTACTGTGAAACACCACCGGTCCCTTGAACTGAAAGCATTGCAATTCCCTTTGTTATTTCCGTTCCGGGTTTGGATGTCTCACAAGTGATAAGTGATAAAACCTAGCAACAGAGGGCAAAAGGAAAGAAAACAACTGGTTAATTTGTTTTTTACTTTGAAATTTTTAAAGGACATGAACATAGAAGGGTTTTCTTATTGATTCACAAAGTGGAAGACTGTCGATCACCTATTAGGAGATTATATTTATATACCAGTACTTGCATTCATAATGTTTGAATATCCATAGGTATTTCAGAAAAATAGAATTATCCAATTTTACTTATGTTGAGTCACCTTCTGCTTCTGCATATTCTTCATATATATAAAAAATTAGTATTAAGGAGTTTGCAACCTTAGATTCGGTAAAGCATTAGCAAAAATGTGCTTAAGTCTACTATTCTGTCCAAGTCAAATATCCTTTCTACTGTGGTTAGTATTGACTCTTTTTGACTGGCAACTCCTTCAGAAGAAAGAATAAATTGTAAGCCATTGCTTACACCAAATACTTTGGTGTAGTTAAACTATTCTTACATTCTTTCCCATCTAGGTATCCATCAGTGTTCTCAAAATCGGTCACCTACAGGTTAAGAACTGAAAAAAAAAAATCTGACGTCCCTCTCCTCTTTCTCCTGCATATTCATCTTCAATATGAAGCTTTATGTTGATTCTAACTTTGAATATCAGTAATAGTACTGGTAACAATAAAAACATTTCCTACCTGCAGAACTAATCTGGATCACAGTTAAAAGAAAATGCTACCAGTTCATTGGTTATTATTTCTGCTGTATAAAAATTCCTTAATATTAGACTCTCAACTGTCCTTAAGGTGACATAATCAAAAGCTTTGCATGAAGGGGTATGGCAAGATGGAAGAACCCAGGAGGCACACAGAGCAAGCCACAATTTTCAGTTACACAAGGGTGTTGAGAAGAATTCTTGCAAGATCTTCACAACAAAACAGAGTTAACCAGTACTGAAGAAGGGCCTAAAGCCAAGACCTTGTATGACTGTCTACATCAGTGCAGATGAACTGTTCAAAAGTCACCAGAAACACACATTGAGGATTACAGTATATCTTCCCTATAAATGGGCAGAAACATTCAGAAACTCCATAAAAACCCACTGCCTAAATTGGCTTAATTCAACATAACTAGTTCAGCATAACTAACATAACTAGAATAACCTTTCAAGAGCAGCTTTATTTTGGAATAAGGTAACCAAACTCCTAAACTTAGTAGGCAAAAGTGAGGACCAGAACTCTCCAGAGACCATGGAACATGATCCATCCTGGATGGACATTATTGCTGCCTTCCATTCCTGTGAGGCCTTTGGTCTTAAATTCTGAAAAAACAGTTTTCAGAAGACATTTCACAATAGAGACTATTTGTGATCACTGTCTCTCAGCAGGACAGAGCTGTTGTTTCATCGCTAACATAACCTACCACTTATCTGTAGCAGGCTTTTACAAAAATAGCTGAACTCCGGTTTTGTTTTCTGATTCCCTGTCTTGAAATATAAACATGTGAAAACAGATATGTCCCCAGTTTTCAGAAAGGTAGGATTTGGCAGGATAACCAGACTCTCCTTGTATATATGTATTAACACTCATGGTTAGCATAAAGAAACACGCCATCTGCAACATGTGCGAACATACGCATAGGGGATGACATTAGAGCTGTGCATGGCATTTTTCAACCAAACAGGTTTTTTTGTGTTGGAAAGAATGTGCAAAAGCCAAGAGCATGGATATGGCTTCAGCGTGAAATCACTGGTCAAATTTGGATCAGCACAAGCAGTTCCATGAACCTAGAGGAAGTATCAGGAATCTGCTAGTATGGAACAGATTTGTTAATCAGGGGACAGAGGCTGAATGGAGCCCAACAGCAGCACAACAGAGACATCTCAGGAAAATTGCAGAGGTACAAATTCCAACCTTAGACCCATTCTGAAGCCTAACCCCAATCAACGTGGGCGTACAAAATACTTCATCGCTCAGACTGTGAAGCGAGAGCTCCCATCACACTCCCTGAGCTATTGTTGACCACAGACTTGCCATGCCTAAGCCACATTGGCCCTACTAGGCCATAAACAACGAAGCATTACCAGGCATGGGCAGTCTGTGCAAATTTATGGCAGGTGAAGACATTTCAATAATTGACTTACTGAGTTGCAGGCATAGACAAATAAGAAGTCATTAATAATAAAATTGCTATGAAATGACATAATTTAAATTAAAAAAAAAATGAAATAACTGACAAATGAACAGCAAGATTCATCACTAGAAGAAAAATAAAATTAGGTCAGAAGTAGCCAACCACCCATATCCCAGGGAACTTGTAATAACAGTGGTTTCTGCAGGACGTATTAGTTAGAAATTCAGAAAAAATGTAAAATATTTTATAATTTATATGATATATACATACCGCTGAGTATGAGGAATTCTTTCTGCATGAAAAGCCAGCAAGTGGCACCTCATTAAACAGGACCTAGACTTAATCTAACTTGGAACAGATAAAAAAGAAAGGATTCATATGAAGCTATCCTGCCTGGGGGTTTAATCTCAAAGCTTTCGAGTATAATGAATGAATTAAGTAGGGCAAGTGATTAACAACAAAGAAGTGATCACATAATAAAAACAGAAATAGTACTGAATGTTTCCATTGTTTATGGACAAGACCCTGCTGTGCTATTTTTATTGTTTTAACTCTTAAAGAATAGGCAAACCACATGACAGCACATGTTCTCCAGGTTCAGATGGAAAGATGTGGGAAAAGGCCGCGAGCAGAATACCTAATGGTGCATTAATAATGGACTGTTCAGGTATCAATATTTGTATCACTATGAGAATAAAATTCAGTCTGTAGGACTCTCCAATATTTTAAAACATATTTCTCTTAATGATGTAAGTGTGGAATAAACACCATCAAAATTATGGTGCTTTATATTACTGGCGTGTGCTACAGCTGGTTTGCCCATCAGCCGAAGTGGCATGAGGCACAGTTAGAACAACGCAACACCATCGGAGCTCAGCGCCCGAACCTCCAGTGGCTCCCCCATGCTGCCTGTGCAGGCAGGGGGTGGGAGGCACTGCTGCCTTTCCTCACAACCTTTCTGGCTGAACTAGGAACAAGCACACACCGACAGATCACAGGGCTTTGTTTGGGCTTGTGTTTTTCTGGCTGGCGTAACTCAAATTAAGCTGACTGCGAATTAATGTAAGCCAATTCCCATCAGGGTAAATATGAGGTGTAGACAGGTACAAAGCAGTGCCCGCCTCCCCCCCTCCCCTCCGCCCCGATACACCCTAAGGTAAATAATGAAACACTGTGAAGAGTCCAGGCTGCCAGTCCTAATCGTGTTATCTAGACTGCTCTGCTCTAGACAGTTTCTTGCATTCTTCACACCCCCCTCTAGCATTACTCAGTTCTGCTTAAATTATTTCACTCGTTAAATCACAAGCTCTAGTTTAGTGAGATCCTGAAGAAAACCCACTGAGCAGAGGTCAAGATAACTCAGGGCCAACAGTAAGAAGACTCAGGAGGTGTCTTCCTGACATGGCAAGCTCCCAAGTTAGCCTATGCGATGTGAAGGACAAGTATCCCATAGACTACCACAGGCACAGGTAACTTCTGAGTGAGCTAGGCAGCACCAAGTCAGCACTTTGCCACCTGTCTTTACCTACACAGGCCCAATTTTCTTGAAGCAAGAGGGCTTAATAGTTCTTCCTGGGTCACTGGTTCTTCTCATAGCAGGTCTTGAGTGATATAATCTCTTCATGTCTCACACACAACAATAGAAAACACAAAATGGGTACCATGGTGGCCAGCAGATTGAGGCTTGCCATCTCTTGGTTGCCTAAGTGAAACTTCAGAACACATAACAACCAAATAGTATATTTTCTTCTACTAAACGAAGGTACTAGTGCAAATAATGCTTCAGGGTCTAACAGGTATCAAATGAATTGCACATAATCCTTCTCCTGTGGTATTAAATGACAAGAAAGAATATCTTTTTCAGTGTCTTTTCTTTTGTTGCCTTCACAAACAAACCTAGTGTAAACTGAAGTATGTCTAACAGAGGGATATTGTCGTGGTTTAACCCAGCTGGCAACTAAGCACCACGCAGCCGCTCGCTCACTCCCCCCCTCCCTCAGTGGGATGGGGGAGAGAATCGGGAAGAAAATAAAAGGTTAGAGCCGTGGGCTGAGATAAAGACAGTTTAATAAGAGAAAATAATAATAATAGTAATAATGAGAATGATAACAGAATATACAGAATATACAAAATGAATGATGCACGATGCAATTGCTCACCACCTGCCGACTGATGCCCAGCCCGTCCCAAGCAGCAATCACTCCCCAAGCCGCGATCAGTCCCCGAGTCGCAATCAGTCCCCGAGCTGCGATCACTCTCCCTGCAACCGCCTGACTGACCAACTCCCCCCGAGCATGACGTTATATGGTATGGAATAGCTCTTTGGACAGTTTGGGTTAGCTATCCTAGCTGTGCTGTACTCCCAGCTTGTTATGCACCTGGCCGAGCAGGAGAAGCTCAGAAAGTCCTTGAGTAGTCTGAGCACTGCTTGGCAACAACTAAAAACATCAGTGTGTTATCAACATTCTTCTAGTACTAAAGCCAAAACACAGCACTATGCTAGCTACTATGAAGAAAATTATCCCAGCCGAAACCAGGACAGATATAAACACAAGCAGCTTTAAATTTGAGATTTCAAGACAGCGATCACTAGGGAAAAACCCAGATTTTCTCAAGGCACTTGATTGGCTCATAAATTTTGCTTTCCATTCACTAAAGCTTTCAGGAAAGAGAAAGAGAGGATAAAGGCTGTAATTGATGGTACAATGCCCACAAGCCTCAACAGATGTGATTCCTTGTAATGAAGCATGTGGGCCTAATTTGGCATTACTTACTACCAGGAGGATCTTATGCAGGGTATCTTTCTAAATCTATGTTTGGTTGGCACCTGTGCCTTGTTGAAACTGGCATAGCACCTTCTGAGTGGGCATAATGCCATTCTAGCAGATGGGCATGAGAGCAGATAGGATGCCAGAGATCTAGTATTGCATTTGCAACAAACTTAAAGTAGCAGGGTCTGGGGTCTCATCACGGGACAGTTGAGGTAGGAAGACGACTCGGGAGATCAGCCAGTCCCACCCCCTGTCCCAAGCAGGATCAGCTAGAGCAGGATGCATCCAGTTGGGTTTTGAGTATCTCCAAGGATGGAGACTCCACAGCCTCTCTGAGCAATCTGTTCTGTGTTTGACCGCCCTCACAATAAAAAAGTTTTTTCTTATGCTTGAATGGAATCTCCTGTATTTCAGTTTGTGCCCATTGCCTGTTGTCCTGTCACTGGGCACCACTGAGAAGAATCTGGCTCTGCCTTATTTATTGCCCCATCAGGTATTCAAACAGACCAATAAGGTTCTCCTGAGCTTCCTCTTCTCCAAGCTGCAGTCCAGCTTTCTCAGCCTCTCCTCCTATGACAGATGCTCCAAACCCTTCATCATCTTCATGGTTCTTTGCTGGACTCTCTCCAGTAAGTCCATGTCTTGTACTGGGGAACCCAGAGCTGGACACAGCACACCAGATTTGGCCTCACCAGAGCTGAGTATATGGGAAGATCACCTCATTTGAGCTGCTGGCATTGCTCTTCCTTGTGCAGTCCAGGAGGCTGTTGGCCTTCTTTGCCACAAGGGCATATTTCTGGATCATCCCAGAGTGATGAACACAAAGTGCAGACCTATGCAATTCTTAGGCCTAAAATAACTCTGAAAGTCTAAAAGTATCCCCTGTGCTTGGGAGATAATGGTCCTACCAGGAGGGGAGATGATCAGGGAAAGGAAGTGTAAGCCAGAGAGAGAGTAAACCTAGCATAATCCCCTGAAAGACATACCAAGAGGTGAGAGGAGCTGCCAGAACTTAGGTTGCTTCCCAGCTAAATACATTTCGTATGAAAGCCATGAACTACACCTCAAAATGGAAAAAAATGATAACCGGAACATTTCTAAACACCAGAAGTGCAACCTATGGATCAGACATCATTGAACAAAAATAACTCAATTGATGCCAGTTTACAACAGCTGACAATTAGGTCCAATACTTTAAAAGAGCCTAAATACTTTCCTCTGGTCCTTCAGACCATTAACTGATTAGCTGTCAGGTGCAATGGCACCTCCCTGTAGTGCCCATAAAAGAAGCAATTTAGTCCATTGGGAAAAGAAATACCAGATATGAGCCAAATCCTATTTTGTTGGGAGGATTTCTGAATTAATACTTTATGGTAGACTTCCTTTTTTTTTTTTTTAAGTAAACCCAGAACTCCTCATTTTATTTTAAACCTCAATAAATGGGCAGAATTTTCATGCTATATATGCATTTGTATCAACCGACAATAACTTCACTGTGTTAAGTAGGGTGATGCAAGATGTGGACCTTGTCCTCATCCTCATATATTACTGCTCAACTTCATGAATATGTGAGTAGAGACAGCTCGATTTTACTCTTTTTCCTTGCATCAGTGTTTGCTTTGGTCGCCGTGCAAGCATCTGCTGAAGCAGAGAAGACCACTGAAGCCCATAACCTTTGGGATTTTTTTTTATCTAGTCCTTGGTGCAAAGGATGCTCCTCTGATTGAAGTTCATCACCTGAAAGAGGAAATAATGCATCCTGCATGACAAAATGTTTTATGAATGATACTCTAATAAAACATTGCACCAAACTCACAAATCACAGAAACTGCATAGATAGAAGTGACCCTGTATTTTGAAGTGTATGTATAGTGATTTGCATCATATTCATTGTTAAGGTTGAAAACATTATTAACATCTTTGCTCTAAACCTAGCAGACCAATTTATTCTAACTGGCACTAATAAAATGTATCATTAGCAAACAGGGGTCAGTGGAAACCACAGCACAGAAAACATGCAGAAGAATAACAGATAGTTCAAGAAAAAGGATTAAAACTACTTCAAGCTGGCACTGTACAAGTGGTTCATCAGGACATTATTCTAACAAGTGTAATCTATGATATACCAAAAGTGTAGTCATCTATTATGCTCACTATTAAAGCAAAATAGTACTTAAGAAAAGTGATGCAGAACAAAATTATATTAGCTTCTTGGATCATCTTTCATGATATCAAATTTAAAGTATATTTATGTGCTCGTCTTCTTTATCTTCTAAAAATATTCTTATACTGACTAAACTTGCAAATTTTAAATCTGTATTTTGATTTGCTAGAATTTTTGTGTTCAAGATTCCAATTATTGCCATTTATTTCCAGCGTCATAAGCTAATTTTGCTTACTATGCCTTTATGTCTTTAGTTACTTGTTTTTATAACTAACCTGCAATGTTGATAATGCCAGGAAGACAGAGGTTGCTGTGCATTTTGTTATAGTACGGGCTTGGTCTTTCCTGTTGGATCCAAATCTTTCACAACTTTCTGTGGTTTTTAAGCCTTTCAGTGTTTTTAAGTTGCGTCTCAACACACAGTATCATTTCTCCCTCTAGACCACCATGAACACCCCTGCTCATCTACCCATTTAACTTCAGTTTTCACATTGCAAAGACACAAATATTCTAAACTCTTGATTATACAAACATTTTAAACTATATCATATAAAGAAACCCAAACTGTCTCCAAGCATAACATCCAAAGATATTATCAGCATTAATTTTATCAAATGAAGGTTTTTGTGTGGAGCATCTGGGAGGAAGCAGAATTCTTGTAGATGGTATATTGAATAAATGAGCATTCAAGCACAATAAAGAATATTGAATGAGCCAGATTTTCCTATACAGGTACAAAAGTAGTAAGTTAGATGCTGTTTTTCTCTATATATAGCTCAAGTATATTTATTCCATTCTTGCACACCAGTAGACGTCCTTTGTACTAATATTTGCTACTGAACACAGTCTGTAAGCAGATTTGGTTTAAATACCCAAACCCATGAGGTAGTCTTTCACACTCATAAGGACACAAATACAATGAAAACAAAATATATAAGAGCTATAAGGCATCAGCAGTCTACAAAATGCACTATAAAACCAGAGAGACAGCAGAATTTTGAAAATAGCAGATATCCATTAGGATAATCAATTTAAACTCAATGACAGTTGTACAAAATATGGTAATTTTAGTCTCTAACTGTGTGTTTTAAGCACCCTTTCAAATGCTATGAAATGGAGAGAAAGTCAGTGAATTAAATCAACTGTGAGAAAAATGTCTGCTCTTACAATACTTGGCAAAAATCTCCTGCTGGATGAAAGCATGTTAGACTTCAGTTCAGCGTGGATAAGGCAGAGGTAATGCTGGTTGGCAGATGAAAGTGTTTTGAAGAATTGGCAAGGTCTAAGAGTACTCCCTTGGCTGAGAGCATCTGCTAACCCATGGTGAAAGCACTTTATAATCTCAGGGTTTCATTTTTCCTTGCTTCTGGGCTTCAAGTAGCAAAAAGAATCAAATACTGCTATATGTTTCTCTAATCATCAGGTTATACCTTTGCCCGTCAGATTCAACCTCTGTCCAGTTTACCTGTTGCCATTTTTGCATCAAACTGGATTTCTAACTCTTGGCTACGGATCAGTCCTAGAGATAGACTTTGGCAAGAGCAGGCCAGTGCTTCTCCCTGGGAGCAAGAGAGCCCGCTGAACACAAAGCTACACCTGCGTTCCCTCCTCCCCACCCCTGCACCCAGCAAAGCAGCATTTGCACCACTGTTCACAAGCAACAAACAAAAAGCAGCAGGAGCACAATAAAAATAAGCAGCTGTTTAGCATTGGATCCCTTTGTTTGAAGTTTACACCCAGCAATACACAGGCCTGTGGTGGGATGCTCTTCTGCCTGATGGAGCCTGCTTCCCTTCTCTCTCCCAAGTGCTGTTTTAGTCTCCTCAGTCTCCTTCTCGCTGACCAATGGACCTGCTGTTTCTATTTCTGAGAAGGGCTTGGACATAAGTGTTCAGATTTTGTCATGTCCACACCTTTGAGGAGTAAGCGCTCCCCTTCATTCACTCTCACCGGGCCCCTCACACTCTCAACACACAACAGAGACTGTGCAGAGGATACCACATCACAGCAGATATTTAATAAAAAAATATATATTTTAGGTGAAGTATGCATGCCTCAAATAATTTTGACCTAGATAGAAGCTGCTTTTATTAAGTTGCCACATCTATTACGAAGGAGAAAGAGTCAAGTAGGCTATAGTATTCCATGGGTTTCTTTTTACAAGCTTTGCTCTTAAAGGAGAACTTTTGAAACATTGTTCTCTCTCGTCAAAGAAGATGAGAAAGAATAGGATTAAGGTGAAGAGAAGGATTTCTTTGAATAGGGAAGATATAATTACACATTTTCCATGACACTTGCTGGAAAATGTAATATTGGATAATGCTAGTAACCTCAAATTTTTCATTGTATTTTAATAGAGAGCTCTCTTTTAAGATTTTTATATTATATACAGTACATAGTTATGTGTATAGACACTTCTCTCACATAAAAAGGATTGAAAAGGAATCAAACAAGAATAAACTCTCCTCCCTAACAACTAAGGAAGCATGATAAAGAAGGACAATATCAGATTAGCTACAAATTTTCCATCTCATTGTTTCCTGAAAAATAAAATTTTATAATGAACATACTCCATACAAGCTGTGCAGAGCAAGTCTCTCTTCCAAAAAATGCACAGAGCAGTAGTAAAAATCAAGCATGGACTCAATGACATCTGTTGTGGCATTGTTATCAATGCCATATTTTTTACACAAATCTATAACAGTCACTACTTTTTTGTGTGGAAATATTAGTTTGTCTGCGGCATCTAAAAGTTGGCACACAAGGACCAACAGATGCTTTGGTTTTACCTCATCTTCAACTTACTTGGCTTCTCATTACACTAGCTACAGCTCGGCAAATTATTCCTCTGCTTTGGAAGGCCGACAAAATGCCATCTGTCTCTGCATGGTTATCAAAACTAATACTGTAATGTGAAAAAACTATGAACTGAAATTGTACCTGGCAACTACGTGGTGAGGTTGAGTATCCTGTTAGATTACACATATCCACAAATTTCAGTTAGTGGACACCCACCTATCCCACTGTGTGCTCAGCCTAAGGAACAGTCAGTCTCTGACCTTTCTTGCCTGTAACTGTTTCTCATGCCATTGACATTGACTGACACTAATTATGGCTTAGAATGCAAAATGAGGTAGCTTCTCACCAACAGAGACTCCAAGGTCACTATGATTAGAGTATGAGTAGCTTTTGTTTTTTCTTATAAAAATGAGAGGCTGAATGCATGGAGGAAAGAGGTGGAAAGGTCAAGGAAAGAGAAAGAGCAAGATTACATCAGTGTGGTTCAGCATGTAATCAGGTTGGTCCAACAGCTACAAGATTCATCACTAAAGCTTTAGGGAAGAGAAAACATGAACGAGGTGTCATTAGATAAAACAGAAAAGAACAAAAAGGTATGAGGAGGCCTGACAGTCCTACCCTTAATCTGACAGAGAAGTAGGCAACCTCAGAGCTTCTCGTCCTTTCTAAATACCATGGAAATTTCTCCACCAGCTGGTGAAGTGCAGACCAGAATAAATATGTCATACAGACACATGTAACAAAGCTTGCTTTTCTACACTGCAGAAGCACTTAAATGCCAACTCCAGAATTAGCTTCAGCCAAATGCATTTTAGAGATAAAACTAAGGTGATGATCCTATGGATCAGCAATAGAGAGGTAGTCAAAAACCAGGCTAGCAGACACCGCACTCTCTTTCATGGAGCTTCTGAGCTGCATGCTGTTAAAAATGAGAGAGTGTAGTTGTTCTCACCCTCCTCCTAAGCATCCGTTACTGCTTGTGGGAAGAGATAGGATAAAAGGTAAGCTGGCCTTTGGTCTGGAGCAAAACCATGCTACCTGTCACAAAGAGAAGAGGTAAGGGTAGCACGAAAAAGCCCACTGCTATGTGTCTTTATTCAACATTTTGAGTATCAGATCCTGCCGTACTCTAGGAGCAACAGACTACTCCTAGATACTCTCTGGTTAAGAAATCATCTCCTGGCCAATCTTATTCATGGAACTCAGCAATTAAGCCTATATTGCACAGAGCATGCAATGCTAATTTCTATTTCAAGTTTAAAACACTACAGAAAGAGCATCAATCTCCCTCTACCATCTGAGCTACACAGAGCTGAATATTCATTCTTTCCAAAATTGCATAAGCTTAGTAATATTTAATATGAGAAAGGCTGACCCCAAAATCTCCTGTCTCTTATGTGTTTTCAGGCTGAAGTTATTCTTATCTTGCACTGATGTATGATAACAATGAAGTTCCCTGTTGATACAAATACGAGTTTGTTTAAAGCTATCCAAGGTAGGAGAACAGTCCTATGAGAAAAATGCTTTAGATAAATGGCTTTTTTTCTTCTTCATTTTTAATCTTAACAAAATTAACATCTACTTCTAAGTCTCTACTGTTTTCCTCTATTATTTCCATTCCCATTTATCAGGATTTTATTTTTTCATTTCTTAAGAAAAAGTTTGTGTAAAACACATGCCACCTTCCATGCAGCTCTGGAAATGGTTACTAGAGTTCCCTTACAGGCATTCGTTGCCTGATGTAGTGAGCAGTCCTATGGCACATGCCTTGCCAATGATGTTACTTTAAGTTGTGCTCTGCTTCCCCTTTGAACTATCACCATAACGTAGGACTAAGAAATCATTATATCCCACTGGAAGCCCTTTCTGCAGCAGAGGCAGTGTGCACTGCCTATCAGTTACGATCACATCTCATCTAAATGAGTAGAAAAGAACAGAAAAATGGAGAAATTTCAGAGCTTCCTCTCTTCCTTCAAGGCTCCAATTTTCCTTCCATACAACATTCTCCCTTGTGCTCTTGGCTACGCTGCATTATCATGAGCTCCTTGGGAAAAGACCTCTTCTCTCTATCTACAAAGAAATTATTAAAACCCAGTAGTCTTGGCTTCACGATGTAGTTGGTTTCTCCTTGTATGTTCTTGCTCCTAGCGGTGTTAAGTCCATGTGTAGCTCTTATTCACAGGAAATCCTTTTAGTCTTACAATGAGGTCTTTGTAGAGAGTCTTTGGTGTTATTCTTCTGTATTTGCAAGGACTCTTGAATACTGGGCTGTCTGGGACACAGTATCTAAGGGAATAACTAATATAAGCTAAACGTAAACTAATTTGGGGTAACAAAAGCAGCCTTCAAACTATGTGTAAAGTTACTACGGGCTGTTTTTTCAATGAGGGTGAGTGGAAGTGACAATTCTTTTGCACTTAATGAGCCAGAGTAGCAGAGATTAGAGAAACCCTCTAAATTATTTGGCTGTTGAATAAAAACCCAATTTAAATCTTGTGGAAAGTAAGAGCTTTGGTGCAGCTGTAGAATCAGGGTGAATAAGCAAGGAAAATAAGCAGTCTTTTAGATCCAGTCCCTAAACTAGTAAGAGTTTATTATATAAAAGCCAAGCACAGATAATGAGAAAAAGAATATGTTAAGAATAAAGAAAAGAAGAAATCCTTGGGAGACCAAGAGGTTTGCTCAATGTTACCAACTGCTCCATGCAAAACAGTAGCCTTTCTAGAGAAACTGATATGCCTTCCTCTTACACTCCTTTGGGCCAGGGCCTGTGAGGAGACAACAGTTCATGGTGAAGCCAGCATGGCAGCATCAGAAGACATTTCTACTTACTGGTGTTGCTCAGCAGCACCCATCATAAATTTTCAAGCACCTAAGAGATACTCTGTGAGGACTTGGGAAAAAGAGAATGCACTACTAGGGAGTGAAACCAGCAGAACAGCAACTGAAGAGCTAAGAAAAGATTTACAGTATGGAGAACTTCAGGCAAATGCTCTCAGCCTTTTTCATCTTGGAAAGTCCCACTTCTGCACCAGCCAGGGAAAAATTTTTCATTTCTTGTTTTGTTCACAAGCAAAAACTGTAACTTGGCAGTGGTCCATTGCAAACAATAAACACCAAGAGAACTTTGCCAGTTACCATAGTGGTTATACATCTTGGAGCCTATCCTTTCCTCTTTACTTTGGCTGTCTGTCTCTGCAGTCTGCGAGCTATTCAGGCCAAGGATTGTCTACTACTTTGGTGACCACATATGCCACCTCAGTGAAAAGGAATGCAAAGCTATGTGTACAAATAAATATTGACTTTTGGCCTTCTTGAAAAGGAGGAACCCCGAAATGACAAACTAGCCTTAAAAAATGAAAATACACAAGTTCCTCTCTTAACACGACAAAAATGACACACACACAAAATCTTCCCAAATAGTACTGTAACTGTTAGTTTAGCAAAGCTAACAAAGACTGATTTCTTGTGGATTTGTCATCCTTAGACAGATGCAGATTTAAACTAAAACTGTCTCATCAAGGAATGGGGCATTCACATCCCTCTTCTTTCTGGAAAATGTGTCACTGAAACTCAGAATCCAGATTCTATTTTAAGTGGGATAATCATCATGGTCTTCCTCACCTTGTATTTTCATGAAACTTATAACCATACCTTATAGAGGTCTCTGCTTTTCTATTCTGTTTCATTAAAATAATCAATACACCTAACTAACAGGAAGACAGAAGGGAGGTTCTATGACATGGTCACATCACCTCATTTTGAAAACAAATAAGGCTTAAAAATCCTGCAAAAATATCTAAGAGTGGAGTTAGCTCAGGCTACAACTGATGAGGTTTCCCAAGACACCTAAGCTAATCTAATGCCCAGATGAGTCCATGACACCCCCTAGCCCATTATTAAATACAAATCTATAGAGCACACCACTATGCTCAGTCCTCAGAAGGTAGGTCTTTATGGTGACTGTAAAATTCTCATTAGGCTACTGGTATTATCTCTTCCCTTTATCATATTTGTCTGGGTCTCTATAAATACTGAAGAAAAGACATGATGAATCAATGAGTGATTCAGATTTTGCCTTCAGTCTTTATCATCAGGCATTCATCTACTTTTTGTCTCTGGAGTTTTCTATCCTGCAGTAGATTTATTGTAGTGCTTCTGAGTGATTTTTTTTTCCGTTTCCCTTCCCTCCCTTCCCCCAATACTCTATTGATTTTCTCATTTTTACAAATAAGCATAGCAATAAATAAAATTACAAAAGCTCAGGACAGAATCATAGGTGAATAAGTACACTCCTCAAGAATAAAAAGTTGTTGGCTAGACTGAAGAAGTTACAGTTCCCTCATGTACATTCTTTTTTAGGAAGTGAAAATGCAATTAGTAAAGCAGAAGAATCTCAGAGTCAGGCTTCTATTTCCTATTTTGCTACTGAGGCACTGTGGTGTCATGTGGTATATTTTAAAGTAATATTTTACATAAGATGGGGGTGAAATAGAGTTGTTCTAACTTCACTAGCACCACTGCTTGACAAGGAGGTCATTGCATCACCCTTCTGTCATCATCACAACTCCATGCAAGATCAGTGTAATAAACACCCATCTCTCAGGTTGGCTGAGAGATATATAAATGGAACATTGCAAGCTGATTTTTAACTTCCTGGATTGCAAAACCCAGTAATACAGCATGTACAGGAATGAAGGATCAATATTCCTCTGAATATTCAACATCCTTTAGGACGTGAAATTCTTGTTCCAAAGTATTATGAAACTATTTTTGTGACCCTAAGCATTTACAAGGCCACAGCATTCTGCTTAGATGCTACGGCAGGACTATTTCAGAGGGCAGAGAAGATCCAGCTTAATACTTTCTACTGGTAGGTTTCTGCTTTCTACAGATAGATTTATATTAGTACAAATAGTCTCCTAACACTTGGAAAAAATAGGACACCAAATAGATAATAAAAGTTTTCTGAAAGCAACTGCTTAGATCCATTTCATAGTCAGTTGGGGTGCTGCATGATTTGAATATCTTATATGCTTAGTAATTTTTAAAGATTTATTCTTTTCGAAAAAAAAAAAGTCTGTCATTTCACTAAGTCT
Source organism: Egretta garzetta (assembly GCF_000687185.1). Lineage (NCBI taxonomy): Eukaryota > Metazoa > Chordata > Aves > Pelecaniformes > Ardeidae > Egretta > Egretta garzetta. The sequence continues at coordinate 301,742 of NW_009259312.1, read as the reverse complement.
GAAAACTAGGTATGAGAAAGATGTCAAGTAAAATATCTAATATATCACCTGTTCTTTTTCTGCATAAAGAGCCTCTCTAAACAGGTTAAGAAAATATGATAAAAGAGTGCCAATACTTTAATATCTGTAGTATCTCAGATGCACATTTTCTATGACATGAACTAATTCAACACTACAGCTGAGCCCCC
>NW_009259312.1:296957-301483 GCF_000687185.1 Egretta garzetta | reverse complement strand
GGTGTCCCCGCCGCCGCGCTTCAGCACCGGGAACAGCTCCCGCGGGGCGGCCGTCTGCGCATGCGCGGGGCGTGTTGGAGGGAGAGGATGGCGTGTGGGGTGTACATGTGGGGGTGTGTGTTTGTGCGGGTATACATGCCAATACGTCAATAATCAGCCTGGCACACAGCCAGGAGCTAGCCAAAGGTCATGCCATGGCCATGGCTACTTTTTATGTGTCATCAGCCTTCCTCCCCTCTGCCCCCCCTAAATTTCCCCACAAGGGGCACGGAACAAGTAGGAGTGGGAGAAGGATGGGTAATAATTTTGCCTTGCTCCAATATGTTCAGTGGTTGAGGCAGTATCTGCATAGCTGGTTTCAGCTGTGGCCTTGCTCGGAAAACACATTTTTCATTCCTGTCATGAGACACATTTGAAAAACTAAACCACTGAACAACACAGGTGAAAAATGAACAACAAAGCGAAAGAAACATCAGGGAGACAAAACTGAAGGAAAACATAAAACAAAAGTTGATACCTGCTTTTTCTCTTCTCGCTCTTGCACAAGGGCCACACCACAGCTTGCTTGTGCCTTTTTTAGAGGGAGCAACAATAGGGCATAAGGACAAACCACAAGACAGCTGGAGGAAAAGTACAGTAGCACTTCATGGCAAGATGCACTTGCTGAAAAAAAAAAAAAAAAAAAAAAAATCTGTAATCCCAGTTGAAAACAGGGTAGACTGTGGTTGAGAAAGTAATTGTGCTGGACAGCAGAGCTAGTAAATGAAAGCTCCATCTGGGTCAGGCTGACACTAAAATAAGCTGCAATAAAGTCTGGCAAGTTGACTAAGCTAACCAAAACTCCCAACAAAACAAATCTGAGGAAAACAAAATAGTAAAAGAATTAGAGAACTTGGAGAATATGGAGACTGTGGGGTGTGGTGGTGATTTGCATCCCTGGTGTAAGAAGCAGTACAGGAATTGCATAAATGGAGGAAGAATTCATTGTGCATAAAAGTACCTGGATCCTAAATGTTGACAGAATTCCAAAGGAGGTTAATATTGCAGACATTGCTCATGCAAAGCTGTGTAGGATGATGACATGAACAACATCATAAGTGACCTCATCCAGCATCAGAGAAGCTGCTTCTGGCATAGGAAATAAAGCAGCTGCCTCTGAACAGAGGCCTCATTTGGTTTTGATAAATCTTAATGAGATGACAAAACAGGGGAACATACTTAATGGTATTTTCAGATGAGGATACCTACATCCATATCTACATTACAAGAAAGTTAACAGACTTGATCTTACTACTGTATAATCCAGACTTGATTTAAGTATGCTGCATCTGACAAGAAAATATTGCTACTACTAGAGTAGAGCCTAGAGAGCAATTGTAACTTATTTTATAGTCTAAGTATAAATAAATTTTACTTCTTCACAATTGTTCAATTGCCAAGGAGGAACTGAATGTTACAGAACTAATTTCTAAATTCTGCATTTTAATTCAGTGAGGTCTTTAATTGGTTGACAGATTCCTGTCTTTGCACAGATGATCCAGTGTATGTCATAGAAACCTGCCACTCTACAACAAGAATTACTAGGAGGCCCCAGAAAAGGAGTCACAAAAAATTAAAAGCTAAGGACATTTGGAATGTTAACCAAAAAAAAAAAAAAAAAAAAAGTGCCAGTAGAGAAGGAAGGTGATCCCACACAAATTTGACTAAAGCTTTCAGCAAAGACTATTCAGTACATATTCCACCTTCAGGGCAAAAATAAAGTTCTTCACTTCAGTCAGTGATACAGGACAAGTTGAAATAAATGTCATTAATTGGATGTATTTGAAAAGGTCATTTAAAAATCACCACAAAATAGACTACATCACTTGGGCCTAATCCTGCCTTCATGGAAAGCAATGGTGTTCCTAACCTGCCTCAAGTCCTCAAAAAGAAAAAAACGTTGTGTAAATAAGGAGGGTCAGTCACAGTATGTACTGACAGGTCAGAACATACGATAACCAAGATAAGTTTCAACCCCACATTACTTTTCTATATGGGGTACTAAATTGTATTCAACACAGCGGTAGCTGAGAACTGGTAAAACACAGAGTCCCTTTCTGTGAAAAAATACTTTCAAATCAGCAAGAGTAAAACATGCTCAGTGATGTATGAATAATAACTGGTCTGCTTCTCTGTATTACTACAAGAATCTTTTCTGATTTACTTGAACATCTACCTGGGACAAGCCTGATGCACTGGGAGGGAGAGAAATCTCTTGTCTTCTGGTAGCTCAAGGGTATGCAAGCGCGCAGCAGAATTTGGCCTTATCCTCAACATCAACAAAAAATATCATGGTGGAGGTATTATGCTTACATGTAATGTTTAGTCCAACATACACAATACTGAACAAGAATCTAGTAAGTCAGTAACTTCCATATAGGCAGCTCTCCATACTGTCTGGGCACTTGACTTTTTGTCCATTATTTTGAGTCAGCTTGCACAATGAACTCATGGATTGGGGCTTTTTTGCCATATCTTCTCACCCTGAACACCAGGAAATATAACAACATCTCCTCTTGAGTCCAGTATTTGCTATTGCCTTAAATTATCCATTTCTTTGGGAATGGACAGATAGTTTCTTCTTTTCCTCTATAAGCAGCTACATGGACTATATTCCATGTTAAATAACAAACTTACTACTTAGTACTAAGAATAGAAACAGCAGTTTTACCTGGCAAGATGACACCTGAAGTGAGGACAGGACTGTGAGCTAAGTCGAAGCTTGTCACCTCTGTGCCACTACCTCCATTGTAATCTTCACCAAATCCATTAATGTCTCTGGACTCCCAGTTTCCAAGAAAGCAAAGCTTTCTTGCCTCTGGGGGACATTGAGAAGATGAATTCATTAAACTCTGTAAAACGCTAAGAGGTCTGCTCACCACTGGTTTCAGAAAAGTATCACCATGACAGTAGACTGGCTAGAATGGAAAGAGCAAAAATAGTTTTGTTTGGATCCCATATAAGGAATCTGAATTAACAGAGTTGATGAAGGACAAATACCTCTGGTGGAACTAGGAAAGCTGCAGGAGGGAAATACTTGCTGAACTGACCCAGAAAGAGTTAAGAGTCTAATGGAAAAATCCCTTTGGGTTTGAACTTAATGTGCAGTGACAGTGAGGAAATCCATCTGGATGTAATGCTGCAAGAAATACACAGCATCAAGAAAGGACGCACTCATGCTTTTTATGAGTTAGGCGTTATTGTATCCAGCATTTGTCATGATAACTTAGATAACGTATAATAGTTCTCCAAAGGGTTCTCCATAGAGCACGCATAATGAAGCAGGTTTCAAAAATGCAAGCTTTGGTGAGAAGAGAGGAGAGTGCCTCATGGCAAACATGAATGTTCCTTGCATTTCAAAAGGACCTGGTTTCAGTAATTCAAATAAATTCTTCACACCGGTAACAGGCTTGTGAACAGCCCAGATTGTATTTAAGATCAGGAGGATAATCAGAGCTCTTGTGCTGCATGCTTTTAAATCCAGGGTGCTGGTCTGAGACTTGCAGACAACGACCTTCAGCAAGACCTTAGCAGGGTCAGCTATAGTTCCTTCATAGAAGAGCCAGGACTTATAACAGGTGACTCGAGAATCCAGAGTAAATTAATGAAACCAGTATGGAATTAGGTCAAGAACAGCAAAGGCGAGGAGGAGAAATTAAAAGCCTTTCTCTTTACCTGCAAACTTTTTGGGGCAATTGATTTTGTGCCTCTGTGGTTTTGGGGGCAAGAAGGACCATCCCTTCTTTGCTTACTTCCAGAACACAGCTGTTCGCAGGAAAGGAGATGGGAGCCATCACAGACCCAGCAAAGCACGTTATTGTAGAACCGCAAAAAGATGAATGAGCCCAACTCCATGAAATCAGGAAAGTTCAAATGACATTGTTTGTAGGAAATGGAAAAGACTATATTTAATTGATATTCATCCCAGGGCGATGAACCAATTATGAGGCAAGCTCACAAGACAGTTCTGCTGGACACACCTGGGGACTTTGGCAAGTCATTCAGTCAGCACTGTCCTCACCTGGCTAAGAGAAATAATCTTTTAGTGTCTCAGAGACACAGTGAACTACCTGACTTATATGTTGATACTTGACATGCTCTGAAGCTGCATAATGCGCCTATCACCATAACTTTTAAACAGATATTTTATTAAACATGTTTTTAAATAGTGCGGTTTAGAGGGTGGAACTAGCAGGCAAATAAAGTAGAAAAGCACAGTCAAAGTCACAATGAGGAACACACTGGTTATTCCTTGAGGCTACTCATGTTTTAAGCACCCCCTCTTAAAGCTGCTCAGTACTTTCCACCAAACACGACAGCGTCCACTGGTGATTGACACTCAGCCATTACACATGTACTCCTGTAAATGGCCATAATTTACTCAAGCCTCTTCCATTGATACTGATAGGAGTAACATTTTAAGATAAGCCTGTAGGAAAAAAACTGTAATTTTCTGGTTTAAAAAAAAACAAACTTGTTTCTTTCCC
>NW_009259312.1:286583-296943 GCF_000687185.1 Egretta garzetta | reverse complement strand
TTTGTAGGAAGAGGAAGCCCCAGGCATCTGACTGCAAGCTCTCAGTCACCCAGTGACTCTGACCTACAGAGCATAATACAGAGCAATCACACCTCCATGGGGTAGCTATTCAGAGACATTCGAGCCGATACAGGTGAACTGGGTTCCTTGCTTTTTGGTTTTTTTTTTTGTTGGTCGTTTTTTCTTTTTTTTTCTTTTTCTTTTCAACTCCAAATTCCTCAGTTTGAGCCAGATTTTGTCTTCTCTTTTGGGTTTTTTTTTATTTGATTTTTATTATCTCACCTCCTCTTTGCCTTTGCCCCCCCTCTGACATACATCGATCACCACTACCAGTCTGAGCTAGGAAAGGGAGGCTACTTCAAGGTCACTGTGCAAAAAGCCCTAATGCTTTTCAGTGAAAGGGGAGGGGAAAGAGCCTGTAAGTGGCTTCCTGTTTCTATTCATTGTTTAGGGAACTCCTTAGGAAGGAAGGAGAAAGTATGCATGGAGGGAAGGCTGTACAGCCAGAGGAAGGGGGAAGGGCTTTACAGAAAAGGACAGTCTGTAAAGATAATATCCTGCAAAGAGGAAAAAAACCTTATTGGCATGCTAATAGATGAGTTCGAGTTGGAGAGAGATGAAGGAGACAAACGCAATTCTCCAGAGACAAGTCATTCCCTTGAGGGCCAATCGACTGTGAAAGGGGCTGGCCATCTTTGACAAGGACAGATACCACAGAAGGGAAGTGGGGGAACCGCTACAATAAATCCCACATGTGTTTCTTCCTGGATTTTCTCCATGCTGCTGGAGGAGCAGGCTGCCTGTAGCTGCTGCTCTTCAGCTCAGCTCTGACATGATCTCTTGAGCTAACCAGTGCTTCTGCTCGCACTATTCAGGTGGGTACGCAGGGGAAAGCAGCTTCTGCCATGGAAGCAACTTCGTAACCTGCTTCTCCTTCCTCCTCTGCTTTCCTCCAAGCTTGTGTTAGGGATCTGCAAATGGGATGCTGGTGCCAAAGGAGCAAAGGCAGCAGAGGAGTTGGCTGTGTTCAGCCACTAGGTGCAATATTTGCCTCCTAGCGTAGACTTGAGAACCAAGTCCACTGCCCCATCTCCAAAACTGTTTCTGTTACCCAGCCCTCTGAACAGCAATACTTGCCATTAACCTTGATTTTATGTGTACTATATATATTCCATATTTAAATAAAACTATGCTAAACACGCTTCAATGTTGTTTTACAAGTGAGGAAATATCACATTCAGCCTTAACTGAAGGCTGGATTAAGATGTGCATGAACAAGAGTAAAACTAAGTTACCACATACTATTTCTTGCTAGCAGGAGTATTTTGTAACACTGGTTTCCCTAGGCTTAGGGTTTTATGTTTTCTTTGACTATGTGGGCACAGGAGAGGCAAGGGAAGTGTCTTTTTTTTTTTTTTATAATGTTCACAAACTACAGACTTAGGCAATAGAGCCTTTATATATCATCTTTCAAAACACATTTTGAGTACTGTTGCTGTTGAAATATTAGGTTTCAATACTTATTCACCTACAGTCACTTACAATGACACTATTGTTCTAGGTACCCTACTAGCACAGAATAAAAGGCAATCTCTATCTCCAAGAATTTATAATGTACAGATTACACATAAAATTTAGGCAAATCTTTTCAAAAATATATTCTTATTTTATTGTTGGAGAACTTAGATATAAATCTTTATTCTCAAGTGAGATTCCTACAGGTGTCTAGAGCATAACAGTGCCATTAAGAGGAAACTGTGTTAAAAGAATACACTGACTTTTTTAAATGTAAATATTCATGTAGAGCCATAGAAAATACGGATTATTTTTGTCACAGAGAGAAACAATGCGAGTGATTAATAATGCAGACATTCTTGAACTTTCATTTCCTCTTGAGTACTGCGATGTTTGCTTTCTGATTCTAAAGTATTCCTACATTATGCCACAGCAACAAGCTTCTCATCTTTAATTATCAATTCCCCCCCAAAACCAGAGAGGTAAAACATATCTGAGCCAAGATACAGAGACAAACAATGTCCCCCAACTGCCCTAATGCACTGTTTTTCAGGGAGCCTATGGAGAGATTGCAACACAACAAGAGAGCTAAAAAAAGACAACCCTGGAACCTGAGATAAGGAAGCACTGAGAAAAACAGCAACCACAAGTTCTCATGGGATGAGGCTTGGCTGACGCTAGAGCAATATATACATGAAAGAAACAAGTGAACCGCACCCATGAAGTGACAGCTTCTGTTCAGTGATAAAGACCCAGATAGGCTCTTGCAAGCTGGGTCTCTGTCTTGGTTATTTATATCATGCGAATAGGAAAACCTACTAATATATAAACAAGAAGTCTGAAATCAAAAGTGGTTGGCGATTATCTATTTAATCCTCTGTATAGCTTTAAAAAATAGCATACCAAGCATATTCTGTAAGGAAAGTTTAAACTGTGATAAAACCAGTTTCTGACTACAGGCTATAGACACAGTTAAAATGGGTCAAATTTTCAGTCTTAGTACCTCTGCCCCACCAGTACTTTTGGCAGTAAGGCAAAAAGATCTTGCCATCTCAAGGCTGTGTTTGTATATATATCAATTTAACACAGACAAAAAAATCAAGCATGCTACATCCCTGGTGCGCAGCAACAAAATACAAAACTATGGTGGGACCAAATGCTGAATTTTGATTCAGCCTGAAACTGAAGCCTTGTTAGTTCCCATAACATTTGGGTTCTCTTTTCCTTATAGTTGTGCTCCTTTAGTACTTCACTTCATTGCCTGCTTAAAATTAAGCTGTTTCTCAATTGTTTTTTTTCCTAAAAGCATACATAAAAAGCAAAATAAAAGAATACAATTCAACATGTTTCCAGTCTATGCTATTCCTCTAACTGATGCACTGGGATTCTATAGACAAACACAGCACAGATCAAATTCTCATTTTGGATTGATTTGCCTTACCATTTCAACATCACCAGGTACACAAATTAAACACCCCGATTTCCCTTTACTTCATGATAGCTGTAAAGGCAATTGTGCATTAGTGCTCAGCAGGCCATGCACACCTTCCATGGCTTTAAGGACCGAATTATTCCATTTTAATTAAGTTGTCATTATCAGTAAGTTTTTATGCTTAGAAAGATTCCTGTAGACCCACATTGGTCTGCTGTGAAGTTGAAAGTAAGCTGAACTTCATTGAAGAGGTCTTAAAAGGCTCTTCAGCGATGAAAGGAATTGACTTAGATTAGACATTCCGAGGGATGGGGCACATGCTTATGTGTTCCTACACTAGTGAACACATACAGTACACACCTACTGTTTCATCTCTCCAGAGACAGGCATTTACACTCTTGATTCCACTCTGCTCCTACATGCTTTCTTTTGCCTGAACCACCTGACCATCCATATATAAACCTCTCAGCCATGCACTTATTTCTGTTTTGAACCTGGGAGTAAGTCTCAGCTGTGTTTTAGCTTCATTTGATATCTCTGCCCTGTGCAGGGAAGAGGTGGGTTAAGCAGAGCCCTGCAGCTCCTTGCCCACCGTTTCACTGTGGAGAGCAGAAGAGTCCTTGCTCAACTGGGAGAGGATGACAGAGCATCCTGGCACAGGGAACCGCATGGATGTCCAGCCATGCAACCACATGAAAAGTGCACAAGAGGTGAGGTGCAGTCATAAGAGAGCAAGAGCCTAAGAAAAATAAAATAAAATAAATCTGTTTAGATCTAGCTCCAGGCACTGAGGCTTACTGTACAGCATAAACGTATCTATCTTTGGATATGGCTAGGTAAGCTGCTGCTCTTACCTCCATAAAAACTAAACGGAGGAGTTAAAGATTTTGGAGCTTTACCCTTAACAGTCCCATCTGTCGGATCCTGCAGTAGAATTAGAGCATTGCCTATGTTATAGGGTTTAACAAAAACCAAAACAACATTTGAAAACAAGTCCTTCAAGTACAAAAAGAATAATGTAATTAGAAGACATGGTTCAGAAAATTATGAAAACTGCAAGACAGACAGAATTGTAATGATGACATGATTTAGTATGCAGATTAATGCCTTCTAAACAGGACAGGATTGAAAGTCAATACTTCAGTTTATTGATTTTGGCAATGATTTGTATTTCTTACATCTTTCAACAGTATGAATGAAACACTCTGTATGAATTTACTGATGAAAAACAGGCTTTATATTTGTAATTTGAAAATTAATAAAAATAATTTAAGCAAACTGAAATGAAGGCAACAATGTAATGCTGTTCATCAAGGCAAGTTTCAAGCTTAGAAACTAAGCAAAACCATGAACTGTAAATACTATTTACAACAGATCTGTTTTTAAACAAGTTAAGGGAAAGACAGAAATATGACCTCCAGCAGTCACACCTTTAAAATTTAAACCATAAAGAACACCATCATGTTTTCTTTTGTTTTAGGCTATATTCAAAAGTTTTAAATGTTTGCTCTTTAAAGACCCAACTGGCAAAAATAAGCTACTTTTACAAGTACATATGATGCATGCTTAAAAACTAGTCAGTTTAATTCTGCACTGTGTATCGTACGTGTGGCTCAACAATTACATTTTCCTCATGCAATGCCCGATATTAATTTTAATCTCAGACTGCTCTCTACTGGTAATAAATTATGTTAAAACTCATTAAATGTCTGCAATACCAGAGACATGTAAAGAACTGCAGTTGGTATATAGCCTATCTTCGAATCAGTGCAGGAATGAGACCCTTAAGAAGGCAACATGAATTTGAAATGAAAAGTAAAATGCAAATGCTTAAACCAAAAGGTCATTTCATTTTATATTGACCCATCATGGCCCTATTCCTGCTCCCACTGAATTTCATACCAAACCATGCAGCTGTCCCAGATTATTTGGTAGAGACCTGGTCTTTTGAACATAAATAATTCTTTCTGCACTCAAGCAGGATGGGACTTGCAAGAACTAAACATGCTGGCTGCAAGTGGAGAACACGGACAATTTAGTCCTTGTGCTAGTTCAGCTTTTCTTGACAACCAGAGATTTCTTTGTGAAACTCGAACTTGCTCTTAAATTTGATTTTTTTTTTAATAACAACTACTGGATGCAAAAGATTTTATTTCTTCTCACAATTTCATATCTTAACAAATTGTTCCATGATACTGGAAAGCACCAGGCTAAGCCTGTAACGTAGGCTAAGTACCACATACTATAGCACTGGCATTTTTCTTTTCCCTATGGCATATATGTAATACATTTGATGATAACAGTAAAATACACTGTTCACGGTCTGACCTTGCTTCCACTGAAGGTAGTAGTGAAAGTCCTCTTAAGATTACCAGGAGGTCTACATGCTCTGAACCTCAGGGGAAAAAAAAATTTAGACACTGGGTTTTGTTTTTCTCTTTTAGGTTACAGAGTAGTCAGACTTCAGGCCTTGCTGAGATCCTAGCTCTGAACCTCACTCGCTCCTGAGACAAGAGCTCTTGACATAGACCAGGCACAAATGCCAGATGACTTGGTTCTCGCTTATCTCAAACCAGTGTCCTGGGGGGGTGGGGGGGAAGCAAACCAAAACAAAACCCAACTACTTTTCTGAGATGAGTTGAAGTCCTTTCCCTTTGTCTCCTCTTCCTACTGACTTCAGTGTTTGACCATAGCTTCCCATCACTCTCTGAAACATCTCCTTCTGTCCTAGCACAGATTTGCATGAGGAAGGAAATAACTTAATGGCAGGGATTATTCACCCTGTCCAGTGCAGCATGTGAGAGTGTTGGCCTGGATACCTCTGGTGTCACCCGTTCCTCATTTTGTTTTCCACATGTTCTTCAATAACTGCCCAGACTTAGCTCTACTTCTTGATAGCCATAACCTTCTGTATTGTTCCTCTCCCCCCCAGCTTTTTTTTGCCAAGATGTTTATTAACCAATTTTTAATGCTGGAGCATATACTATATATTGCTTTGTTCATCCTTAAAGTCTGAATCTATTGCAGCCATTAAAATAAACTTAAATCTAGGATAAAAAAATACAAAAAAGAAAAAGCAGAGAAAGCAGGTCACAAAGTAAAGTCCCACACAATCTGGGTTATAATAGAAGTACTGGCTGATTCGTTGCCTCCTTCTGTGTCAAATTAATCCAGTGTGATAATTGTTTGCAAACATATGGATTACATACTGAAAACTCTTGTAGGTCTGGAGAGTTCAAAAGCATCTCTCATCATGGGATCTTGCTTCCATTGAATTGAATCGGATTCCATTCACTTCATAGTTCAGTAAGAATTTTAATGAACTAAATCCATGACTCTAGAATAATTTAGTCAGTGTCTGAGACTTTTTTAAGCTGTGAGAGCCTACCCCCAAACACCACAGCATTGCATGACACAACCCTTCCCAGCAATATCATTAGAAGGATGATCCCAAAGGTGCCCCCCCCTGCAGCTGACTGTCTCAATAGCTGTGCTAGAGGACCCCTTCTTGGCTGGTTCTCTTGGCTGTGTTCAGGGAATCAAAATCAAGGCAAGATCTTACTACAGAATTTCCTAACCCCCCCTGCATTTCCTACAAGCGAAATGGCCTTCATCTCTCTGGCCACTGAATTTCAGAGGGCTGATATACACCAGCAATCATCCTGTTGAAGCAGCTTGTCCCCAAACACTTCTTTCCTCTAGTATCATCGTAAGAAATTGATGATTATTTCAAATTTCATAGACAACACAACATTATACACTGAGCTGTTCAGGAAACATGGCAACGTAGAACATGCAGCTCAGCACTGAGTTACACAGCAACCCACCACAATACCAACGAAAGAAGAATGCATTGATGGAAAATTTTAAAAAAAATTAGAAAAAAAAAGCAAACTCAGAAAGCCCCCACAAAGCCAGGCATCGTTCCAACCATCAGCCAAACAACTCAGACTGGAGAATTTACTGCCCAATTATTACGTGACCAGTTATTGGATAGAGTTGACAAATATTTCCTCCGCTTTCCTTTGCTTCAGAGTTGGCACTGATCTTCTGCCTTTTGGAAGAACTGAAGCTCTTGCCAGGCTGCTTGGCACTGCTCTAATTGACAATTTTAGGGCAGTAAATTAGCAGGGTTTTTCATGTTGTTTTACTTCTAATTTTAATCAGACATACAGCCACTTGGCACACCAAGCCGCACACTCTTCCGTGCAAGTTCACAGTGCCTCCATAAAAATACCCTCATTGAAATGTAACTTAACTTTAAGAGAGTCACACAAAAGCAATGTGCTGACTAAATACGCTAGCACGGTGCATTGAGAGACTGTGAATTCCAATTTCAACCATGCCAGTCATTTGGCATTAAAATATGCACCAGCTGTGAGTGTTTGGATCTCGATAAGTCAGAGTGTGCTGGAAAGCTGACAAGATACTGCTGTGAAAATGTTTCCAGCCCCTAATCTCTGCTGTCTCCTCTTTTTCATATTTTGCTACCCATGCTGGTGTATAATGCAGGGAGAAATAAATGCAAAATCCAAGGAAGATGTGCATGGCGTGACACCAAGTATTTATAGAACTTGTAAGATAGTGCTGCCACTTGCACAGCTCTGGACTCTTCTTTGATGAGTTGTCTCTGGTCAATCTTTCTAAATTGCTAATTTATTTTCCTTACACAAGGAAGAGCTCTGTATTAGTAAAGCTGGGAGATGTAATGTTGCTGGGAAAGGGAGGAATAGTGGGAGTGAAATCCAGAGAGAGCCCTTCAAACTGGGACACTAGCTGCTGTCAAAGGAGCTGAAAAATGAGTCTCAACAAGGAAGTATTTTTGGACTGATTTATCAGTAGAGCATATCATTCTATAAACTCTGTTTTGAGCAAATATTTCTTCCCCTTCTCTCTATTTTTATTCATATCCACATTAAATCTCATACACAAGCCGCCAGATTCTAACCTGCTGAGGAGGGCAAAGTGGTATGCTTCCCATCTGTTCTACTTAGCCAACAAGATGCTCTGGATCCTATCTCACCTTTCTAGAAGGAAAATCTTCCTCCCTTGTTGCAACCATTGTCTCAGCCACACAACAGGGGTAACCAAGGGTGGGGAAGGCTGCAACTTCACTTCAGAGCTGAACCTTTTGTAGCAGAAAGCTGGAAAAGGACTGGTTAAAAGCAATAAGCCACTGTTGGGTTTGCAGCAGTTTCGGCTGCTTTGAGGTTGAGCTCAGTGCTCCGTAGTGGGTAACTGCACCGTTATCCTCCTCACTTCTCTGTCAGTTTCAAGGGATACAAGAAAGGACAACACACAGAACTGAGCACGTTGGCAGAAAGCAGGAACCTTTCAGTCTACACCCCAATTTCCCTCCCCCACTGCTTTGCAAACACAGAGGAACATAGAGGAAAGGCAAGGGCTGGTGAGTAGAAGGGCTAGAACAGCAAACCATGACTGAAGACAGCCCTCCTCCGGCTCTGGGAGAAGTGCAACCGGCAGAAGGGCAGGGGGCTGGTGTAGGAGCTACAGGACAGCCCCACGCCAATGAACACATTCAAATTCTTCACTGTCTAGGTGAAATTCTTGAAAATTGGCAGGATTTTAGCTTTAGCTCAAGGATGTTTTAGTGATGTAAAGGTCTCATAAACCCTCTGGCCTGGGGAGAATTTCATTCATCAAAGCGAGGCAGAGAAGTATCAGAATCATGCATTTATCCAAAGGTGCCACTATGTTCCCCCTCTGGAGCCACCCCCTGTTATTTCCATTAATGTGGCTTCAGCTAGGCAACACCCCTCACACCATACACACACACTCATGCTATTTAAAATCAATTAATATTTTATCAAAATTGTGAGTAAGTAGAAGGAGGATACTAATTACAGAACCTGGCATTAAAGAGGAACTGCCACACTAGATCCTTTTTCCCCAAATGAGGTCTGCAGGGGAGTAATGTAAATTAAGGTATATGCACAAAATTCTGAGCTAGCCAAAGCAGCATTTTACAATCAAAAATACCATTCCACAAATGCAAAGGTCACCTTACATAAAACTGAGCAAAACTGAAAAGAAGTCATTTGATAAATCAAGTACAGAAACAGATTTTTTTTCTCCCTCTCATAGAAATAAAAAAACCCACCAAACCTAAATGCCTTACGGCCAATGTCTGAAAGTAAAAAAGCAACCAGGTGCAACAGCTAAAACCAGAGGAGTTTCCCGTTTCAAGTCAAGCTCACTGCAGGGAAAACAGAGCAAACTAATTATGATGTAAATCCACAATGAATGATGCGGAAATAGTATGCAATGTAAACAATAATTTTGAAATTCCCAGTTTATATCAGCACCGATCTGTTTTATACACTCCAGAAGTATAACTCAGAAAAGATATTTTTGTACTAATGAGACTTCTACTTTTTAATCAAAGAATAAATTAAAGCATTTTCAAAAGCATGCCAGCCTCATTAATTAGTTCCATTAAAATGTAAAAGATGAGTACATACATTTGCCTTGCTCTGTGCTTGCATCTCTTTACCTTAAATATCCTACCATATATTATTACAGGCATGGTTGGAAATAACATCTATTATTAATATTCCTTCAGACCTCTCATTAGAAGATCCTGCGTTCAATTGTTTACAATTTATCTCAATTATAACTATTTGGGCTAAGTTTTCACAGTGGGCATTTTAGAGAAATTCAGCAAAAGCAGTTCTGCCTTTTCAAAGGGTAAGATAAAGGAAAATAAAGTATTACATCTGTGTCAAGAAATTCTAGCAATTGCTGCCTGAACATTAAAAACAGAAAATACATTTTGGAAAAGGTTTGAAATCTAAGAAAAGGCTGCTTCATGCTGTCCCTATGAAAATCCATTGGCATTTAGGAAGTTATAATCCATTCTGGTTTTCATGAACTAATTTATGCATCAAAGGTGGACTAAGGCTTTCAGCTTCATTCCTTGATTGCACCAAGCTACAAGCAAGAAAGCACCAGGATGGGGATGCTGCTGACTGCCCACCTGGCTACAATGACTTCCGCTATAGGCACCCTCTTCCACCAGGTTAGAAGCTCCATTTGCTCGTGATGAAGCTCCTATTTCCCCTTGACATTTCCCTATGCAGAGGGTGATAGAATACCATTGGGGCAGCTTCTCTTAGCTGCAGTGAGAGAGATCTCTGCGGACTTAGGCATTTCAGCCCTTTCAATCACTGGATACCTCCAGTAGGTATTAGAACAATGCCTCAGGACAGAATTGCTACATATTCAGTTCTCTTTTCAAAAGCTAGAAAATCACCCAAATCAAATATCCACATGCTATTTTCTGGAATGTCTTTGGATGGCCACACTTATCACTCAAAAGTGAGGAAATGCTAAATTTAAGCTTGTCTCTGCAACCATAAGCCATTCCTCTTTTTGTAAGAATTATCCTAGTCT
>NW_009259312.1:223756-286543 GCF_000687185.1 Egretta garzetta | reverse complement strand
ATAAATGAGCAGTGATTCAATAATATCTCTTTCTGTCACTGTTCATTACTGGTCTAGAGCCTTATTTTTTGCATACTATTTAGACCAAGTTCTAAACCCAGCATTGTTTCTGTGTTTGCCAGTGCAGCATCAGACCATTTCCAATATAATAATTGACTTATTTTCACAATTTCCCTGTAAGATAAGGGGGTTTATTATTCTCACTTAGAAATGGCAAACTAAGGCATTGAGTCCTATTGTGTGCGTGTCATAAGCTGAAGGAGGAGTTCTAACATAAAAGCCAAGTGAGGACAGAGGAGGAAAAAAGCACTGTATGTTTGACTGCTGACCACTCTCACAAATTGGAGAATTGGATCCATGTCTAACACTGCATTTCTACACACAGCTAATTGAACCTGCAAAGATGTGGGCCCCATTATCTGCAAACACAAGATGCCAATAACACTCGTGCACCGAGGCTAACAGTCTGGTTTGCAAAGCTCTGCCAGCTTGTGAGGACAGATGCTTACTTGCAGCAAGGAAAGGTATTGATGTTACTAAGGGGCAGAACACAGGAAGTTGCACAGGGTCTACGACAGCCTGGTAGTGATTTGCCAGCAAACACGTGCTGAGCAATCTACAAACCAAGCACTCAGCTCAGCATCCAACCACATGGGCACCAGCACAGTTTGGTCAAAATGCTCAGTAGCTTGCTCTTCCTCTAGATGCACATTCTAATGAAGGTCATTTTTGAAGGCAGCCCTGGCTGCTTAGGACAAGCCTCGCTGCAGCTCCAGAGCCCCCTCCTGGCCCACGCAGGCCTGCACGCTTCAGGCAGGGCTGGAGCAGCTGTGCTTTTCATGAGAAAGGCAATTCCATTAAACTAACAGCTGTGAATGGAGCAAGAATTTACTTTACTGTGACTTTATTTTCTGTGATTTTATCTACTTATCTTTACTGAATAAAGCAATTTGAGTCTGATTTTATTGTCTCATCGGTCAGACTAACAGGTGTCCCAGTTGCAATAGTTACCAGTAGATATGCGTTTCCTCTGAAACTGAAGGAATGACTTCAGACCTTTTTGGTTCTGTATCACAGGGATTCTTTAGAGAGGAAGAATCAGCAAACAAATGTTTGTTTATTACAGTATTAGCACTAGACGTTAATTGGCAAGAGTGGCAAACCCAGCCCATTGTCACTGTAAATGCAGAAAGAGTACAAAAATGGAATTTCTCAGAGTCAGCACACAAAACACTCTCCTTGTGATACCAAGCCCTAGTCTGTGTGGGCTGACAGTACCACCACATTTACTGCATGCTGACAGCTGAGTTAAGAAGTGTAACACTATGATACAGAGGTGTCAAGATTGCTGAAATTAATACTGGTATGTGTGGTGTTTAGCTTGTTGACTCAGCTGTCTTAGGTGCGTTAGAGAAGCAGCATCATATGACAGTAGAGGCACTGCAATTTAGCATAAAGTAAAGCTATTTCTTTTTGGAAAGATTTCTGATGCTTTCTTTGAAAATGTATATTTTATACTAGACTCTTAGCTGAAGATATCAGTTTCCTGCACAGGCATATGTCTGTTATTACAGATGGGGAAAATGTAGCAGAGATGGAGCTACTCAGAAGGAGAGCGGCCAAGTGAATGATTTAGGATTCTGACTTATGATGCTCTACTCCTGTTCCCTGGCTCTAACCAAGATTCACTAAGCCTTGGAAGACAAAGGCTTTTTACTGTTGCAATAAGTGGTATCCTTTCAGAACTCAGTCACTGTCACCAAGCTGAACAACAAAATGACTCAGAACCAGGCTGTAAGGCTGGGGAGAGGTTCCAGAACCTCCTTATTTACAGGAGCATGTGTCTATTGCTTGTTCAGGGGAGAGGCTGCTCAGCACAAACAATCAAGGATCTGGTTTCAAGTTGAGCAGTTCCAACACCATCCAGCAGAGATAATGGTAGTTCTCTGCCTCACGTGTTACTAAATCCCTTGCAATGGTTTACATACTCTGTACAGATCAAGGGTGAAAGGACCTTGATACCTGAAGAGAGATTAACAGAATATTTTCGTTTTTTCTTTTTATAAGTTAACTTAGTCTGATGTGGGAGGTTACTAGGGTATCTTGAAGTCAGCATACACACCTGAGTAACAAATCTGCTGCTCTGAATCATGTAGTAAAGACAAAATTGTCTTCTACTGAAATTGTTCCAGTATAGACAAATCAAAATTTGGATCTAGAATTTCATTATGTTCTTTTTGAGGGGAGAGGAAGAGTGGAATCTCCCATCTTACCCAGAGATCTGCTAAATGCTTTGCATTTGCTTTGCCTCAGGGACCTCTTGAGATCAGCCCAAATCTTAGGAGGTTAACAGAAAGCCTCAGACATCCATGACAATGAGCACAGTGAGCTACTGACACAGATACCATGGCTTCCTGCATAAACACTGTTTTCTTCACATCCAAGAACACTAAATTCTTACTGACTAAACCTTGGAGTAGGCTAGAGTTTAACACCACTAGCATGAACGCTGACCCTACTGCAATGAACCTCAGTGTTTCCTCATCAAATCGTGAGTGCAGCTGTGCTGATGATGTATTTCCCCAGAACATCCATGCTTCAGAATAGCTCGCTGGGGGCTGAATCACCTCGGGCTGAGCAAGAAACTGAATGCAAATCTCTCATAGTCTAGGTATGCACTCTGACCACTGGCTGTTGTGCCAGCCCTCTCCTCAGAACCTCTTCTTCTGGAAGTATTTTCAAACAGGGGAAGGGGGAAAACAACCTGTTGTCAGACTTCACTACTACCCACTGGTCTCCAAACAGCTCACCCCAAATTTATGGAGTAAATGGCAGTCTTTTCCTTAGTCACAGCAGTATTAATGCAGCCATGTTAAGTTTTTGCTTGTTCAGTAGGTGGTGTAACTTCTGCAGCTTGTTACTGCTTCAAAACAAGGACCTTGCCACCTGAATCTTGTATGCACTGGAGCTCATGCCAGCACTCCCATTAGCCACTCAAGGACACACTAAGTCATTGTGCACATTCTGTATTGGGTCTCCATGGAATAAGATTCAACTGGAACAACCAATAAAATGTTATGCAAGTGCAAGCCATAAGAGAAGTACCTTGCTACTGTCCATCAGGAAACTGTTGTACCACACTTACGAAACAAGTCATGAGAACTTTTGAAGAACTAGAAGCACAGTTTTTGCAAAATTGCTACTTGTCTTTCTTACTATATGGATAAAACACATTCCACTGAGAAACTCTTAGAGTTGCCTCCAGAAAATGTACTTCTGTCATTCACATTTCTTAGGATAAGCTTGAGTCAAGAATGTAACCATGTAAGGAAAATAGGAGTAGGGCTTGCTCCTGCTAAAATTAGGGGGTTTCTTAGCCTGACCAGGTGCATCAGAAATGATAACACAGGCTTGTTAAAGACAGACACATTAACACAGGAAAGTTTTTAAGTTAATCTGACACAAAGAAGGTAAGTAATTTCTTGTTTCTGCTCTATACAGGTAAAGACGTTATACCTTTATGTCTATCTACACCTATGTCTACATATCCCTATCTATCTATATTTAGGTTCAGCTTGAATTTTTCTTCTTGATTTAAAAATATTTCACTGAGCTACAGCAAGAGGAAAGTTACCAAAACGTCTTAAACAAACACATATACAGATACTTATGTTCCAGGCTCTACAACAGTCACATTATAGTTTTAAGTGCACATCTCCTACAAAGAAATCTGAGGTTGTCAGTCATTACATTCGTGTTACCTGAACATCTTGTTTTTTACTGAAGTTTCCATGCACAGGCAATATTAACATCTGTTTCGAAGATCTTTGCTGGAATTGTAGCTTCACACAGCCAAATTGCCTATGCTTCCACCGAGGAAATGGCTATTTATTTTATGCAGCCATCTGGGCTCTAAATAGTATGTTTTGTCATTTGTGGTCTTGTTTTCCAGGGTTTCTTGTACGAAATTTGATTCCTTCATAACTTATTTCTCCTGTAAATGACTTTTTTTTTAGTAATCAAACTTGTGAATGAGTGTTTCATAAGAGATTTGCAACACTAGTGTCAATTCATAAATATTTTGGATCTAGAGCCAAACCCTAATCGCACAGCTTTGATGGTGTATATTTATGGGTTTTTTTCTGTGAAATCATATGTAAAAATAGTCTTTACGAAACCCTCTCCCAGTTAGATGAAGGACATACGTTGTTGCAGAATTTAATACTTCAGGATGATACTGGTTGAGACTGATGGTAACCTTTACCTACAGTCTACTAATTTTGCTTGGATTATGATAGAAATGCAAATACTTCTTTCCCTGCTCAGATCCTACCTTCTCAGATTTCCCCTTAATTGATTTTAGTCTCAGAGTTATGTGTCACAATCCAGAAAGTATCCGGTATCATGGAAGGCCGCTTATGGAAATGGTAAGAAATCCTGAATCCCTGCTTGCTTCAGTCACAAACCCGGTTTGTGTTACACCATAGAGCTCACTGACACAAGGGAACCAAGAGCAGGACTCCAAGCACCCTAAAATCTGTTTGTTTATCTCTAGATATACAACCAACATTCCCCTTTTACCCACAAAAAAGAGAGCTCTCTGTCACATAGACGCAACACTCCACTTTTCCACACAAGCAAGCCAAGAGATCTCTTCTCCCAGAGATCTACCCCACACAGGAGCCAACACCACACCAGTCCATTCTCTGCATTTCCTGGTACACCTCTTCCCTGGCCGCATCCTCCACCATGGGGAGGTTCTCTCACTCTTCCCACCAAGGGTTAATTTTCTTGCCATTGTTACTTGCTCTGTCAGGGAGGCCAGCCACACAAAATACCAACCAAGCTGCCCTTTCCTCTTTGTGAGATGGTGAAGGGGATAAAGCAAGTAACAAGCTAGACCACAAAGAATAAAGAGACTAGGCAATATAAGCTCATTCAGTTTATTCTTCTCCTCCTCCTCACAGTCTAATCACCAAACAGAAGAAACAGCCCTATTCCCTCTCCTCTTCATCACCTATGCTATCTCCACTCCTAAACATAGGTTTCAAACTCCAGGAGACAGAGAAGAACATATTGATATCAACTCCCTAGATCAATTTCTTTTGTTCCCCTTACCTTGAGCATCACTTTATATTGCGTGTCTTCCTTACCAGCTCTGCACAATCTACCCTGCTTCTACTCTGTCTTGTTCTTTACCTTCTTTCCACTCAGGTGCAGTGGCCTAATCACCAGATTCATACCTTCACCTGAATCGGACACTAAGTGGTAAATGGCTGATGGCAAATGCTTTCCATGCAGCAATCTCAATCTCTTCATCCAAGCTATTTCTTAAAGAATTCTTTCAAGAATACTTTTACATGATCAACATACCTTCAAAGTCAAGGTACCAAGGATTAATACAGAAACCCCAAAGCCTGTTATATTCAAACAGAATGCAAAAAGGAACAATTTATTGAGTCATTTAAGATTATATATAGTATCCAGAAATTCCATAAAATTCGATAAAGCCTTAATTCAATGCTGGCCTTTTCTGGAGCTGGCATGTGGTTTCTTTTCCTCCAAAACATCACTCAGATTCAAACTGTACTCTTCCAATCTATCAAACCATGACTGGGATAGAGGGAGGATGCTATCACAAATCCAGAGAAATGTATTAATAGCAGGTTTGCCTACACTGCTGTCAACAGGTCCACAGCATTTGCAAGGAGACGATCAAATCTGAAAGGAGACAAAACCCTTTTCAGCTGGTTGTCTGAATGAATCAAGAAATAATTATTCTTTCCTCTGAGGCTAAACTCAGACAGATAGGCAGATTT
This sequence comes from Egretta garzetta, assembly GCF_000687185.1. Lineage (NCBI taxonomy): Eukaryota > Metazoa > Chordata > Aves > Pelecaniformes > Ardeidae > Egretta > Egretta garzetta. Next base: position 280,724 of record NW_009259312.1, on the reverse strand, counting down.
CTCCCCTTGCTCAGCAGAAGTAAATATGAGTAAAACGGGTCTGAGCAGCTATGCCACTTTAGGAGCCTTGGCTGTAGAGGAAGCTCTACCTCTCTACCCTTTAGCCTGTGACATAAACCACTGGTCCCTTAAGTGCCTGACTACTTGCCTTTAACTGGAGTCACTGAGCTCAGGAAGGTGACAGCTTAGCAGGAGGCTCATGTTTGCTGACCATCTGTGTAGATGATCTAGCTCATGCACTAGGAGGCAATTAACAGCAAGGTGTGGCTGTGAAAGGCACTGGTTGGAGGGATGTATGATGCCCGCCAGCATGCTTCCTGGTTCAGGCAAGTGCTGTTCCCATTCACTGGGAAGCACGAGCAAATTCTCCTTAAAACAAAGAAGTGGAGGAGCAAATGATGAGACTCTGCACCTGACAGCATGCGTAACTTCAGGACAGGACTGGACCTTCCCTACCCTGTAATGATGAGTAAAACCAAATTTTATTACATATTATAGGGGCTTACTAAAGCAGTCTGACCACACAATGTACCAAAAATAATTATGATCTGCCCAGCTGCTATATCTATAACAGATTTAATAACAAGGTGAAGAGTGAATGGGAAATAAAAAGTCTTATACACATCTCATTGGTCATTTTTTCCTATATGACCAGGATGTCTATGTGGGGAGAACTGAGTAATGGAGAGAGAATTAAAGCACAGATTATATTTAAAGGGGGAGTGAGGTCTGTCCTTGCACTACACTAAAGCAATGGTCTCCTAAGTGGGGTGGGTGCGCTCAAGGGGGTACGTAAGACAGTCCATTGGAAGGAAGAAAATATTTTTCATACCACTAATAAACTGAAAAAAAAATTAAAAGCAGTGTTCATTCCATCTTTATCTCATCCTTTTTAAATTTTTATTTTTGTGTATGTTTTACAAGTTACAAAAACATATCAGTACAGTAGTAGGGGTACATGCTCAAAAATATTTCAGTGATGGGGCATGTGATCAAAAAATTTGGAAACCCAAAGGACTGGTCTGGCAGGTAGCACCAGGTCAGCTCTAAAACTAGAACTAGTGCTGAAACAGCTGGAGCAAGTATGTGTTAGACCCGCTATTCTACTCACAGAGCTCATGCTAGGACCTGAACATCCTGCCCTGAACATCAGCCCATGTGGAGGCCATAGTAAAGCAAACAATCCTCTGCATGGTAAAGATACACCCACAGAATAAGGGAAATTCAGTTATTCGTTACGCCTCTTTGTGTAATGTTCCAAATAATTGCATAAATGTGAGATTCATGCTGTACCAACCCTAACCTGTCAAGATGAACTACAGGTGATGTTTTAAACTTACCATAGTATTTTTTGCAGACTTGGCAAATCCTAAGCATGCCATTCAGTATTGGCTATATGCTTACTGATGGCATTAAGCAAATAGAAAAGCGATTGTTATAAGAAAAAAAGTTTGTTGAAGAGTATGAAAATTGCTGCAATAGATAGTAATTCATTTGGGTTTATCCTTCCATTCTTAACAGTATATATTACTTAGCTGATAGATCATAACAGCTCATTTAAAGCATAAGGTCTATTGCATAAATATGTGGTCAAGAGCTCTTTAATGCACACCACTGTTACTGTAGACCATAACAGGTGGTTTACATCCATCAGCCTAGTTTGTCACAATCCATTTTAACCTGAAAAAAATCTCCATTACTTTGTATTTGCCAATGTGCAATTTAAGCCAATTGTTTGGTGCCATAGCTGAGCACTGTTTGAGCATGGGAGGTGAAATACTGAAGCAACTATGAAGAACAGGCATCACTATCATCAGACAAATCACAGGAGACTCAAATTCAGTGTTAATAATGGAGACGCTTGCCATATGCTTACATAGGACAAACAATGAAAAAGATCGTATGGGAGACATTATTTCTCTGTTTAACTCTGTACTCAGCTACTTTAAAAACCTACGAGGTACCATTAATGCTACATTTATAGTTAAAAAGCAGTATCTGCTTGCTACCCCCGCTTCCCAGCTCAACTGTCTGCTACCAGCCAGCTGAGAAAGCTTTGCTGGGAAAGGGGGTGCAGCCCAGCTCATCCATTGTAGCGACAAGTTTGTTTTTCCACAGGAAAAGTCTTTTGGCCCTTTGGCACATTTTCTCTCTTCTCTGCCCCAGAAGTAGAGACAAGTGGTTGAGAAGGTCAGATGTAGGCACCTAACATTGCAGGTAAGAAACGTATGGAGTTCAGAAAGTAGATTTCAGCTGTTCCTAAGTGCAGGCAAAAGCTAATATAAATGCTCAGAAAACCCAGCTGTCTGTCTCTACAAGTCTCTTTGCTCAGAATGTGATTCTCTATAATCATGTCATTCAAAGAGACTTTTGTTAAGTACTGAGGGAAAAGTGGCTTCCTTTGGTGAGGAGGGGAAAATGACTGTTGCTGCAAGCTCTCCATCATCTAAAAACAAGTCCAAGATGTACTAAAGCTCCCTAAATTTTTATTCCCAACAGAGCTAGATAAGACCTGTGTTTTCCTGACAGGCACTCCTCCCATGTCAAAATCTACTTCCCTGTACAGTTTTGCAGACATCCTCCTGCCTGCTAGGTTGGATGATAAATAAATGCCCATCATGTCTTTATTTAAGAAAGATTTTCTTCTTGCTGCTTTTTTCTTTTTCCTTGCATATTTGGGGAAAGATACCCTTCCCCCAGCCAGGAAATAGCCATTTTGAGGTAAGACCTTAAAATTGATGATTTTGAAAGTTTTCCCTATTGCCATGCTGTTCTGCTCCTGCATTCCTGTGGTGCCAACAGATGAAGTTGTAAGCCTGCTGGCCTCCCTGCATCTAATCCTGATACTACTCAGCAGCAGGGAAGGTGGGCAAATGTTCACTAGCAGTTGTTGGCAAAGAAACACAGCAGGATTTAAACTGGATGACGCCACTGCATGTGTAAAACAACCATTTGAGCAAAGGCTGCTAGAGTAGCATCTTTAACCAGTAAAACAGAACTGTGTATTAACCTTTTGCTTCCTAGCTAACTGCATTGATGAGTTATGATTAATTATAGTTATGGGGTTTTTTTTAAAACAAACCCCTAAGTTTATTGATAAAAAAAAAAGATAAATGCCTGTAGCATTTGCTGTTACAGACTCTTATATGTGACCACGCTAACAAAAATAAGTTGCAAAAGCCAAATGGGAATAAGGTTCTCTTGCATCCTGGTAAAATGTTCCCAAGGTCATTTTTCCCATGATCTTCCTTCTCTTCCTTTCCAGCTTGCACAGTCTGGTCTTTAATTGATGTGCCCCAACCCCAGATGTTTCACGGTTTAACCATGGTTGTTTTATAGCATTCTAGGACTGTTACAAATGGGGAGGACTATAACAGTAATTTGCCATGCTTATCCACTATTCCAAAGCTAGATCTCAGTCACCTACTGTGTCATCAAAATAACTGGTCAACACCATCCCAGTAACTGCTTTTCCCCAGGCTCTCGGGTTTCCTTGCTTCTGTTGTTCATACAGACCGTAAGAGCTCCTTCTCCTTCAAACTGAATTCCATCATTCTTTAAAGTTATCAGTTTGGTATCTGAGAAATATAACCTGAAATAACTTGATATATCAGCTAACGATGCACCCAGTGTTGGGAGTGGGAATGAACTTTTTCCTGCCCTTCCTCAAAGATGATAGGAAAAGATGGATCACATGGACAACCACAATTCTCTACACGATTAGCTACTGCAATTCATAAGGCCATGCTTAACTGAGGAAATTTCTTTTCAGTAATGCTGCTACCTACCTGGTCCCTTTAACTGTAGCAGGACTTTCCTATAAGGAAATGTATGCAAGAGCATTTTTTTATCTGTGTACTATCTCCCCAGATCTCCTAGCCATGCAGTAAGTCCTGAGCACAGGATGTTATCTCTCCTTTTATTTGGCCGAGTTCCACCATTCCACATTTAAATCATCTGTGTTAGTGCTGGATCAAGCACCTTGAATAAGAAAGTGGTAAAAGCTTGGAGAGTCAGTAAAAACCTTAATGGGATCCTGGGCAAGAGTGCAGTGCTAAATGGCAGGCCAAGCAGATGCATCAGAAATCTCCTTTTCTAAAGGAAAGTGGTTTTAATAATTTTACTTCAAGTCAGCCAATGATCTACACTAGGTGGAATACTGAACAGCTCTGGCCTTACAGGCTGAAAAATCACATACTTGAAAATCAGGTTGATGGGAGGCAGCAGGTCTGTAACATCCATCACCATTCTCCCTTCAGAGGGCAGCTCTTTGTAGAACTGCCATCATCTTTCCCACATTGCCCAAATGTCAGCTGACACCACCAAACCTACAAAGCTACCAGACAGTGATGGTGGTTGATACTACAAGAGCAGCAGCTGTTGCAGAGTGAAGCTCTATTCCACTTACCCATACACAGAATAGAACACACACACGCTCAAAGATTTATCCGCTTGGCTAGGAAATGCATGTAGGGTAGTGGACTCTGCGAGGCGGTGTAGTAAGAAACATGCCTTTTGTGAAGGGACTTGGAAGCAGTACAATGAAACTCAGAAGGCTACAATAGTACAGCTGTGGACAGTTTTTCACTTTCATCTAGCAGAAACCATTTTTTATTTTTTCCAGTGTTTTGTGAGAACAAAACAGTTTTGAAGCAGAAAGATCAGAAGCAAAACTGAGTTGGACAGAGACAGTCGCTCCACTGGGACCTTGCAGGGGAACATGAAACACTTTTTCCAGGGAGACCTTTGCACTTAATTTTAGCTGTGCACCCAAGCCTAGGTCGGCAAAGGATCAGAAGAACCATAACATTTCAAAATTGCATCCCTTAAATGGAGACAAGCTGGGAAAATATTTGTTGAACAATGAAGTACATTCTCCTGCTACATCTGCACTACCTGACAGTGCATGCATTTCAGCTGGGTAAAATCGGCCCCAGAACTGAACCTCAAGCCTTCAAAAATTAAACCAGTTCCCCAATCATGGGGATTTTGCTTAAATACAAATTTGTATTTGGCTTTGGATTTTTAAGCTTTAGAGTTCAAATCTGTTCTCTCACTGTAACTCACAGAAGCTTGGGTTTCATTCCATTGTGTTTATTTTTTAAGTTCAATTCTCATGACTTTGAAAGCTCTCTAAAGGTCAGATGGAGAGAAGTACCAGACATTGCCACAATTGCCTGCAGTGTAATGCAGTCATTTCATATTGTTTTAAAGCTTTCCAAAAATCATCTCAACTCTTTCTCTCCATCTTACAGAATGTGATTAAAGGCGTGGGTTATGTTTCAGAGGAAACAGAAAGCCAGACAATGCCTTTGCCATTAGATGTGGTGCAGGCTCTGGGTGATGTGGTGAAAGAGCTGTTGAAGCCCTATCATAGCTCCTGTCTTCAGGGTAGTGGCATCCACTCTTGGACACAGCTATTGTGCATTGGGGCAGGTTGTTTAGCCTTGTATTTATTTAATCTTTGTGAAGATAAAGAGGGATGTTCCACTGAGAGCTCTTTTGTTTCACTCTCTATCAGTTCAATAGGAGAGAGAGCAGATCTAAAGCCACAAGCAATGGTTTGTAAGTCTTCTAAAGCCTTGTCATCATATGCTGTATTATGTTGTCTTTTTTACTGAGTGACCATTGCTCTATTGTACACTATCTGCCTTTTTGCGACTTGATGAACCACATTGTAAAAGGTAGAAATCAATAAAGTTCTCCAGAAACCAAAACCACCGAGGGAAAAATGTTTTCCTGCAGCACCATCTTGTGGTCCCTGATTTTAGTACTGAAGGTGTCTCTCCCTGGGCCTGGAAGGTGGAAGGTCTGCTGTGCAGACTTGGGAACCGCACCCAGCCCTGAGTAGCTTCTTTTGCTAGCCACAAAGGCACTGTGAGGAGTCTCATAAGAATGCTTGTGCGTTCTTCTAGCTCACCCAGGCCCTAATCAAGATCTCTGAAGGGACAGAAAGGACAAAGGAAAATTGAGTTTAGCTCAGCAACATGCAGCTTGGTATACAAGATACGCACCAGGAGTTTAGGCGTGGGGAAAAAGACATGTTCCAGGTACATCTCGGGTAACCCCATGCTGAAGCTGTTCTGTAGCATGCTAAGGTCCAGCAGTACAAAAACGAACAAACAAAAAATTGTTATCAAAGGGATCTGAATATTTAGTAGTGGAAGTAAGCAGTCGATCACAGTGGATCAAAACATCCACGTTTCTGTGACAATGTCAGTACAGTTAGCATCACACACAGGCCTGTGAATGACTGTCTCTGATTTGACTGTAAGGTGATGATCTTGACCTTCGATAACAATGAAATAGCTATTATGACATTTTAGGTACAGATAAGTTATTTATGCAATACCCATGCATGACAGCTATTGGTTCAATGAACTGTCAAGGTACTACAGAAATTAAAATTTAAAATCAGAGCTTTTGTCTCCTCCCAACTGAAAAACAAAACTTCCAGCTTTTTAGAACATCTTTACAACAAAGCTGCTACATGGAAAAGGGACAGGGCCCAAATCCATGCACTGCACTCTTGACTACTGTCCTATTAGGGGGAATACAACCCTTGCTGTGTCACTTTCATCTCACCTCCTCCTCTTACAGCGCATATATTTTGTTTATGCTTATCTTGTTCTGGTGCTGCCAGATACGGTTACTGCAGATGCACTGATTGCTTACTGTTAAATACAGTTGTTTTATCAGTATGTGTCCCTTTGTCAGAATGTTAGGTGACATTGAAAGCACTTGTGCTGTCAATGACATGGAAACAGAAGGAATTTATTACCCTTCAAATCAAAACCATAAAGCACCGTGTGAAAGCCTAGCTTCCTTCAGAGCACAGCTCACTCTCTATAATCACCATCAGCCATGAGGATCTATGTGGTTTGTCACATGCACATTTCAGCTGTGACAATGCCCCTAAATTCATGTAGCAGGAAACTGTTTTTATCGTTGTCAAAATGTCTATATACATACTTCACCATTCATAAAAATAATATCAAGAAATAGCAAATACACGTCAGATTTCGAAGGCAAACAGAGCCCTATTCAGTCTCCATCATTCTGCTGCTCCACATAAAAAAAAAATCATAACTTTTGCTTACAAAATTATAACCAAATCATCTGTAATACAATGCTACTGTCAATGGTTGCAACATCAGACTTTGAAGCTCCTGCATATAGTTATGTCTGACCATCAGTAAGTACTCCCACAATTTCATGAGACTGTCCATATGCGTATTCCACCCCATTATACTTGGATTTTAAGCAATGCCTTTTTTAGAAATGATGAAACTAAGAAAAATTTATTAAATGGGAAGTCCTGAAAGTACGCATTGTTTCTTAGAATCACTCATAATATTTATTCTCTCTTCAATTTAGGAGCAAAGCTTCATTCCTTCCAGTTGTAGCTCTTGGCAATCCTGCTACGTGGACTTCACAGACCCAAAGAAAAATGACCAGTGATTGCATTATTATGGGTGATACCAATTTCTGCTGAGATTCTTTTAGGTTCTCACTCTTTCTTTGCACTCAGCTGCTGAAAACTGTTACACATTTGTTTCTTTTGTTTTTGTTACACTACAGGGAAACGGAAAGAAATTGCATTTTGAAATCACCCACCTTGGGAGACAGGCCATCCCAAGATCAAAGAAAGTTCTGTGATGCAGTGTTATACTGCGGAGAGAAACGCTACCAGAGTTACCTCAAGCACTTTGTATTTTGTCCAAGCATATCTTCAAAGCAACTGCCCAAGAACAGATTTCCCAAATCCTCTGCAGCCCAGTAGAGAATTAGCCGTTCTCCTCAGTAAGAGTAGCACTACTGTGCTATGGTGCCATCTAATACTGAAACAGCATAAGCTTCCCACTCGCTACCAATTTAATTCACAACACCGCTCTCTTAATCCAGATAATATTCTAACAGTGACCTCTAAACTGAGACAGGCACTTAGCTGGTATCTTGATATCCCTCCACATGGATGCTATACTAATAGGAGAAGACTGGCTTTATTATTCAGGAGTTGCCATAAGCAGTTTTGCCTTTCAGTGTTACTAGGGTTTTTTTGTACAGGAGACATGGAATGTGCACGAAGAACTAGAAATGAAGACCTTCTATTGTAAAATCAATAGCTCTGTCAAGGGTTGACAACATTGTATTACTTTGATACTAAAACAAAACATCTCATTTTCTAGGGTATACTCAAGTAATCCTGATGTCCTTCTGCTTGAGGTCTTCAAGATGGATGTTACTCTACACCAAAGGGAAAAAAAAATACTAAACATCAATATAACTAGATTTAAGGACATCTTTACATTTTTGCCAAATCAATACTCTCCCTAAAATATCCCATTATTGTCCAATGACCTCACTGACACTTTTTATTTCCTTGTCACCTTTAGTAGGCTATAGTTTAGCATGCTCATGTGGAGTAAAACAGCATCGAATTCTCAGATTACATTTATTTCAGTAGTCAATTGCTCTTCAGCGTTGAGGAAGAATGCCAAGACATGGAGCTATGTAAACATGTCAGCTGTAGAACACCCCTATCCATACAGAAGGGCAGATTTCTCAGTGCTTGTAAATGGATCTGCATATCCTGAAAGCAACAAAACCTTACTTTGCTTTTCCACTTTCCCATGCAACAGTTTGCACATGGGATAAGGAACTGTGAAATGGCAGAGGACTTAAACCTAGGACTGTAATATTGTCCATGGCTTGCTCTGCTATAATTTAGCATCCCAGCACAGCAATCAGATTCTTGCAGACTCTTTACTTCTCCCACGACAGAAATTGAAGGTGACCCCAGAAAAACAGTGCCTTTTGACAGAGTCTACTGGACTGGGAAGCAACAGGCATTTAGTACTACATATGTTTAGCTTTCTATAGAATATTGATATAAGATAACAATCCTAAACTCAAAGAACAAAAGAATATTCCAAGGTTAGTTTACCTTTTTTTATTCTTCTGGTCCTTAGGAGCCTTTCTTCCAGTCAATCCAGTAAAAGGCCATAAGCTTCTTCATTATGTGCTCTTTTCTTCTGCACAATTTGCTCTACTTCCTTGTTTGCCTTTCGTAAAGGATTGATGCATTGACTGCAACATATTAAAACAACAGCTGAAATTGGTTGACTTCTAAAGAAGGAATTTAGAGAAGATCACCTAGACTTTAGCCATGAAATCCTAGCTCCAGTGTGTGTGTGTGGGTGGGGAGAATCAAATGCAAAGCTACACAGTTGATTTCAGGGGCCACCACAAGATTTCATAACTAGAACACGGACAGATCAAGGCTAGGAAAAGCATTTCATTAAGCTTTTCATATCTCTTACATTTTCTTAATGATTTCAGCTCACCTTCTGATTAATGTAATGCCACCATGACCAGAAATTTCCCCAGGAACTAGTCAACTAAATTCTATGGCCTGCTTCCCACAGCTGTACTAGGAATTCAGCAGAAGGAAATGAAGACTTCTAATTTTTACTCTATTTTAAAAATCTACACAGTATTATTCAAATATAGCAGTAGTTAGGTGCACCTGCATTTTCCTAACCTCTACTGTCTTAACCTACCCATCACTGCATGTGGTTGTTAATGAAGACTAAAAAAACTGAGAGAAATAAGATAGGATATCACAGTTATGGACATAGCAAAAGCATCAGAGAACACTGCTCAAGAAAAGAGGGATTATGTTGGTAGCACACGAGACAAACTGTCAATTACCAGGGAACGGGCACACGTAAATTCTGCTTCCTGCATGAAAAATACCACTGGAAGCAGGCAAATACCCAGTTCATCAGTGGGGATGTGGAAGTAACAAAGCCTCACTGACTTGGAAAATTATTAGTGCTGATCAAGCGTGGCAAGCGGAGTCCTCCTCAGTTCCGTCTATCAGTTTTACAGGAATTCCATACTCCTACGTATTCTTAGTCTGGCCACATTACGGAATTACCTCTGCGGTCCTAGTCCTGGGCATCTCTTGACAAACAGCCACTCCTAGCTACATAGTATGAGTGCCTGCAAAAGCTTTCCAGGGCTTGTTGCCCAGGTTTGCATGCACTCTCTCTTTTTTTTTTTTTTTTTAATATAAATACAGACTCCTGTGGGAAGCCTTGGAATTTGCTCTAGAAGAAGCACAGTGGAACTAATACATTATTTCAAATTTCATCAGCAAAAGCCCTCTTATTTTTTGATAAATCTAGAGAACAATTTTTATTTCTGTGCACATCCACTGCAGTACAGTTTTGGCATTGTACATAGGACCCTCTCAACAATGACCATACAATGTTGAAAACAAAAGAATTTCCATCCAGAAAGAAGGTTTTAGGCTCATTAAAGGAGTACTTTTCAAAGCCATATACTCTGTCAAACATCTCTAAAACTAGTAAAACTCAAAGTTACAATGTTATAGAATTGTTCCTTTCCTAGAACTCGAATATATGATGTTGGAAATTAAAACCATTTAGCATCTGGTTAACCACTGCATTAAAAAACAAAGCAAAAAACAAGCCATAGCAGAACAGCAATATTCCCAGTTTCACTGGCTATGAAAAAAACACAGAAATGATCATTTAAACATTAATGTGAATTCTCTCAAAATGAACACATATTAATTCATTTTCCAGAAAATTTATGATAATTTCATGTTAATTCTTTGCCTCCTGTTTTCAGAGTCACTGATGACTCAGTGCAGCTATCTGTATGCTGAACATCAGCTGTTGAGCACAGTGTAAGATGTAATGTGGAGATTTTCACAGCAGGCTTTGTCTAAATGTGGAACTCCATAGCAAATAGCCATCTGCTAAGCAGCCGCATTAGTAAAGTCTGTGTGTGTGTGTGTATATGAACCCACACAGACTAATATCTTAGTAAAGCGAAAGTTTAACGCTTAGGGAAAAAAAAAATATTGTCACAAAAAAGGACAATTCTGTCATATTAACCAAGCTATAGAATTAGCCATTCAATATGAACTACCATCTTAGAAAAATAAACTGCAGTTATGTCAATACATTCCATCTTAGTTTAATGATTTTGATATTGTGGAGCTTGCATTTTCCCATTATCATAAGAACACATACACATGCTGAAACTCTTCACAACATCAAACACTAAACTGCTTGCATAGCACTCACAGGCTGTAAGGTGCCCTATACCTTAAAAAAAAAAAAAAAAAAAGCACTGCACATTAGAAGCATTAGAGATAATTAATTCACTTGTCTCTCAAGCACATGCCCAGCCCATCTCTCTTACTTGATTCAGGCCTACTACTGTGTTCTTTCCTTCTGCCTTACTGCATAACTCTAGGACACAATTCTACTTGTTCTTTACAAACCGCTCATTCATTCCTTCCCTGTTATTCTTCAGATAAGCCAAGTGCTTACCATGGGCAACATCACTCTTTTGTAGAAGTGCCTTTGAAGGCAGTGGTAAAAGAACCATTTTTGTTTCACTTCTCCCTATGATATTTGAGAGCTAAGGCAACTGGCAGGAAGTTTTCTCACTTATTTCTGTTTAAACTTACGTTACACAAAGTAAAATTAACTTTTCCTCAAAATTTTCCTTTCCTTTTTTATTGATGTTTTGGGTTTTCTTTGCATTCAGGACACTGTGCCCTAAAAACCTATTCTGGGTGGAACAGGATGGGCTGTCTCCAGTGTTGCCGGCTGCCTGATAGCTTGATTTGTTCTTAAGTCTCATTTCCACCCTATTTGCTCACAACTGACAGTTGTTGGTGATGCTTTCCTGCTAAAGAAGAGACGGATTGAAACCAAGTTCCTTTAACGTATACGGATATACTGGCCTTTGGTGGGGAGCAGGGGCAGAAAGTTGGGGAAGATAACTGGAGAGTCAAGGGAGCAAAAGCCTGGTCTTCCATAGCTCAGGATATCCACCCAGGAGAAGATACGCTTCCTGTGGAGCTGAACTCAAGTTCATGCACCACTGCTCAAGCTCATTCAGGGGTTTATGTGCAGGATTATTTTCTAACCTGCAGGCAGTGTGCCTTCACTTTTTACCTGCCATTTCCTAAGCAAGGGAAGTAACATTAAGTTCAAGTCCTTTATAACTGGGTCTTTAGAAAGTACTGGGGCATTAACAAACTGTCTTTCCTTAAGCCAAATTGACTCTGTTTTATGTAGTTTCAAAATAGAAGGGTCCATTTTTTATGTTTGCACATTAGTTTCTTGCCTTTTTTTCCAGTCTTTTCTCCCCTCACTGACTTCAAACATGTCAGTTGTCCATATTTTCTATGTTAGTAGCAGTACATCATAAATTTGGTCTGATCATGCTCTAACGCTTACCTTCTCTGCAAACAGGCAGAGCAACAGAGTGGTAGACACCCCAAAATAAAAAATCCTCCTGCTGCAAGCACAAGCAGTCGAAATGTCAGTTGCATATCTGTAGATTCAGCAGAAGTTTGCATTAGTTATGAACCATTCTGAGATATATATTGAGGGATAGATGACAGAGATCAGCCTCTAAGACAGACATGTATATATCTCAGCCAAGCAACGCAATGGAAAAAAGTAGCTGTTAGAAGTGAGCTCAGATGAGAAAGATCAAGTCTCATATTTGACCTGAGTTCAACTAGCCCAACTGTTTGGTTAGTTTCCGAAGCAACTGGGGTTTGAGTGCACCCAGGGCACGGGGACAAAACAAAACCAAAAAAGAAAAAAAAAAAATCCAAAAAAGAAAAAAGAAAAAAAAAACAAGAAAGAAAAAACCCAAAGTCCTTTAGAAGCTTAAGAATGGAGACAAAAAACCACGCAAATGAGTGCTATTTATCTATTTCAGTTCATAACTTTTGCAGCATTTTCTTAAAGCCTTGTTTTATTCCTAGTGAACTCCCAGGTAAGAACCATACAAGCACGTGGCCTGTGAGCACCTTACAGAAACGCAAGTGCCATGAGTCTAATATCTGCTAAGTGCTTCTATTTTGTCAACAGATTGCTACAAGGCAAACAGTATGTGCTCCCAGGGCAGTCACCGTTTGTATTTTCTTTGGACATGTGTTGTACTTCCAGGACCATTCAAGCAGCTAATTAATCTACGAACAAATAATTCTGTAAAATAGTCAGCCCTTGCTATTTACTTCCAAACAATAAAAGCTTAACTGGAATGAGGAGTCAAGCAGTCACAGCTGAATAAGCATATTTAATTTTAACATTTGCTTGAGCATGTGTCCTAAAAATGAGCAGAAGAGCTATAATTTTCACTGTACAGCTTTTCTTCTCACTATAATGAAATGTCTTTTTTACATAATATAAAGGCCCAAGTGGGGAATGAATATTATTAAAACATTTTATTTCTGCAGTAGGCCCCTAGCTAACAAACAGATTCTGATGGCCTCATGCTGCACAGTACTTTCTTCTATTAAAAGTTATCCAGCTAGCAGTAATTACAGCTGCCTTAGCACTGGAATGTGGGGCTGCTCAACTACAAGAAAAATGTCAAAGTTTGATCCTAACCTCTGCTTCCTTCTTCAAACAGCAAGTGAATTCATGTTAGCTTACCAATATTCCCTTGGGGTTTCATATATGTATTAAGTCAGCTCTTCCTGAAAATTGGGTATCATCTCTGAAATCAATGGGGGCATGCTGAATTATATCAGGAGGACCCAAACTGTGAAGCTCTCAATTATGGTTTCCTTTTATCAACTTAACATACATGTTTGGCAAGATTGCCTAAGTCTGAGAACTCTTTCTGCTTCATTGTTGGTGAAAGAAAGGATATAACGTAACAGGAATTGCTGTGCTAGGAACAGAGCCAAATATTACCATGGTTTTTCTATTTAAGTCTATGATGAGTCTCCAAATACCACTCCAGTATCTTGACATTGTTCTTGACAGAAAACCATGAGATATGTGTCTAGTGTCAGGGCATGAGGCAAAGGACAGAAATTAAGGTGCAAGAATCCATCTGAGCATAAGGGGTTTTTTTGTTAGTTTTGTTTGTTTGTGTGTCACATCACTTGCTCTTTGCTTGTGCTGGGGTTGACAAGATATCCAGACAATTCTTTATCAATTAATTATTTTCTGTACTAATATATACACAGAAATAAAGGCAAGCTTACACTTATTTTGAACAGAGTGTTGACCTGAAATACCTCAAGGAAGTAACAGAAATGAAAAGCATGCTGTCTGACCAGAAACAGTGTTTGGCTGTGATCTACAGAAGTATACTTACTGTCTTTAAATGGCATGTAACATTCCAGTTCATGGCTGGTTTTGGAAGGACAACACTTATTTTTCAAGCATTCGGTTGTGTTAAGGCCCTTTCCTTCATGACAAGGAGTTAAGGTTTGTTTGTCTTTGAGACGGCATGCTTTAAAAAAAAAAAAAAAAAAAGAAATAATATGAAAGATTTATATTTTACGAGCAATGCTCAAGTAGAGGGAATTTATCATTTTGGTGTTCCTAGTATGTTTTAATAGGGTAATCTGCCAGAAAACCATATCATTGACTTTTATGTATGTTCTTTCCCCAAAACTAATCAATCTTTATACTAATAGAAAAGCTAAAATTATGGCATAGAAAATCTTAAGTAATTTGCTTTGTTTCAGTAAGATTTACAAAAGCAAATCTAAACACCATTGTGCCACCATTTTTGTACTTAGGTTTGTAAAGTAAGTGGGAAAGACACTATATTTTCTGACTGGATTGTTTCCAGTTAAAAAAATAAACCAGAAATTTAAGATTTTTTTTTTTTAAGGGCCCAGCATAGAATATATTTAAACTAACCATCTCTGTTTGGCACTAACTGCATGTGTCTACAAGCAGCTGAAAATCAGCTGATAGGAACAAACACCCAAGACATCCAATCCAGTTACTGAACATAATATTTAAGCGATTTTAAAAAAATTGCTATTTAATAACAGATTTATTGATAACCACAAGATCCTCTGTAGGAAGGGCTTAAATGTGTAAATTAGTCATAACAAGTACATGTTTCCATATGTTTAATTCCTGTAAAACTTGGTATTGCATCCCTTACGTGACACTTTCACATCAGCTGCAAAGCACCATTTGGTTCCAGCAACGCTCCCGAGATCGGTCTCATGTTTATCATAGACACTACCGGTAGCCAAATTCTGTTTATTAAATGGAGGTATCAGGCACTTCACAAGACTTCTGTGTTGACTGAGGGCTAAATGGGAGCAATAGCAGTGGAGGTACACTGGTATTAAGGTAACGCAGAAACATACCAAGTGAAAAGGGGTATTTCTGCTTCTCCTCTCCCTTTGGTCTGTGACCCAATTATGGAACCAGGCTTGCAATTTCTGTAAATGCCAAGCCCTTTCTGTATTCATAGATATTATCTTTCTTATTGAAATTAGCAAATTAGCATTGCTATTTCCTTCTCAATAATTTTATAAATTAATGTTGTTGTCATTAACTGCAGCAGTCCAAGAGGTGAGTGGTTCAGTCTAAGCTGACTGCCCTGGAGTCTTCCCTGGCCAGCAGAAGTGTAAGACAAAACTACTGTGGGGCAAAATCCTTCTCTCGCTTAGGATGTGCTAAATTGCTCTTTTCTTTCTATGCGTACATGGGAAGATGAGAAAATTAGTTCAGATCAGATACAACAAAGCTAGGCACGGTGCATCCTACACCAAATTGTCTGGCATTTCTAGCAGAATCATCACTGACGACGAAGGGTTTTGCAGGAGGGTAGTAATGCAGTGGAAGCAAATTTATTATTGTTCCGAAGGGGCATTTAACAATACCATTTTTAAGAGACCTAAGGAGTTCTAAAGCATCACATCGAGGGTTTTAAATACACCAAATGCTGACAGGTAGTGCTGGGAGGGAGGACTGGAAATGAGGCAGAAGAAGGGGAAAGGAAGAGAGAAACAACGCTGCAGCAATGAAGTGACACTTACTCACTGGCCTGAAGAAGCTTAAGACACCTTCATATACATTTTTCAATGTCACGTTAAGATTGCCGAGTGCCACATCACTTTTTTCTAAAACATGCTGAGTTGGTGATGCAAAACCTGAAAACTCATAATGATTAGTTCACTACCATCAAAATATCCTTAATTAATTAAATGCAATGACATTTTCATACTGATTATCTTTCATTATGAAGGCATTTAGAGTCATTATGAATTGTGATTACTGATGGTTAGCAAGGTTAAGCACAGATGTCTTTCTGTTGTATTCACTTATATTACTTCAAATTGCTTCACGAACCACAGAAGTAGAGAACTAAAGCTGTGAAATTTAAATTAAAGAATCCATTTAGGTGGAGAGTCAAGATAAAAAGCCCTACTGTTCACCTATAAGGTGCAGGTTACATGAAAACTCTGTGTTGTACCTATAGATGTATTTCTCTTATGTATGCAAGCAGAACTTTCAGCCTTTGATGTAGATAAAGTTCAGACCCCAGCTGAAACACAGAAACGTGGTGAAAAGCAGCTTTATGTGATACAACCAAACCTGGTCTTGTTTCAGACAGTGACCTACAGCAACTGTGTAGAAAAGAGCAAAACACCCCTGACTATAGAGGTACTGGAGTATTTTCCCAAACCCTAGTGATTGCGGCTCTGAGGCTTCTCCATCACCTTTCATTTACACTACTCTAAAAAATGTGGCATCAGCAAACCTTGCTGCCTCACTACATCTCTTTTTCATTAAAACAAAAGTGCAAATCGCAGTGGGGCTCCACTGGCCATCAACCACTCCACAATGAGAGGGAGAAAGAAACCCAGTATTCCTATTTGCTTGCCTTTTTTCTCTCCATACGAGAAACTTACACCATCACAACTTTAATAGCTTTCAGTGATGGAGTTTATTGAAAACCATTTCATAGTTCCTTGTGAACAGAAGTGAGATCAAGGCCTAACCAAAACCTAAGGTATTGAACAACTTCCGTCTTTTAGATGATTCTTCAGCTAGCAGCACCACGAGCATAAATTCTGTTTGTCCTGGGGCACAACTTGCCTCTTCCGTGCCATACAGAACACCCTTGGGAAAAAGCAGCATCAGAGTAGGGAGAATTGAACCTACGTCAAAACACAATCTGAACCTAACGTATAACGGAAACGTGACCAGCAACGTTCTCGCTAACAGTTAGGCCATGGTCCCCCCTCCCTGCCAATGGCCAAGACAGAAGAACAGAAAACTTTAAAGATTTTGTAATGATTTCACAGGAATTTCATGAAATGAGGTATCTGACAATCAGTTTAGTAAGAATTATCTGAAAATATGACCATGGCTGTCCTACATTACTTGCTCTTATGAGAGGTAAAGAGACACAAGCCATATATGTAGGTTTAATGGGCACTGTCAATATAAGCTGCATCATGTACTTAGGAATCACAGTTTACATCTATGTTAGAGCTCACAGACACACACACCCCCCAGAAAAATGTTTTTGCTTGGGTTTGGGGTTTTGTTGTTGTTGGGTTTGGGGGTTTTTTTTTTTGGTTCTTTTTTTTCCTGACAGAGCAACTTCCTCACCTAGATATTGCAGAAGCATTTTACAATGACACTTGCAGCAACTGACAGCCTTTCACCAAGATCTGAAAAGGTAATCTCTGAAGTGTGGTTTCTCAATGCATAAAGGATCAAATGCAAGTGTAATGTGTGGGCTGATCCTTTACACACACGTCAGACGACCAAATATAACTTCTGGTGTGAGTGAAAATTATCAGCCAAAAATCTTTCCTAACTAATTTGAGCCACCTGCTGCAGCAAGCAAATATACCATATCTCAACAGATTATAAGCACACCTTTAACTGTATGCTGGAAAAAACCCCCAAACAGTCCAAGTGGGGAAAATATCCACAATCACAGGTAAAATAAAAGCAAGATACACTACCGGTGATGAAACAAGCAGCATGTGTTTCTCACATAGCTGCACAAAGAGCCAAATGGGAACTATAGTTGGGGGGAAAAAAATGTTTTGCTGTATTTAATTGTCAGGACTCATCAATCCCATCTGGAGTAATTAACTGTTTGTAATATTTTTCAATCATTATCAAGACAAAAAAATTGTAAACTTAGTTTCTTGCTAGTAAAAATACTTGTGGCTTCTATGAAAATGCTTTTTTCCTTGCAATACTCACTTGAATCGATGCTGTAAAGCAGTATCAGTACCACATAGTTCCACGCTAGATGGGTGCCAATTAGCAGCATTGCTACAATAAAATGAAAAGTAACAATAGGTACTTGGTTATGCATAAATTAGAACATGACAGCACACAGCAGGACTGCCTTTTTTTGCAATAAGGAGGCCAAAAGCAGTAAAAGTTTTTTTTGCAATAAGCGATTTTGAAGAAAATATTCATTTAAAGAGAGACTAGCCAAGAAATGATCTCTCTGAAGGGTCCCAGAGCTGGACACCAGACACCTTAGAAAGATCACTTTTAACCAAGAATTCTAATCCAGGTTTAATGAACAGGTTCAGGACCAAAGAACTAAAAATTGTTCGAAGCTGACAACAAAATTCCAGTCCAGTATAGTATCTTGAATTCTTCAGTCTTTTCAAAGTCAGGGTGTATGAGATGCTTTGGAGAAAACCATTTTAAAAGGTGGTTCAAATTGGTATTATGGATAGAAATACTTTTAGAAATCCCCAAGTCATTCATAGTAATTTAACAGCAGGTTTAAGCTGAGTTTTTTACCTCCAACCAACCCCTGAAGATTGCTTTGCCAGATGCTGTATTTCACTTTGCCTGCTGCTCCTGTTGTTACCCTAAAAAGATCTTTTTCATTTATTGCTGCATGTATTTGGTTGTTAAGAAAGCTTAAACCTAGAGATTATTTTGTTAGTATTGGTAAGGGAGAAGACCCCCATTTTCTGAAGTGCTATACAGGAATAATTGATTGATACAGGAAAAATTGAAAGATTGCATTTTACACAGGTATTGGCCTTTGAAGGCTCTGTTCTTCCTGCCCTCCAGTGGCTAAACGACGAAAGCTTTCCTGCTGTTAGGATGTACCTGCTCTGGAGAGATACATACAAACACATTGTGTCCCACAGGGAAACCTTGCTTTGGTAGTTAAATGTGAAATTATTTCCTAAGAGGACAAGAATCATGTTTTCCAAGATACCTACTAAAATCTAATGCCATCTAGGACAAATTGGGAAAACACCTGGGAGAAGGAAAACAAAAGGAGATAGAGAGACAATTCCAGTTTTCCCCATTACATACTACTTTTGCTGTCTTCTCTGCAGCTATCCAGGGTACAGCAGCTATAGACTCGATACGCACGACGTGGAATCAAAGCTCATCACAATGGGCTCCCTGTTACTGTGATGCAGCTCAGAATGAACAGCACAGGTGTGATAAATGCACCGACAGAGGGGCCAGAAAAAAGTTGCACACACAGTTTGAAAAAAGTATCAGCTACAAAGCCTCGTGGTCTTCTAATTCATTAAGTTAAAACCCAGTTTATGCTATTACCAATCACACTTCAGAGTACAACACAGTACAACACCACCCAGTTGTGCAGACCAGGTAATGGATACCTCAGGACACCAAAACACACTCCTCTCAAAACAAAGTTTGGTCAACAGTGCTTTAGTTAGAGCTTCCCAATAACCCATTAAATGTGAATTAATTAGGTAACAGGATCATCCCGTAGGTTCACCAAATACCTGCACACTCAAGCAAAAACACAGTCTGACACAAATCTTTCTTAGACATTTCTGTTCCTTTTATTAAGGAAAGGCTCTTTGAATAGACTAGGAACAGCGTTTCAAAAAGTACAGAGCCTAAGTAAATGCAGATGCCCCAAAATCAGAAGTTCTCCAAACAGTTGAGCTGCCTAAAGCAGTTATATTGTAGAAAAAAACCCCACATTTGCTACTACAGTCACCTAAGCAGATAAGTGATCTTGAAAAAAGTGATATTTACATGCAAATGATGTGGTTTTTTATTTCAGTTGAGTAATTAAAGGGTGACTCTTTTTAACCTAATTTGTAGGCATTAGCTTGTTAATATAAGCAGCAATATACAGTATCCTCAATTTCATTTTTTTATTCTATACACAGACTGGACACAGCCACTCTCAGTACTACCAATGAGGAGGTACTTAGAAGTGTCTAATACAGAACATTCTTCATTTGCTGAAGCATGACGTCACATGCAATTAAGTGCTTTCCACTTTGACGTCTCTCATGGAGCATGAGTGCATGATTACAGTTCTAATGCCCAATACAGACTTCTCAGACAGCTAAAAATCTGAGAAAGTTGCCCCCACATTTTATGTTGACCACTTAATTTTCTCTTTATTAAATTTAGGACTGCTGACTCTTCTTGCTGTAACTGTAGTCTATGCCTAAGGTTCAACCCAAGTCTGCTAGCCAAAAAAGCACATCCACTACCCCAAACCACCCTAATTATTTGTTATACCATTTCTGCAGCAGTCCAGTTCCTAGTAACTTAATCAGGCTACATCCATAGGATTTTTTTGCTTTAAATTAATTGCTTTTATGGGAAATCAGTTTCTTATATTCAGTGCAAAAATGGAAAGTCTTGCTGTATTGAACCATCAGCAGAAACACAAACCAATCATCTACGGTGCTTTTTTATTATCCATTTCCATCCAGCACTCAGAAGTGCAAAAATTTACTACTTTGAAGCCTGTTGTAAATAAATTTTTAAACAACAAAGTAATAGTGGCCACTAATTCATATCCATGGTCTAGTAGCAATTATTTATCTTCATCACAAGCTGCTCAAGATGGATGACCTTCATAACCATGAAAGCAGGAGTGATAGACGTGGGATACATCTAAAAAAATTGCTAAAAAAAAAATATCTTGAAATAAGATTCATCCTCTGATGCAGGCAAGAGATCCACAGGCTGCTGTGAGAGACATATGGCTGAAGAGGAAAGAGCTCTTGTTGCAAGTCTAACCCTTTCAATGGTGAAAACAGCATAAAAATGTGATGTGAAAGCTACACCACGCTTCAGCCTAGTGGAACTCTAGCAAGGAGAACCTTGCAGATCAAACCGGAATCTATTCAGAACACTTAACTCAGAAGTACTAACTTCAATTCTCATAACATATATAAAGCTGTCTTAAGGTACTAGAAGTTCTTCTAGTCACCCTGATTTTCATGGATGTGAATACGGCTGGAAAAGACTCTTTGACTAGCATCTTTTAGGATGAAAACCTGAGTACCGTTAAGTTCAAGTGGACGATGAACAAGCCTATTACTGCGGAAACTGCATCAAGCTAAGCCTTGTCATTTGAAAAAAAAAAAAAAAAAATCTTTAAAGTAGCCACCAGAACCAGCATCAACATCTCCCTGCACCCCTCAATGCAGGTATTCCACTACAAGTATTACTGTTCCTAGAAATAGACAAAATCTTTAACAACACAGGATTAAAAAAAAATAAATAAAAATTCAAGACCCACCTTTCCTCTTGCAGCTCAATACAGAATGCCACTTACCAGAACCATGCAGCAGGGCTCCTGCAGTGACTGAGGAATACTCACTGGAAGCTCATTAATCTATTCCCTGTTAATATTCAATACTGAAGGGTTTTGCAGAGTAACACACTGCAGTTCAGGAAAGTAAGTTATCATTCACAGTAAGTGCTCCTATGAAGCATGCAGACTCTACCCTCAGTATCAGCACTTGCAGTACTTGATTTTGCTGCTGGATAGTTGAAAGCATGGTACACAATACTTGATATTAGATACACAAAGGGCTAAAAAACCTCATCTATAAGTAATTTAAATAATTTCTGTAGTCAAGAAACTAAGCCTATTTGCTTCCTGAACTCATGAATGCTCACAGAGACTTTTATCTATCATCCAAAAAAGCTGTATAAAGCTTTTTTTCCTTGATAAGGTTTTACACCAACTCTGAAAATCTTAACTTCCCACCATCATCAACAACAAAAATGCATTTAGTAAAAGAAAGGAAACACAAACTTTCTATTTTCATAAGCGTTTGTTAATTCATAGGCTTTGAGCTTAAACCTATTGGAATTTAGACCTTGGCATCATTCACAAATACCTCTCACTCTTTTTAAAGAACTTTATTTTAAAAATAACTTTAATTCATTAGACCATACTTTATAAGTTACCAATAGGACGGACCTGAACTCAAGCATCAGACATTTGTTGCACTTTTAGGTTTTGTAACAACATGACTTTTCAAAATAAGGTTGTACATTTAGATTCACAGTTTAATTTGTTGAAATTTAATAACATTTAAAAACACTGGAATTTGAATTGAAGGGATACATGTTAAGCACACAAATACTGAAAAAGGTCATAACCCCAAAATGCACTTCAAAATGGAACGCAGCTAATTAGTCAGACTGTAGTTTCGTAATTTCACATTTAACCTAGTTAGCACCTTAGTGAACTCAACCACTGAATGTGAGAAGTATAGTGCATGTAGTGTGACAACTCAACAGGTACTGTACCATTTCATAATTAGATTGCGTTTTCTTGAGCATTATGTGCCATATTTTTTTGAAAACTGGCAATATTTTAGAAGTCTTCTAAAACGTGTAAATAAACAATGTCTACAGTTAAAGTCTAAACAAAGAAATACCTTCTCTTTTTTTTTTTAGTTGAGATTTTTAAAAGCAATCATTTATAAGGATTGCATCAACATCAGTTAGCAGAGGAAGATCAAACTTTATTGAAACTGCTTGCATACAAAATATATTG
Organism: Egretta garzetta; assembly: GCF_000687185.1. Taxonomy (NCBI): domain Eukaryota; kingdom Metazoa; phylum Chordata; class Aves; order Pelecaniformes; family Ardeidae; genus Egretta; species Egretta garzetta. Next base: position 258,089 of record NW_009259312.1, on the reverse strand, counting down.
CACTATAACCAAACAAATGTCAACATAAAATCCAATCTGTTGTAGCTAATATGTACAGAGAATATTGCCCAAGAGCAGTTACATTACAAGGTCAGTCTACCTTGGTTAATTATCTACAGTATTTTAAACCAAACAGCTTACAGATGATGTGTGCAAGGTACCAATTTCTGTTTTCAAATACTATACATTCCCAAAATAAATAACTAGAAATCAACATTAATGTTTGGCAATACTTTTTAAGACATTTTTATATTTGTTAAATCATGTGCAGTTCGTTGCCATTTTTAGTACGCTCACCTGTATGCAAGGAAAAAAAGAATGAAAAAAAGCAAAGAAACAAAACTCACAAAATACATCAGAGGCAAGGTCAAGTTTGTACAATTCTGTACATAAACAGTGGCTCTCCTTCTGGAGTAATCTGAATAAAAACGGATTAAAATGAAGGTCCTTATACAGTTTCGCCCAGTAAGTTTAATGTGTGATCAGAAATAAAAGAAAGCACAGCTCCTCCCACCACTTCCCACCCTTCCCTGGTGTATGACTGTACTTTGGATCAAATTCCGTGACACCTTCAAATTGGCTGATAATTCAGACTTTCTACCTCAAAATATGATGAATTTTTGTTCTACCGCCAATATCTCCAACTGATGTATCTGTACTTTCTAGGGCATTACACATGGTGATTTTCTTCCTACCTCTTCTGAGAGAGTCCCCGAATTAAAATAAGCAATTCAAAAAAATTTTAGGAGGATGAAAAACATCAGAGCTTTAAACTGGTCATCTGGCCAAATAGCAGGCACACATTACTAGCTTGTGAACACATTACACTTGTTCCCTCAGTAACAATGAGTTTTTTAGTTTTCCACAATGGAAAGGTTTTTTTTTTTTTTTAATTTTTTTTTTTTAAAAAAAGCTTCCGTACTGCCTACAAAGAAAAAAATTACACCCCTTTTTCAATAACACTATTTGCCAAATCTTCAGTGCAAAATAAATTTCCTATTATTATAACTGCCTAACTCAATGTTTATGTAAGGAAAAAATTATGGAAAGCATGCACTTGTCTATAAAGTACTAACATCTGACAAGGATTGCTACATATATTTTACATTTAGTGTTACCAACTCATCTTCCCTGATTTCTGCATCCAAATATAATATTCCTACCTGCCAAGATATAAAAAAGGCACAGATCATACAACTTTTTTGCTAATGAAAATGACAATTGTTACATCACACATATTTCAGGGTCCACTAAAATATTGAAAAAGGTGGACCAGAATGTGAACTGACACAGGACATAAAACGACATAGCATTTCATGAAGAACTTGTAAGTTAGATTGAAAACAGAAGCCAATTTGATTACTGCAAACACTATTTATTCTGAAAATTGAAATTGAGCAGTGAATTTGACCCGATGTGTTAAAATGGTACAACTGAACAGAAAGTTTACCAATGCACAGCTCAGTATTTTTAAAACAAACAAAAAAGAATCTTTCATTGTTTGAACTGCAATATGTACTTGAAAGCGATTTTCGGAAATTCAGATATTTTTATGCAAATATTTGAATAACTTCTTATTCTCAAAACAACTGCATACTGTTGATGTTAAAAAAGGCTAACAGAGAACATATGTTCATTTCATGCCCTGCGCCATCTTGCCTACTATTTGTCTTTGGCCTAACAAGTTTCTCTAACATGGAATAGGAATTACTGAAACAGTATAGGAAATATGACTTCAGAATTATGCAGTTTAGGGTACTCCATTCACCAGCGGCTGTTGACCATCTGCGCTGTCCGTTTTCTCTTTCTTCTGATTACGTTCTTTACCCGTGCGCAGCCGACTACCTTCATTGGAGGTATTCTGTAATGTTTTAGTGTGGACACTCCTTTCATTATTGCAGTCAATTCTGATCTGGAACAAGTCAGAGTTATATAAAGCATTCTCTTCCTTTCATGCACCCCTTACGATCTGCTACCTTAGCGGCCTGGGAGGAGAACTATTTATTAGATAGTCAGAAGACACAAATAGTACCACACCCCGATGGCTTTGTTAAATGTATCCAGCTGAAATGGTGAGTGTGCGAATGCTTTTCTGTTCAAAAATGCCACATACTTGTGACCTAAAAAAGCCAAACCCTAAAATACTCCCGTCTACCTAACCTTGGAAGCTAAAAAAAATTTTTTTCCAGCATGGTTGTGCAAGATAAAGTGGAAGAACTAATAGCAGACAAAACTTTGAAACATTATTTAACTTTCAAGAATTCTACTTTCTATTTGTTGTATACAAACATTTTTTTGAAAAAAATGAACACAGAAAAGCTGCCATGAAATGATACTAACACTAAAAAAAGTCTACTCAGCCACCTCTTGAATCTGCAAAGCTTAATCCACCAAAAAGACTTCTGTGGCCTTTTTAAGTGGTCATAAAAAAATTTCAAAAAAGCATTTTGAAAGCAAAGCTTTATGCCTGTAAAGGGGGTAAGCTCTTATTGCTTGAAACATTACAGAATTTTTTACAACTTGATTAGTCAGGTTTCAACAATATGCAAGTACTTATTTTCATATAGAGTACCATTTCATCCAAATCTCAGAGTAACAGAAAAAAAAAAATCATGACCTATTGATAAGTACCTTGGTTTCTTTTTCAGCATCATGATTCTCCACTGTCTACTTTAAACTTTAAGTTAATTACTGATTAACTATGAAAGCTGTATGTCTGGGTTTTTTTTGGCATGTAACTGTTTGCATTTTAGATGCATATTGAGGTATTGCACCTTCAAGTTCAGTATTCCCACTTGGAAAACTAAGCATTTGGTCACTTTTCCCATTTTTTCCCCCCCTTCTTTCTTAAACAGGCTTGCTAAAAACGAACCAAGAGTCATCTCAATCTCCCATCAGAACCATGACTCCTAGTAACTCCACACAGGAGGCAGCAGCTTGCAGCTGCTCATTTTTTCTTCCTCCCAACACAACTCATCCTATGCGGTAAGAGATGGTAGAAGGTTTCCATGTTAATCATTTGAAGCAGGAACAGTTTCCATGTGAGGAAACAACATATATACATAAAGTATCAGCCTGAATAACTTTAAGCAACAGAACATATTTGAAAAAAAATTTAGAAACATATTTTATAGCCTTTTATAAAGAAAGTTATGAAGTACTTCAATATATGACTTGAACAATTTCTTGATGCGCATTTTTAACTTACTTTCTAGATTGCATAGCCTTCAATTGCAAATGTTTCATTTAGTAGTGAAGGTAGTTTCTGATGTTTAATCTTTCTTACTCTGAAGATTCTGGCTACAACACACTTTTTATATAAAGCGTTAAGGATTCTCCTCCCTCAGGTATATAGGTGACAGACAACAATACACAACGCAGCAAGAAAGAAAAGCTAAAAACAAAAAGCTAGTAAGAACAAAGACTGAAAACAAGCTGGTTAGTAAAACCTTGGGACTCGCGATCAGAGTTCTAACTGAAGGGAGAGCTAAGCTAACATTACAAATTTGCATCTTTATACAACTTGATATATTGAGATTCCTGTGTATACGTTACAAAAGGACACAGAACTCTTGTAGATCTGATTAGGGAATTAGGGAATAAGGAACCACAAGGCTACTTGTGTTGCTTGTGGCTTTGAAGACTCTAATGTCAATATAGTACACTTACACAATTTCAAACAGTGCAGAGTTCCAATAAGAGAAAAATTACCTCAAGAGATCCATCTGCTGTTCTCCCTTTTGCATCTCTTGAGTTACGCTGACGGTTATCTGTTCGTGACTGTTCATCATTTCCTGTAAGAAGAATTAATCAACTAAGTTGTTCAATGAGGACATATGATCTTCTTTTACTTAAAATTATGCAAGCACAATAGGGAATTACTTAAAAATTTTCATGCTAAAGAACATTAAGCAAATATTCTTAACAACATAACAGTTCTTAAACAATGGACCAAGAATCACTAAAGAAAATATTCTCAGGTGTTAATCAAAGTAGACAAAACCCCACCACAGTTTAAAAGAGACTACCTATTGACTAAAGAAAAATACCTGTCCTATGATTGATCATTTCGACAGAGAAGTATACAGTCAGCTTCAGTAAGGTTTAACATGTTCACATTTTTTCTAATGGCTTATGAGCTTTCTCAATTCTGCATTACCTTTTTTCAAAAAAATCTTATTAAATCAAGCAATACCCATACTTTGATTAAAAATATTTCAAGAAATAAGCAGATTTGCAGACAAAAATTTTTAAACAAATAAATATAATGAAATATCATGTTATAATATATATGCATTTAAATTATTTAAGTTTTCCCATCTTACTTTTGCCTGGTCCTTTCCACTGAACATTACAACCTTATATAATCATGAAAATCAGATGATAATGATGAAAATCAAATACTAGGAGGTGGGAATATGGATAGTTGAATGGGTAAGGCAGATAAGAGTGTTTTCTCCATCCATTGACAAACCAGAACTGGATTCCTTGACCTCAACGTGTGATGGCACAGCCCATAAACTTGAGTCAACATGCATATTAGGAAAGCAAATTACTTAGAATGCTATTGCCATTTATTTGTATAGAGAAGAGAGTCTTTATATAATGCATGAAGAGATATTGGGATGGAATGCCTCCTTAGCAATTCTGCAGATGACACCAAACTGGGGGAAGTGGTTTGATATACTGGAGGTCAGGGCGGCTAATCACAAGGACCTCAACAGAAAACTCATTAGCTTTAAAGATGAATCCCAAGTCCCACAGCTTCAATAGGATAACCCCATGTGATAGCACTTGCTGTGGATTGACTGCATATGCAGCAGCTCCACACAAAAGGAGCTGTCCTGGTAGACAACAACTTGGAAGACGACATGAGTGCACTCTGGCAACAGTGACAGCTGACCGAGTAACAGTCGTTTTAGTAGGAGTGTGGCCAGCAGGTCAAAAAAAAGGGATTATTCCCCTCTGCTCAACGTTCAACACAACTGAAATAAAATACTCAATTTAAGGTACTGACAAAGTGGAGAGAATTCAAGAGAGGAACACCAGAATGACTAGTAGGCTGGAGCAGATGACAAAAGAGGTTGACAGAAGTAAGTTTGCTTCAGGGTTCCAACCCTGACCTCTTTTTCAAAATTAAGTCTACATTTACCTTTGAATCCTCCACGACCCCTCCCTCCTTGCCCTCTTGCACCACCTCCACGTCTTCGCCCATCTCCTCTACGAAGGTAGTTGTCTCGCTCCTCTTCTGCTGGGGCTGCTGACCAATCACTAAGTTCATCTCTGTGATCAGATTCTGTTTCAGAAGCATTTGATGCTTCAGAATTAGTTCCTATCAAAAGGATAAAAAAAAAATCCAAACATGCCAGTGTAGCTTAGCATCAAGATAGTATAGTAGAATAAAAAAAAGGATAAATTTAAAAATTCTGTTTTTTTTTAATAAACAGTTCTGGGATTTCTTGCCTCCCAACCTCTATAACACACATAATACAGAAATGTGTATAATATACATTACTTCTCTGTCAAGACAGACATAAATAAAAGTTAGAAGTGTGTTTAAGGTTAAATTAAGTGTGCCACACGTTTATAGTTATTTGGTGTTACCAGCCTATCAATGTATTATTGAATCTACTATGCAAATGTATGTCTAGTAAAACCTAAGAAGTTTAACAGACTATGCTTTCTTTCATATTTCTAAAACTGAAAGTTCTGAGTATAACCTGTCCTGTCTTCCCCTCACCACAACTCCTCTATGAAAAGAAAAAAATTCCATCATGAACACACTACAAAAGCAGAGAACAAAGTTACAATGCTAGAAATGTATCAAATCCAAAATAACTGGCCATCACAATTTTTCCAGTTAACCTTCACTGATAAAGCTGGTTCTTTTCCCCAATTTTTTCCCCCCTATAACCCTGCTATTAGCCAGATGAGGTCACATAATCTAAAAATATTAAAAGCGCTTCAGCACAAACCCAGTAATTTTGTATTATGTAGAACATAAGCTAAGGCTGTCTTTTCAAGCTCATACTGCAGGCCCTTCAGTCAGAACAGACACCAGCTGACCTACATTATGGATAATGAAGTAACAGATTGCTCTGAAGAAGCACAATCCTGAAAACTATTTATTAATGAATTATGTAAGGTTTTAAAAAGGAACAGTGTATTTTGGTGACTATGCTCTTCTAGTAAAAACATAGAAGTTCAATTTTATATAAGGAAAATAGTGGGTTTAATTTAGAAATTGTTCAAAATATAGATAAAATAACAATCTTTGGCCTAAAAAGCACATAATGTAGAAGACATAAGCATGCTGCAAGAGAGGAACTGCATGGAAATAAGTTTAAATTACATAGAAGTGCTGCATTTTACTTCAGAATATTTTCTATATGTTAGAACTCTAGATAAATCTTCAAATATTAATACTCAATATTAACAGAATTTCTGTTTTAACAGCTGTTTCCAAGTCGAGTTTTTTTCAAGAAATCAAAAGACCAATAGGCCACTCTTAAAACTTAAGTGTACTTCTAGTTCCCTACCTGAAGCATACCCTGGACCACGTCTGCTATGCCCTCTGTTTCTGTAAGGTCGACTACCGCGTCCAAGTCCTGGACCATCATCAGTCATGTACCCTTTTTCCTTATCTGTACGATTTGGTGGTGGCCTAGAAGTAGCTCCAATCTGTCGAAGCTGCTCATCAATTTGCAATCTTTCCAAACGCAGCTGGTCCACTTCCTACACAAACACAAGCATAGCAAGTCATATGTAACCACTATTTAATTATCTGAATGTACAGACATGCAGTTCTCAAAGAAAGAACACTTAAATATTGCAACTAATAATCTATTTAATACTCAAATACTACCTCAGCTTTGAGAATAATCTGTTTACAAAAAAACCCCACTTTCAGATGTTCAAATCTGTTAAAATAGACACATCAAGAACAAGCACTGAGGTCAACTGTTTTCAGGTGATATAATTAACTACACTTCAGTATTAAATTTATGAGATCTTTACCCTTCAGGAAATTAAACATTCTTTAAACAGAGAAATTAATATTCCTTTATTTTCTACCACAGTAATATAATTAATTTATAGCATTCCAACAACAGCATAATTTAAACTTTATTTAGATTCCAACACAAGCTTCTTACATTGTTGCATGTAACAAACATCAAAGTTATTACACAATTATGATGTAATTATATCATTTAATAAAAAGGGCTAGAGGTTACACTGCTGTTAAATTCTACTTAAATATGAGATTATAATAAGAGATAAACACAAACAATTATCTACAGCAATATACATTCAGACAGTACTTTTGTCAGTTTGAGATGATGTCTAGCTACCATCAAGAAGTGGCAATTTTTTTATTTTTTATTTTTTTTTAAAATCAGGGAGAAAGCTATTTATGAAAGTTTCAGTGTGATACTGGAAGGGACCTCTAGAGGTTACCTAGTCCAGCTAGGACTTCAACAAGATCCCTTGGCACTCTGGGATGCATCCAATCAGGTCCTGCCAACTTGTATTTATCCCTTTTTTTTTCCCCCCCAGGTGTTCCCTAACTCAATCTTCCTTTAGGAAGGTTAAGTCTTCATTGCTCCAGTCTCCCTTTGGTTTCAGGGGCCTGGTACTCCTTAGGACAAATCTTATCAATAAAAAACCAAAGTGAAGATGACATTCAGTACCTCATCCTTTTCCTTAAAGTTGCCTATTCCATTCAGCAGCAGGCCCACATTTTCTGTAGCATTTGTTTTGCTGCCAATATACCTGTAGGAGACCTTCCTGTTGCCTTTCTCATCCCGTGCCATATTCAACTCCAGATGGACTTTGGCTTTCCCAAATTTGTCCCTGCACACTCAGATTGTGTCTTTATATTCCTTCTGGGTCAGCTGTCCTTACTTCCACCCCCAGTATCCTTCCTTTTTATATCAGAATTTTCCTAAAAGCTCCCTGTTCTATCCATGCAGGCTTCCTGTCACTTTTGTGTGACTGCCTGTATAACAAAAATGGACTATTCTTGAGCTTGGAGAAGGTGATTCTTTAAATTCAGCCACCTCTCCCGGACCCGTTTTCTTTCCAGGAACAGATCCCATGGGATTTTTCCAAGCAGATCCCTACACAGGCCAAAGTCCACTCTCCTGAAGTCTGGACTGTGATCCTGATATTAGATCTTTCTTCCTCCACTAGGGATCCTGAAACTTCACTATGTAACAGTCACACCAGCCAGATCTGCTTTCTTCTTTTGTAGAGAAATTCACTGCTTTTGATGTTGATGCCCTATTGTGAGTTGATACAGTACGTTTGATGTTGAGGCCCTATTGCGTATCTTTTACAAGAAGTTTCCTTAATAAACTTCGCCTGGAGGCACAAAACCACAGAAAACCTTAAAGGAACAAGTCAGTTCCACTTCTTGTCAGTGAACTGGAGGACATTATTCTGAAACTAAATCATAATTCAACAGGCCACCAAGATGATAACATTTTGTGTGTGTATGTTAAATGGGATGAGAAAGCAGAGATAAAAATCTCCAAGATAAGAATCTATCCTCTAGTTGTTACAGACTGATGAACACTGTTGTATGTGCCCTCTTGTTCAGAAAGGTTAGAAGGACAGTACTAAGAGAAAGTGACCCTAATTGACAATGAACCGAGGAATCTAAAAGAATTGCTGGGCTATTAAACACTTTCCACTCATGTGTCAGTACCCATTTAAGTACTGACTCCTATGCAAATACCCATTTAAGGCAGCCAAAGAAGTTAAACCACAGATATCTTCTGAAATAACAATGAGCATGCAAGAAAGTAGCTTGATTTTTAGTACTAGTTTTCATGGGGTCCTTCTCTGCCTCTACCACCTGATAGCTGCAGAGCTGCTGTATCTCTAGTCCAAAACACTGATAAATCCAAGGGCTCCACAAGCAGCATTAAGTGGTACAGTTATTATTGAGTAGGTAAGTAAGGGAACAAAAGTAATTTATTCTTCTAACTGCTCTGATACCTATACATTTAGCTATGTGTGGAAATTTCAGCATTCTAGAAGCTGTAATGATAGCTACCGCACAGACTGGACATGTATCAAATTATGAACAGTCTGGAAGTTTCAGAATAGATGCAAGAATATATTTAATTAAATAAACTCAAAGCAGTACCTACTGTTAGCATCTGGCCCTAATACCTATAAGCAAAAGTTACTATAAACAATCATGTGGGATGTTTTTTGCTCCCTGTACAAATGACAACAAGCACTGCAGACTACTGGAGAATCTATGGAGCCAAGAGGCAAAGACAACATAGAAAGCTGAACTGCCTGAAAAACACCCTCAAGTATGAAATGTCAATTAACCAAAAAGAGAAGTTTAGGGGTTTAGTATGAAATGCCCTCTACATACAATAACTCTGCATAGAACACTGTTTGCTTTGCAGTTGCATGAGGGATTGACTATTCCTTGTATATAAAAGTTGTCAGCATTTTTTGAGATAGATTTTTATTTTTGTACATTTTGTATTTTTGCATTTTTGCATTCTGAAGAAAACTGATCTGTTTTCACCTGATCCTTCAGATAAATGATTCTTTCAATAAAGCATAGCTTTTTCAAGAAATGTTTTTAGACTGAAAACCTGTTATAACACCAATTTTTCAACAGCCTTTGGGGCCTGAACAGATTTTCATCATCATCTTGTTACCATCTTAATACTGATAGAAAAATTTCAGTGGTAAAGCAGCATCATTTTCCTCACCTTTAAATAATTAAGATGATAATCCAGAAGAACAGTTGCATTAGTGATGCTATCCTTGGTTCCCACAAACACAAATGGTACCATTCCCTAAAATACAGTAACAGGAATCCTATGGTTATTAATTAGGCATCAAACACTGAAGAGACCCAAATATATTACTGTAAGACTTGAAAACAAATTTTTACAACATGGATAAGCATAAATTTAAAAATGAGACGATAGTATATTTAAATTTTGATGTTGACTAGATCATGTAGACTAATTCCCTTTGTGCAAAGAGCTTTTTTGTATCTTATGCAGCGCAATGCCAACATTTATTTTCCTGAACGACTAAAAAAAAAAAAAAAAAAAAAAAAAAATCAATTCAAACTTCAGGTTTCCTTCCTTTAAAATTAGTATCAGCTTTGCTGATCATGTCTGCTCTCTCATACCAGGTTCTTTTAGGCTACACATCAGTAAAGAAACTTTAATATTTTTAAAAAGTAAATCAACTTAATACCATGTCATAAGCCCAAACTTGATCCTTCTTGAGGATCTCTCAATTCTCTCAACAAAAAAATATTCAAGAAATAGAGTTACTACTTCAAGCAACGATTGCCAACTTACATTTCTTTTACCATTCAAGCATTTTGTTTAAGCGATTCAGTAAATACCTGAAAAATATAAAGCTGGAAATTCTAATGTGTGAAGTTTTGACACTTGGAGATAAAACATCTGAAGACTAACTTAGGTGGCCAAAGTGGGGTAAGAAATCTACCTAAAAGGGCCTCCCTTGAGTGCTGAAAACAACTAAACTTCAGCAGATACAAGGATAAATTTCCACACCAAAACTCCTGACACTAAAATAGGTCTACACAGCATTTCAGAGGTGTGATTGCAGCCCACACAGACCCAGTAAGCTAGGTTTAAACTACTTAACTCTTGTACCAGCTGCAGCCTCACCGTGGCAGTATAAACTTCACTGCGGACTGCAGAAGTCAGCCTGAGTCTCATAAACACTCAGCTGCTGAAACCTATGCCACTGCAGACCCAGAGCTTGGCTACACCTATTGAATTAATTTAAATTTGGTTTTTGTATCCCATCATGACCTCTAAAGACACCTTTAATTTTCACTGTACACATACCCTTTACAGAACTGCATTCCAAAGGAGGGGTTTTTTATGTGAAAGTGAAGTGACCTGAGACACAATGTCTTAAAACACGCACAGCATGCTGAGGTTCCCCAAGAGTGGCAAGTCTATAATTTGTCTCTGCTTTTGTTTTTTTAGTTTGTTTGTTCATTTGTTTTTCTTTTACATACAAGTAACATTTTTATTAAATAACAAGGAAAAAAATAACAGAATCCTAGATCCTAAGAAACCTCAACACTTACACTAACTTTCATGAGCAAGCAATCCTTCAGCCACAGGCACCGTTGACTGAAATGTTTTATTATCTGGGGTATTTTAAGTTTCATAAAGAATATGATAAAGAACAATGAAATTTCTACTAAACTGGCATTAACTAGCACTTAGTAGCAATTATTAAAAGATCACAAGGCAACTGACTTAAAAAGGCATTTAAGGAAACCACTTATTGTTACTTTCAGCAGTGGATTCTAGGTATAGCAATGCCAACCATTAAGAATATGAGCTGGTAAAAGGTGTCAAGCAATTTTAGCCATAGAAAAGCATCAAAGTGCTTTTTTTTAACCGTATTTCTGTCTTCAGAGGAAAAGCACTGATTTTCAACTTAATTTCAGTGGTGAATACTGAGTAGACCTTATGTGCATAAGAGATTTAGAGATAAAAATAATATATGCTACTATAACAAACAGTACCTATCATTTTAAAAAAATTAAAAGCCTGAAGATCCTGTTATAAAATTATGGGAGTTATGAAATGGCACCTGAAATTTATGGGCAGTATTCCAACATCTCAGTCATAAGAAAAAGAACCTAATGCTGTATTAAAATTTAAAACTGAACTATTGTTCTTTACAAAAACAAGGAGTGTAATATCCAAATTCACACATGGGAATATTAATGCACATTTATTTCAAATGTGAAATACAAGTAAACTTACAAGAACTAACTCTTTCCTGACAAGATTTGATCTCAGGTTTCTGTGTTGCTCCTGATATGACAGAACTAACACATGAAGCAGTGTAAGAGTTAGCAATGTCATTAACAGGTAAAACAAATACGAATGCAGAGCTTGGCAGGTAAAAAAGCTTTCAAGTTTATCTTGAAAAGCTGCATTTTTGATTGAAGAACAACAAGTAAGCTTTTTCAAGCCAGAATAAAAAAAAAAAAACCAAAACCCAAAAACCCTTACATACTAATTGTGGCCATGACTACTTGTTCTTTTACCCTTCTATTATTCCGTAGGCTTACACATTAAAAATGTTGAAAGTTTTAGCCTGCAGCAATAATAGCACCCTCTTTCTTATTAAGCTAGTTCAAGAATTTTAAGCTGCAAGAATTTATCATTAGAAATTAAATATGACATAGCAGTAAATCCTTTAAATTGTAAACATTGACTATTTCACCTTTTCAGATAGATATAAAACTAGTAAAGTAGAAAAACGCCCTTATTTTCTTAGCCACCATTTACAGAAAGACAGAAATTGGATTGTGTGTCTTCAGTAATAGTTTTATAGTGATAATGCAAAAGATGGTATTTCACATCTTATTCAAAGTAGCAAAGGTTCCTTACCTGGTACATATTTACATTTCCAGGTAAATTAAAGACAGTTCAGTTTTCTTTAAGCACATTTCACATCTTAAATTGCAGGGAATCTTTTTGCATTGAGATACTAAAAGCTTCATGCCTGAAGCTTTACTTGCAAACCTGCAACCCTTTCCCTCAGCACAACCCCACATAAAAGCGCCTCAAATTACAAAGTTCAAGACTTCATTAAGGCCCTTTAGAAGGCTGATAGCCTTCCTGTGTAAACCTGGAGTATCACTTTATTCATACTTGTTTTTTCTTTAGGTTACAATTTACAGGCTATTGTGAATTTAGGTAATATTTTAAAAAGAGATGTTTATATACAAAGCACAAGATTTTCATTACAGTACAAGAAATTACTAATAAAAATTTAAACCAGGTAAAACCCTAAGAGATCAAACAGAGAGCAAACTAATGAATGGAAACAGTAAGTTTCACACGTCCTGATTTACAGCTTAAGAAGTGCTGGCTTCTAACAGGAATAAAATGAAATCTCTAAGAAGGTGCATCACCAGAAAATTTCAGAAAGCATTCTTCAAACACAGATAAGCCAAATTTATATAAAAATGCATTAATAGGGAAACAGAGATTCCATCAGAAAAACACACATTAATCAAAACTTTATCTTACCACTATGAAGACACAAGGAAGAATTTTATCACTGGGTGGAATATAACCATCAATTAACACATACGGAAATCAGACTAATGCAAAACTTACCTCTTCTTGGGGAATATTTTTATCATTTTCGGCCTCAATTCTCACTCTTACAACACCAGATTTATCCACTATTTCCTGAATCAGTTTTCCATTTTTTCCTATTACTTTTCCTACAGAAAGAACATACAGAACAATCTAAGTTTAGATTTTTTTTTTCCCCCAAAACCTTACTATACTCTAATTAAACAAGAGTATTGTAAACCAGTAAACCAGTGCAAAAACTTGTCAAAAATTACTTAATACTCCACAAAGATTTAGTTAACAAGCTGTGAACTAAAATGCCTAATTAAGCTTGGGGTGTTAACTTTGGTAATTTTCAAAACAACCACTGCAGCATACAGGAAAAGAGGTACTTTGTTATGAAAGTGTGTTATTGAGCATAGTTTCCTTCTTTTTCAAAGCTCCTGTAAGAGAACAAAGGAAATTCAATCACAAATACCTTGCCTTTGTATAAAATTATTTGAAATGACACATCTGAATTACTGAAATATTCAGTATCTTGCATGCTTATTTGGCTTTGCTTTGCTGGGTTTAAAATAACTTCAGTGATTTACAGATTAAAGTAAACATCAATGGTTGCATTTAAAAACAACAACCCCAAAACAAAAAACCCTTTTACAATGCCCTAACATTTGCTGCCTTTTGGGTACAGAGCAAAGAAAAACTCTTTAGTTTGTTCCCAAAAATTTTAGTTGATTAAGTTTTCTGACACTACTGAAGATACTGTTTGAGCCAGATGTAAGTTCTCTTCTCTGAAACTGAGCTTTTTAAAGAAATATTTTGAAATAGTTTATAATTCATTAAAAATTCAAAGATAAAAATGGAAATAAATTATACTCAAATGCCAGTAATGCATACATTTATCTTACGAATCAGACATTCTAATTTGAGACAATGAAAATAAAAACTTTAGTTCTCTCCAACCTATGGAAAATAACTTGCTGTCTGAAAATTTACAGGAAAACTGAGCTGCTTGGGAGTTAATGAGGAAAGGCCATATCCTTCAATCACAGCATTAAAGACAATTTTAAAAGGGTGATATAAAAGATGTTTTCTGCATGTAATAAAAATAAAGATTTTTCTTTTAACAAAACTGCTGGAAAACTTGTAACCTTTTTCACAGGCACATCACTGAAATAAAGGCAAAAAGTACTAAGTGCATGACAGCTATTGTTTTGCTGATACAATTAATCCATGAAGAGCAAATTAAAACCCACTTTTAACCACATGGGACATTGTTCCTATTGCTCACAGCTAAATAAATTTTCATTTTTCTGTTCTCATTTTTCTACCACGAATTTTTAAATCCCACATGTTTGCAGAAAACATGACAAAAGATGGCTTGCAAGTTCTTCCTTGATGTCAAGGGCTGCTCTGAGAATCAAAAGCTTCTTCTGAGTACTTTATTTCATTACACATCACTGGCAAACGTAACAGCAGCTTACTAATAAATGTAAAAGCACCTTGGTAGTGATTTAAAACAGTCAAGTAAACAAACAAACAAGCCAACAAAAACCAAACCCCAAATCTTACATTGGTTGTCCCAATGAAAAATATATCTTTTTAAGTATTTGTTTTTAGTTAGAATTCAGCAACATGCATAAAAATCTAAAAATAATTAAGGACTGCATGCATGTATTTTTAACCTGTGTTTCATGTTATAAATTTCCATACAGCCTTTATAAAAAGCAGTGTTTGGGATGGGTTGGTTTTGTTGCTGTTTTCTTTTTGTTCAGTTTGAAGTTTTTTAAAGGGTAATTAAGTAGAAAAAGCCAGAGATTTGCATTTTATTTCCATAAAAATTGGTATATCAACAATGTAGTAAAAGGAAAAAAGCCTTCTGCCTTTTTAAAGTAAATTATTTAATTTTCTGGCAAATCATTAGAAATTTGAAAAAAAATTAAATTATCAAACACAGTTTATTTTGGATATAACATATGGTTCAGCCAATTTTATATTCTAAAGGATCCAGGCCAAGAAGCAGAATATAAATTAAAAACTGCCAAAACAGAAATCAGTGCAAAGTTCTAAACAGAAAATAGAAACAAAGAAATTAAAAACTCCAGTTAAAATAATGATGGCAGCTTATAATTTTTACTTATGATCAGTAGAATCAGGAGGGAGTGGGGAGGGGAAAACTACTATTTTTAAATCAGTTCCAGAGGTGAGGTATAACATTCCTAAGTACTTGTCCCACTGCAGAATTTCACACTGCTTCAAGGTCAGTTTTCATACACTGCTTGACAACCTATTAAAGTATTTGCTTTTAGAATTATGTTATACCATATAGTATTTTCCCTGTTCTTATCTACTGAATTAAGCCATTTATTTTTGTTGCTTTGTAGCATCAAAAGCTCATTAAAAGATTACCCCCACAAGAACTGCATGCATTCTTGAGGACTTTTCTCAGGGTGTTTGACAATGGAAATCTATTAGACTGTCTTTGGGTTATTTTTGTGATCACTGGGTATCTTAGCTAGGTGTTCAGTTCATTCCACAGTGCTGCTTCTAAACAAACTGTATTTTAGATTTAAAAGGACAGGAAAAAGACAAATACAGCTCAAAGAAATTATTCAAAATATACTAGGAAAATATGAGACTGCAGATTCATCTGTTGTATAGTTGAACTAATCTCTGGACATCTTTGAAGGAAGACATTTAATTTCTTTGGCTCAATCCAGAAGCTATTCTACTTTGTATTTAAACATCAGCATGTTGCTTCTAGTTTAAGATATCTCTGAATTGCAAACCAGGAGGTAACCTCTTTCAATGTACTGAAGGTAAACATGTCCATAAAAATTCTGCACGGAGGTGGAAAACAAAACAAAAAAAACCCAACCCTCAAAATTTTATACCACCTAGAACCCTTTTGCAAAGGGAACTTCTTCAAACTTTTACCCTGCCACCTTTCTAAAAGTAAAAAAACAGTTCTCAGAAGGCACTGTTCCTTACTATCACACAGTTAGCCTCTAGAATTGACATACCTACTAAGTTTCTTGGGACTTGTATAACATCTTCAGCAAATTCAAGGTAACTCCTTGCCTTTTTCACTGCATCTTGATCCTAAAATAGACAGATGTATGAGAGAAACAAGATCCATTGTCCCACGTTTTTTTGTGGGGGGTGGAGTTTGGGTGTGTTTTTTTTTTTTTTTTTATTTAAAGGCTAAAGAAGGGAACTTACCTCTCCATAAATATGGAATGTGCAAGTATCTTCATCAAGATCAATAGCAGTCACTCCAGGGACTTTTCTGGCTTGCTGAATATTAGCACCATGAGTGCCAATGGCCAAACCCATTAGGTCTTCACGTACAACAAATTGTTCGTGAAATCGTGATGCAAGTTGTCTAGAACTCTGAAGAAAAATATAATGTTAACTTACTTTGATTTTTAGTACACTGGAGAGAGAAATCAACATAAATTTAGAGCCAATACTTCATTCAGGTACTTAGCCTACATTTTATTTTATTCAATCCTTTTAATACACTTATTTTCACTTCAAAAGCACTGAAGAGTCTTCTCCAGAAGTCCTAATATTGCCTTTTAAATATTAATATAAGGCTAGCCTCTAGCTGTGTTGACACCTCTATACTTGGGATTATCATAGAGTATCTACAGCTATCAAGTGTTACTAGGTAAGACAGCATACGTGCAGGTTAGTAAAATAGGAGCTGTGTTCATTATTAAAGCAAATCTCAGAAAAAAAAACTGCACCCATTTCAACAGGTAGGGGGAAACAGCAATAACTCAATCACTGGACACAAAAATTATATAGAAAACAGTAACTACAGATATCTACTACACTTAAAAGAATCTCTGCCTATGCAAGACAAGACAAAATTAAGGTATAACTACAATATATTGCTTGAATTCAGAGAACAAATATGTTAACAATTTCACCCAGGAATCACATTTCTACCAAGACAGAAAGGTCAGTGAGAACTTGAGATTGTCACATGCTATCTAGACAAAATTCCTTGCTCCAGCACAGCAGTAACAATGACTGAACAGTATACTATTAAAATTACTTTCAGTCACGTTTGAGGCTTAGTTACTCTCAAATTAAATACCTGGTTATTGTTTCGCAACTCTCATCACCTTTGCATGCAACCACTATGGTGTAGCCACAGAATGCAAAATGGCTTACAGAATCTTAATGAGGATCTCTGATATGAAATAAGATACCAAGAAAGAAAAAGAAAAACCAACCAGCTTTTGGATCTGGAAGAAGATTTTTCAAAGTAACTGAAAAAGTATCTCTAGAAACCTGGATAAAACTTGCAAAAAATACACAAAACACAGGAAAAAACCCAAACAAACTGTAACTCCAATGACCATAGTAAACAATTTCCTAAAGCAGTTCTTAGCTTCCACAAGAACTATGTTAGCAAGCTCTGATGTGATGCACAAGTACGCATATACATGCCCATATATAAATACACAGCAAGCATGCAGATGAGAGCTGGGAACAGAGGGAAACTTTTGAGAAATATCTTGTAGCACGCTGTGAAGTTGGATGCTGCTGAAATGCTCAAACATTTTTTCAACACCCATACAGTATTGCATTGACACAAACAGCCTCTGTCAATCCCAGGTGGATTAGATTATTAGCATGAACAGACCTCATGAGTGCAAGGAAAAACACTTGGGAAATGCCAAATTGCATGCAGTTCAGAACCTGTCAAGCAATGGGGAAAAAGAGATAAACGGGCACTTTTATTTTTCAAAAACAAAACCACATTTTTAAAAAGACTAAATGACTGATAAATTTCAACTACACAGCCTCTTCATACTTTCAAAAAAACCAGTTTTCTTATAGGATGCTTGTGCTATATGAAGCAGTAAGATCACTAAGTTTGGCCACCCTGAGAACTAGAAGAAACATACGGAGAGAAATCAGTAAGATATACAGAACAAAATATGTATTGTTTATGATAATGAAGTTGTCATAGTTACAGGACTTAAAGCTACAGAGAAAAGCAAATATAAAATGTGTGAAAAAGACATTATTTACCACAGTGAGTAAAATTCCTGCATAAATGTGGACACTATCCACAAGTGTCTGAGCATAACAGAACACAGGAAAGTAACAGTAGTTTAATGCACAGAGGGAAGATAATTTCATAAGGAAGAAAAAAAGATGGAGTTGTATATTAGCTTTCCAGAGCCAAGATACATAATCCTACACATTTCTGCATCTTAATCAAAGCTGTAACTACTGTGAAGACATACATAAGCACACAGTTTAACCTTAGCAACGTGAGACCCTACAGAGGTTGAGAAAACGTCAAGAAAGTGCCCACAGTAAGTCCTAGTCTGTCCCAGCTAAACCGCTGCTGTTATCTGACCTGGTCATGCTTAAAGCTGTTGATAAATACCCTGTGCTAAATCACTGTTGCAGAGAATTGGCTACAATAGATAGTGGTATAAGTGTCGCAAAATACTTCACATACTCAGGGAGGTCTATCAAGCATTTTATTAACTACATTAGAGACAACTCAGAAAGCAAACATTATTTTAAATGCTCACAGATCTACTTCTAACAGATAATTCAAATGCTGATTTACTAGTTGACATCTGGGAGGAGTGGCTGATACGCTGGAAGGCTGCGCTGCCATTCAGCGGGACCTGGACAGGCTGGAGAGTTGGGTGGAGAGGAACATGAGGAAATTCAACAAGGGCAAGTGCCGAGTGCTGCACCTGGCGAGGTTGAACCCCATGCACCAGTACAGGCTGGGGGCTGACCTGCTGGAAAGCAGCTCTGCTGAGAGGGACCTGGGAGTCCTGGTAGACAACAAGCTGACCATGAGCCAGCAATGTGCCCTTGTTGCCAAGAAGGCCAATGGTATCCTGGGGTGCATTAAGAGGAGTGTGGCCAGCAGGTCGAGGGAGGTTATCCTCCCCCTCTACCCTGCCCTGGTGAGAACCCACCTGGAGTATGTGGTCCAGTTCCGGGCTCCCCAGTTCAAGAAAGATTAAGAACTCCTCGAAAGAGTCCAGAAGAGAGCAACTAGGATGATTAGGGGACTGGAGCATCTCCCCTACAAGGAAAGGCTGAGAGAGTTGGGCTTGTTCAGCCTGAAGAAGAGAAGACTGAGAGGGGACCTCATCAACACATACAAATATCTTAAGGGCGGAAGTCACGAGGACGGAACCAGTCTCTTTACAGTGATGTCCAGCGACAGGACAAGGGGCAATGGGTACAAACTGAAACATAAGAGGTTTCAGTTGAACATGAGGAAAAACTTCTTTACTCTGAGGGTGACAGAGCACTGGAACAGGCTGCCCAGGGAGGTTGTGGAGTCTCCTTCTCTGGAGATATTCAAAGCCCACCTGGATGAAGTCCTCTGTAGCATGCTCTAGGAGAACCTGCTTTAGCAGGGGGGTTGGACTGGATGATCTCCCAAGGTCCCTTGCAACCCTTGCGATTCTGTGTTCTGTTATAGACCGCCACATCAGTAGAGAACAGGATAATCAAGTCAATGATCAGTTGTTAACACAACTATCTATGATATGCAGAAAAAGGTGAAGCCACATTATCACTGGGGACCTTGGCTATGACAGTCAAACTGTAGTTATATTGCTTGTACTAAAATATCATTAGCTTTTCTGTGAATTATGTGATACAAGATATATTTTATTTAAACATAATAACGTATTCTACTTCCCTCCAATAAATTAGCAAGAAACAACTATGCAAATAATGTATTAATACCGACTTCGAGGCCATGCCTGAATTGGATCTAGATGGAATAAAATACAAACCAGAATGCAAAGTACACTTGTAAATTCAGGCTTTTTAGTATGTCAAAATAACAACTAAGCCACACCTACTGGTAAAGAATGCAAAAAAAAAACAAAAAAAAAAACCTGGTTATTTCACTTGATGCTCTAAAAAGCCACGTTTGAGAAGCAGAGCCATGAAAATCAAGAAACTAATAGGCAGAAAAGAAAGAAGGTACAAGATACAACAAATGGAAAGAAAAAAACCCACCAAAATAAGCTGGTCTAGTGATCATGGCTCAGAAAGCAGAAAGGTAAAACTGCTATCAGAAGAAAGTGGCAGACATTTAAAGTTCAGAGTTTCTAAAACACAGAGAAGAGTTTATTTGATGGAAACAACAAACTATTAGCAATAATGCAGCAATGTCAGTTTCTCAACAGAAATCGTGAGTTCAATTTTTACAGCTTTTTACAAAGCTTGTCTTTTCAGGTTTGGTTGCAATTGATTTTATATTTATTTTAAGTATAGGAAATACAAATGCCAACATGAAAAACACCAGCCAACTTTTGTCACACAAATTATAACTATATACACTTATCTCACAACCACCTTCACTCAAGTACTGCTCAGGTAGAAACTAAAGTCAGTAATAGTTTTCTAGCAAGAACCAAATAAATTTCTCAAGTCCTTCACAGCAGCAAAAAGGTTCAGCCTTACAATGACAGCAAGAATCCAAGATTAGTTTGGGAAAGGAATCAATGACAACAGCTATTGGTGCATGCATTTGTGGGGGCATGTAAAGAGAATTAGCTCTAAAGAGGCTGTTGTTCTTCCCACCTCCAAAATAATACTTTGCACTTCAAGAGGTAAACTGCCCACACAATTGTCAGTTCTGGATGAAGACGGAGAAGAATGAATTACTGAAGAGCAACATCGGGGTGCTCAAGAAAGGAACACCAATGAGAAGAAACTGGTCCTTTCTTGGTCTTGAGAAAAATAAAGACTCAAACAACCTTGGATTACAGCTCTGATATATGGAAATCAAGATACTAAAAAGAACAGAAGAGAGAATGTCTTGTAACAGTGAGTACACCTACTGGATATAAGAGGCCTGAACTACTACACCACATCGCGCTTCAAGCTAAAACCAAATGGATTGGGGTACCTTGGGGTAGGGGGGAATGAAACCTGGCCCTGAAGTAACAGAGCTGGTATACATCCGTGTAAAACTGAACTACAATAGAACAAGTGGTACTTCCAGTTCTTGACAGAGAATCTAAAAAGAAGTTTTCAGAAATGTTGCTGTTTTTTCTGATTTGTAGATAGCAGAAAAACCATGAAGAAGTGTTAATTCTACTGTATAAAGATCCCCTTATCTCCTAGCCTACTCTTTTTTTTTTTTTTCCCATGGACAAGTATGAGTCAAGCTTCTTGCCAGTCAACACCCACTCTCCAGTCAGAGGAATATCAGAAGCTGTATCTGCTGTAAGATGATTTCCTAGCATTTTATCTATAGACGAACCCATTCCTTCATACATCCTACCAACATCAGTCTCACCCCTTCCATCTCTCGTTTTCACTATGCTGTTTTGCAAGATCCAGCTATAGTCCATCTCAGTATCATGCCATATTCACTCCTATCTATTTTTAAAAGCAGTAATTCAAAGCTATTGAATATGTGGCACTATTTGTGCCAAAATGGCTCATTATTTTATCCTTCAAACTATGAAAGAAATATATGTGTGTGTGTGTACATATATATTTGTATTTAATCCCACACAAAATCCTGTTGACTAAAACGGGATTGGATAAAAATGAGTCTTTGCAAGAACAGGCCCTTTAACCATGAAGTTTTCTGTTGGGTTACATCTGCCTCTTTTTAACACCAAGAATATTATCAGTACGTAACGTACTATCAATACATTACTTTCACCCCAATGCATGGTGGGGTTTTTTTGGGTGGTGGTTTTTTTGGTGTTTTGGTTTTTTTTTGTTTTTTTTTTACACCTCAAATTACTTCAGGGAGAACAAACAACATACCTCCAGCTGTTTGCTAGCTTCTTCATTTCTCAGTATCAGGGATAACTTGGTACGAAGACTTCGAAAGTGCATATCAATCAGCATATTTGCCCGCTTCGTTGTTACATCATTGATTGACTAAATTATTAATGAAGAAAACACAGGTGTTTTCACATGAACTTTTTAAACAAACCACGGCCAACAGTATGGTTAGACGTGCACTTACCAAAATAATAAGCTGGTGGTTTTCAGAATCATACGTTACAGAAAAAGCTCCAACTGCCTTTTTGAAGTCCTTATGTGCAGATTCTTTGGCACACCTAGGAATAAAAATGCTACAGAGTTAAAAATTGTAACTGCTGCATTTATGGTTCACAGCCAAAAAGATTAATTTCTTAATACAAAGGATCTAAATAAATATATCCAAGTTCTCCCTTTTAATGCAGGTGTTATTTTATTCTGTAATCATAATTTATTTTGCTCATTTTTCTTTAATTTGTTTTCACAAGTAGGATTAGAAATATTTCAGAAATTTTCTGTATGTACATCTATGAAATGACAAACTACATTAAAAAGCTGTAGTTGTTACAATCAGCAAGTCCAAAATTTCAAACACACCATGAACCAGTATGATGTGTGACTTCACTGTAACCACCACACCATTCTAATGACCTTATGCTCATCTTATACTGCATTTTGCTTCTCCAGGCTCCTTTTGTCCACTCATTACTTAGTGAACTTGTGTACTGTAACATTAACTTCAGAAATTCTTACGTTTAACATGAATGTATAGTTTATTCCACACTGAGGCAACAACATGTATCTCAAAAAAGCAGAAAGTGATCTGAAGCTAAAAAAGGG
This sequence comes from Egretta garzetta, assembly GCF_000687185.1. Classification (NCBI taxonomy): domain Eukaryota; kingdom Metazoa; phylum Chordata; class Aves; order Pelecaniformes; family Ardeidae; genus Egretta; species Egretta garzetta. Next base: position 235,311 of record NW_009259312.1, on the reverse strand, counting down.
GAGTCAGTGTTAATCAAGAGTTTTAGAGCTATATTTACATGAGAAAAACATGTCCACATTCTAGGAGAAAACTAGCTGTTTCCATATCCTACTATGGGAGGTTTGACTATTGCACAACTATTCCAACAGCCATCATCAAAATGCCTTATGCCCTAAAATATTAAGCAGCATTTTCTTCCGTCATTAAATATTAACTTGCATAGATTGTCAGATACTCTATCAATTAAAAAGTGACCACTTGAAAATTATCAATTAAGTTGGCAAAGAACGAATTCAGATTAATCTATGCACATCACTAAACAGCTCCAAGAATAAAATCTTAATCTATACTTGCACACAAACTTTAAAACCTTGAAGAAAGTATTTCCTCTGCTAGAGCTAAACTGCATTTCAGAAAAAATCATCTTTTCTGCTTCTGAAGTATGAGCACATCAACATTTGTATTTTCTACATTCTTATATGAAAATTTTAAAAGTTAATTTAGAGCAGTAAAAAGCATTTTTATTCCTTCTTGTCTCAGGCTCAAGAAATTACCCACATTTTGAAACAAGTTATAAAGAAACACTTGTACTTACATTTGCCTTAAATCTTCCGGAACTGCCAGTTTGATTTTATGAAAAGTATCTTTTGTTGCAGGTTTATTGGGGTTCACAGATCTCAAACGCTCAATTGTGACAATTTCATTGTAGGTAGCATCACAGGCTGCATATTCTATTACGTAGAACTGATATACAAATAATAAAATCATCCAAGCCACACATTTTATGACAAGACTGAGCATTACACTATTAAGTGAAAGGCATTTTTGTTAACTGTACAAGCCAAATTTGAACTTTTCATATTGAGGTTAATGGTAATTGCAACAGTCCTAATCAAGAAAATCTTTGAAAAATGAAGAGGCACAAGTTAAAATCATTGTGCACATCAATATAAAAAAACAACATAAGAAAAATAAACTATAAATAAATATAAAATATATATATGTATATATGCATATTCCTACCTCACCCTTTATCATTCTCACTTTAGCCAACCACCAACAGCAGGGTTCTTTTTCATTTGCCCTGGAATAAACCTAAACAAAATACATAAATTATGTATCTGTAGCGTTCTTAAAAGTCACCACAGAAGCTGACACTAACTACTATGATCAGAAACTCTGCTATAGGAACAAAATCCAGCAAAACATATTGGTACATGAAGTCTCTAATCTAAGCACTACCTAGAAAGCATGTAACAGCTGAAATGTCTATTGCAAAAACAGGTAGGATATAAAATTATGTTTGTAAGATTGTACAGATAAATAATATTGTACCCAATCTACTGGCGTTAGTTGCTTCAGTCTTACAGCCAGAAGAGAGAGAATTCAGCCTTTTACATTTGTTAATATTTAATCAATAATATTTCTAATTGTGAGTAGGTCTGATGAGGTCCTCCCAGTAGGTGGAAGGGAGAAGACATGTATCTACACTTTTTTAGCACATATATGATATTGGCCACATCCACACCAAAGAAGTTTTGCCATTTTCTTATCTTTCAAATCAAAATAAACTTAAATAGCATGCAAGCAAAATGTAAATCTTGAAAGTTCTCTTTTTAAAAAGTAATTATAAAAACAATTTTATCTTTTTATAAAATAAGAAAGTTTTAGGAATGTGTTATATTAAAGCCAGTCTCTCTACATACACGTAAATATTTACATATACACATATTTTTGTATTTTATGTACACACACACAATGCAAATTATGTCATTCAGCTTGATGTTTTGGTAATATAGACATTATTAACTTACAGCTGAAGAACCACAGTCCAGCATCTATTTCTAGATTAATTCAGTTCTGATAAAGAACTGATCTGTAATCAAAGAAACATTGATCATGTTTGTAAATCAGCATGGAAGTCATGGTACATGGGATTCCAAAATAGCCATATGGCTTACAACTGTCAAAATCTCTTTCTGATGACATGCTTGACATTGTGTTTCATGTAGTACTTGGCATCAAAAAAGGTGACAGCACATAACATGGAAGCAAGCCTTCCATTGGCTTGGCTGATATTTTCCACCCTGAGTTCTCTCACTTCTCAAATCAAATGTTGTTAATGAAGCATACATACCTCTACTTCATCGCTTTCATTTATATCTTTATTATAGCCTGCAGGTGGTGGAAATCTCACATCATGGAATGGTATTTGTCTCTCTGGTTGCCAGCTAGAAATAAAAAGTACAGTGAATGGCCTGAACATTTTCACCTTCTTTGTGAATAGAAATCAGAAACATTTTCAATCCGTTAATTTTACATTTTTAAATTTCATTAAGCTTTTGTGCATATATGTGTTAAAGGTAATGCAATCCAACGTATATAAGAAACACACCTAAGTGACCATTAAGCCTCTTAAATGAATCCCTGATGCTACCTGCACTGTTTTGAAATCTTCCAGCAGCAGTTTTTACTCTATTTATTTATCTATAGGTTTTAACGGCAACATTAGAAATACAGGTTAAAAAATGTTACATAACACATTTGGACACTTCCTTCAAACCAAGCCCGTTTCTTCTTTTTCTTTGGTTCTACTACAGATTATGAAAACTTCATCAGGATTCAGTCTGAAGAGAGGTTTAATTTTCAGCTTCTTTAACAGAGACAGGATAAAACGAGCATGACAAGAAAAAATAATTTTTAAAGAAACTAGAAAACAACTTCCAAAATACAACACATGATGCCATAAACAAGAAGTCACAGGAAAATGTGTATAGCAGCGTGTTATTTCCTTCCTGAAGGAAATGAAACCTAAACTAGATGCATAATGGAAGGTTAACTTTTTGTGCCTTTAAATGATGGGAAAGGAACATAATTTCATTTCTAGCTTAGAAAACTAGTATTCTAGTATTTATCACCTATTTATAAAAACAAATCTTGTAATAATGTAATCTGCTAAATCTAAAATAAGACATTCACATGAGAAGGAGGCAGTTGTGGTACCACTGCTAACTTATTCAAACATGGGTTGTCCCCACAAACCCAGTAACGTGCTTATCTTCCCCACAAACCCCATGTTACTATAGTTTTTACTTAAGAATATTTAAACAATTAAAAGCATTTATCCAGAAATGTCACAACATAGTAAATATCAAACATAATTCTAAAACATGCTAACAGCAAGCTGAGTATCTAAAAGATATTAAGTTATATTTAGGTTAATCAAATGCAAGGTTGATACTCTATCATTTAGGTGTAACATCAGCAATACACTTACTTGTTTTCAAACGCAACTGTTATAGAATCTTCATGCACATCCTTTACAAATGCCTGTGTAGAAGAAAAGGTATAATTATGGTCTGCTTAAAATTATTTTTTTAAAATATCCATAAACTTGTACAACGCCTTCCTTTCACAGATATTGATGAAACTCAAAATTTAAGTATGCTTTCAAGTCAGCCTTTTAAAATTTGCAACAGACTTATATAAAATGCATACTGAAAGCTGATAGCCTCCTTGGGTTCATGACTGCCAGAGTACTGATACACAGACAGAACACCGGAGCTATACATGGATTCTCACTACTTTTTAGAAGTAATGGGAGAGGTTACTAACAAATGACAAGATAATCCTGAATAAATACAACTAAAGTTTAAAATGTTTGATTTTATAATCACATTTTGTGTATTTTGACAGATGTAGAAATTAAGCCACATCAGTACTCCTACAGAAAAAATCATGTCTCTTCTCTCTTTTAACTCAAGGTAAGTTTGAAAAATCGCACTTACAAAACTCACCTATAACCATTTCAGAACAGTTTTCCCCTTATTTACTTCATCACGCTTAATTTCTGTAGTGTACAAACTTAAGATAAATGCCCTGCAGCCTTCCTTCATTTTTCTTCTGGGGAACAGAGAGCAGTTGTGCCAAGTCTCTCATGCAACCACAAAGCAGAGTACAGAATTAAGATTCAGAACCAAAATGGCTTTTCCTGCCCTATACTACTCAACTGACTGACCTTTGAACAATTTTCAGCTTTAAACCCAAATGTACCCCCATTTACAGAACAGCAAGATCAATACTTGAAGACTTTGGGATTTACCAATGAAAATATTTTTCATAGCCTCAAATGATGGAGGTCATGGGGCAACCAGGGATGAAAAGATTGGTGGGTTTTTTTATGTCTGTTTCTTTTTAAAAAATATCTCTACAAACTTCTGAAACAAATAAAAATTGGTGAAGTGCTGAGTATTCCACTAATATTTGTCCATATATAGTATATCCTTGCAAGACAGGTAGATAAAAGCCCACGAGCAATATTGTACAAAAGTTCGTTCTACCAATGGAGATCTATCTTAGTAGATAGAAAGATTCTCAGTAAATAGGAAGTAATTCAACAGTAACTACCGCTTCTGAAGAAGAGCTAATGAACTGTGGAACATTTTACTCTCCTCGCATTTCAAGCTTCCAAGACAAGAACAGCTCTTATCTCTTACAAGAAGGTAAGAGTTTCTTTCTTATAGGAATCTAAATGGTTTTAAAAAATTCTTCTGATATTTTTCCTTTATAAAGTATTCCCTGAGTTGCAGCAGCATCTCAGTATCAAACAAGAACAATACCTGATAACTCATACAAAGCTCCAAGAACTGGTTATACTAAAATTAAGCAGTACATCTGCTCAAGTGCCATTGTACTCGGAGACATTCAGTACAAGAAAGAAGTGCAGTGCTAGTTAATAATCTGAAAATAACTATTGCCACCTTGAATACAAGTCAAAGCAAAGCCACAATGGCAATAGCAAAAAATGGTTTTATACCTTGCTCACCTCTCAATACTATAAGAATAAGGCTACTGGAAAGTTTATTATTGCTAGATTTAAAACAGTCTCTATTTCAAGATCCCAAGATATTCCTTCCAAGGGACCAAGATATTCCTTCCAAGGGTTTACAAGCATAGTTGATATTTTCCAATGACATGATACAAAACAGATTTAAGACCACATCTCAGAATCATGTTGATAGTAGTACAGAAATGCTATTTACATAAAGAAGCAACAGAACTCCCAGTTGATCGTTACACATACTGAACTTCTATCTAATGTTTCATATTGCTGTGTCTTCTGTAAGAAAGTTCCAGAACTGGATATGCACCTGACAAATACTATGGTAGTCCTGACTCATTTGGCAACATTATACACAACACCTTCAAAGGCTCCGCCCGCATTTCTTCCAATGTTTGCCATGTGCAGCTTTGAAGCGCCTATTCTTATAGACGTAGCAGAAATGGATGCCTTTAATATCTGAAAAATACTGTAATCACTACCAAGTATTTGGTATGAGTCCTTCACACCACAAACTGGAAAACGATAGGACTTAGTGTTATTAGTAACACTTGAATATACAAAAGCAGATATTATTTTATAAAGCAAATCCAACAGAAATGACACCAAGAACACTTAATAGCCTTGAGGAAAACAGGTAAGAGTAACACAAGACGATGCCCTAAGAAAGACTTCATTGATACTTTATTTTCTCACATTGATAAAGTAGCAAAAAACCACCTCTCCTGTTATGAAAGACACTTTTGCAGAAGTTGTCACCCCCTCTATGGTGACAAAACACCAAAAGATCCTCTAAATAGCACTCTGCACAGAAATTACAGAAAAATACACAAGACGGCAGCAAAGTGCAAGACTACATCTCATATTCAGATCTGATAGCTCATAACCAAGTCATCTTGATTAGAATCCTAGTGACTACAGCAATGCGTGTAACTAGTGGCAATAATGCTAGAACCTAACATTAATAAGTAAACCTGATGGTAATACAAATAAATGTAAGTTCAAGTTGAAGACTAGCCTAAGACCTTTAAGCAGTCTAGTATTTATGTTACCTGGAAAGAGTAAAACTTGGGGCACACAGCTATTTGAAAGAATATGGAACTAAGGCCAATTCTTGTCTTTGATTTGCATCACATCCTAATTTAAAGGCTGACAATCTAGTACAGGGCATGGAGTGCTCTTGTCATTGTTACTGTGTCTGCCACCTTAGAAAAGAGCAATGAACCTCATTAGGCTGAAAATTATTCCAACAATGTGCTAAGGTTTTCAAGTCAATTACTTTAGGGTCTTACTGCTTTCCAGTTACTACAAAAGCTCTCCTTAAACAGGTCTTCAACACTGCTTTGGTCACAGCCCAAGAAGCTTGAAGGAACCTGAACCAGGAACATTAAGGATAACTGCTGGACCATACACAGATAGCACCAATACAGACATTGCTAGTGAAAATTGTAATACTGTCATAATGTCTTTAGTTTATACCAAGTTCAGAAGACTCAACCACAGAAACAGATGGAATACCTGGTTTTCACTTCAGCCTGGCCAAAAAAGTCTATGTCGTAACACTGTTGTTTGCCTTTTAATTTCCAACTTTGCAAAATTACAAAAATTCATTGTAATTAATTTTTAATTAATTACAAAGTGAATGCCTTGCCAAATACTGCATTTCAACTGTGTAGTATCTACAACACTTCTACCAACTTCGATGTGAAATTTATTCTTAAAAGACAATTAACCAGACAAAATATATTAATAGCCTCAATATTTGGTTGTCTAATCGCATCAACCCATAGAAAGGTGTTTTCCTTGTTCTTCAGTTTCTTGTGACATCGAAAATGTCAGATAATTGACCACATCAGTTTTTCATAGTCTGTATCACAGCATTACGTCAGTTTTGCTCCAGTACAAATATTTAAACAGATCTGTAGTAAGAAAGATGTTTTTTGACTTTATAGCACTATGTATTTGTACATTTCTAAATATAAATAGAAATGTTTCAAAACATTTCTAAGGTTTTGTAAAAAAAAAAAAGATTTAACCACTGATGCCTTTGGAAAACCAGAATTAAAGCTTATCAGAACTGCCTGGCTGTCTTTATTCTCTGATATGTGTAAAATTATATACAATGCTAAAAAGAAATGAGACCTTTAACACCATAAGCCAAATTCACAGACACAGGACAAGCCAGCCCCAGATGTCGGTAAAGGCAGGGAAGAGGTACTGATTTCACATAAAGTATTAAGAGAAGTACAGTAAGCATTCATCAGTCTTTTTTTGAAATAGTATAAATTTGGCATAAAAATTCAAACATAAAGGGACATGTATGCGAGTTTGAAACGCACACCCAAGAAGGGACAGAACCCTGGCTATGATGAATGTGAACACATAGATGAAAAGCATTAAAAACATAGTGAAACTAGATAGAAGTAAAATGAGGGAACAGGACAGCACAAGACTACAGCAGCTGGGAAATCACTATCACTAATAGCAGAGAAACCAAATAAGAGTATACAAAAAAATTTGGAATCGGTGAAAGAGGTTTGCTTTTACTTCCGTGAACAGAAGCACATTTTACAATGGCTAAGGTTGATTCTTCTTCTCTAATGTAGGGGAAAAAAATTAAATGTGGTTAAGTTTTCTACCCTAAATTTGACTTTCAGTCACATAAACCATTGATTCCCTCCATGCTTCAGACATAATTAAGTAAAAAAGCTTACAACCCAATATTGACATGTCACGACATTTCTCAAACGCGAGAATCCACATTCTCAGATGGGCTTTATGCTGAAGATGGCCCAAGTTTTACAAATTATTTGATACAAAATAAGAATTATTAGAAACACCAGTACATTTCTTATTTTTTTGCTAAATAGAATGACAGACTTTTCAAAGGAACAAATAAAGACTCCAGCTGCCATGAAGTTTTGTTGCTTTTTTAAAAGTCTGCTCACATCATCAGATGTGAGCATTGTCAACCATTTTAATAAAGGAGGATAATTAACTGTAAGGTGTGAAAGTAAGGAAAATACGCTTTTTAAGATAAAAAATGCTATGCTGATACAAATGTGCATCTACTGTTTGCGTAACAGTTCTGTAACATTTCATACCTCTTGGAAGGAGAAAGTCAAAAGGGAAGTCATACAGCTAATCAAATCTGAGAAAGATAGGCCATAAAAAGAAACGGAAGAGGGAAAGAAGAATCGTCACACAAGTGGTAACCAAACAAGGGAAAAGGGTACAGGCTATCATCCTCAGAAGGACTGAGTGGACAGGCTTATGAATGTACAAAGAGACTGGAGATATTTGCTGAGGGTATGTCTGCGTGGAACAGTGAAAGAAAAGAAAAAATTGATACGGAATGCAACAGGAGGCCAAGGGAACAGTTGTTAATAGTGAGACCTGAAGTAATAAAGAACTAAGAAAGCTTTTGTCAACTGTAGTTTCAATATAAAAATGTGAATATCTGTAAAACCAAGGAAACAATGGCAAACTGCTGAGATAAAAAGCAGAAGATTTTTAACAAGGCTATAGAGCAAGAAGAGGCAAAAACTGTTACAAACAACACATAAATGTTAAAAGCAAACATCGTTCCAAAACTATCTGCCTCAAACAGGATGCTTTCCATCTTTCACAGAAGATACAAGAGAGAATCACTCCAAAACTGTAAAAGAAAAATCAATCCCATGCTGGAAAGGCATCCAGCATGTCCACTCTTAGAGGGAAACAACATCTAAAACTAGTCCCAGAAAGATTAGACAAAGGACTGTCTATTAGTCCTCCGAGGATGTGATGAGAACTTCAAAACTCAATTTACTACACCTCTACAAGAAAAGATATGCCCTAATAGCACACATCTTCAATATTTAGTTACTTAACTGTGAGCTACAAAAAGGCAGTTCCCTTCCCTTAGGATTCCTAGTCCTGGCGGTTTGTTGGACCAGTCTTCCTAAAATAAGTAAGGGAATCTAATCTTTTCTTTTCCTGGATTCTGGGCCCAGCAATGTACCAAGTCATGACTAAGCATCTCTAGGTACTGGATTGTCAATTATCCTGAATCATGCTCACTGATTGCACTGCACTTTGCATGGAATAATTCATCTTAACCAGAGAAAGAAAAATCATGAAAGTCCAAAGCATTCACCAAGTAATATTTTAATTCCATCCAGAAAGAACTAGTCTCCGCTACAGCGATCACACCAATACACTCCAGTACTCTGTGAAATGTAGTGCACCTGACCAGTATGAAATTTTAATTCAAATCTTCCAGTTGACTACGAATGCATCCTCAACCACCTCCTATGCTTTGTGTGGAACATGATCTCTCTAGATGTATCTCAGAACACGTTCTGGATCAAGTCCCACGAGTAATACAAGCAGAGAAAAAGACTGGTTTATTACTCTCTGTAGGGCTTAGGTGACAATTAGGCACCAGTTTTGTACTATAGAGAACAAGATGCTGCTGGGTACACTCAAAAATGAAACTAAGTGCTTAGGGACTTGAATTTATAAAGGTCCTCAAAGAGAGCTACAAGGAGGATACAAAAACCTGAAGTGGCAATTAGGTGCCTACTTGGGCCACTTAGTCCCTTCATGACTCTAGCAGCCTCATATTTGTCCTGTCCATATCTTAATGTCAAAATAGAGGCATGTTTTTCCAAAACATTTACATATTCTGAAGATGTTCAGAATGATTCAAAGCCAAAGAAGTTATCACAAGTTATCAGTAAACCATGAGATTTATGCAAAAGAATTGTTTTGCTTTTGGTTTGTTTGCAGTGTTACTGTTGTAAAACATTTCTCAAGAAGCTGCTTAAAGAAACTTTTAAAATTAAAAACATAAAATCATCTTGCAATTAATTCTGCACTTGATATCATCACACACTTCTTGTTATGCTGGGTCAACCAATTCACTTTATAATCAAATTCCCCATCTGCAAGACAGGCATAAAACTCACAAGAAAACATTTAGATAAATTACTTAATAACAGAGTGATACTCAGACATTACGATGAAAGAAAAAATTGTACCTAAAATTCAAGTAATTCAGGCTACAGGAAAATTGCCTATTTACATTGAATATTATTGCATAAGGGTTTTTTTCAAAAAAAAAAAAACAACCAACTTTTTTTAGTTTAAAAACGAGTTGCTGCATTTATCTTAGGTGTCTATCTAGACAGGTAATAGAGGTGAAGACCAATAAATCTGTGTGCCCTGTTTGTCCCCTTAGATAGTTTAACTAAGACCTCTTGGTTAGAGATTAAGAAGAGAAAAAAATTCCTATGATTAAATTTCTAAAAGTTAAAAGGCAAATATAATATGCAACACAGAGGCAATGTCTGTGTTATAACTTGGGTACACTAAATCACATTTAATGAATAAGCTCCCATAAACATATGCTCAAATGAAATTTTCACCTAAACTACGACCTGAAATGTTGGTATGTTATAGACAAAAGTGGTACGGGACCCCATGACATCAAAGTTGAATATAACAAAAAAAAGTTACAGAAGCTTTCAGCTCTCCCAGGTTTCTTTGATAATATTTGTCACTGAAGAATGCACAATGTAATTTTTATTATCATTTATTCCACATCATTGTGTAAATACTCTCATATAATTTGATAAAAGCCTTATTAAAAGTTCTCTTATTAACATATTTATGCCTTCTGTTTCTTTCTAAGAGAATACTGTATCTGTAAAAATATAAAACTGATTTTTTAAAGTGCTAAATAATTTAATTCCAGGAAGCAATATAAAGATCTAGGACTTTGGCTACAACACTGCAAACCCACAGGATGCTTATTTACTACATTTACAGACTTGTTTCATACATACTTAAAAAAAAAATTCAGAATAAGAGATTATCACATGTATTTTAAAAATAAGCTTTTAAGAGATATTTTTTTCTTGGAAACACTCAGAGCTGTTGGAACTGTATCATTTGGATACCAACATGCCCTACCACACTAACATCAGAGTGTGAAATTCTACCTGTTCCTTCATTACTAACATAAATATTGGATGCTGCACAATAACTAGACCCAATTTTTAAAGTACTAGGAACATTAAAATGATGGCAAACTTGCAGAAACTGGTCCATGACTGTTTCTGGTATGTTGATAACATGTCAATGACAGTAGGTCCAAACCCACTGTGTCCAGATTTTAGTTTTCTGTGAATAGGGTAAACCCACAAACTGTACCCTATTCATATGCCGATTAATATGCCCCAACTCATGCAAAGCCACAGCAATGCTACACAGTATTAATACAAATATTAAGTACTCAGCATTTATGTTTAAGGCTCAGTGATGACTTTATTCAGCACCAGCACAAGGGCTTGGAAACAAACACGGAATACCATTAAGTAGCTTCAGTAAGAAGTGTATTTGATTCTTAAATATATTTAGCAACTCAGCACATGTATTTGGTCAAGCAATGCTCTCTCTAATATCAGTAGACAGTGTCCCTTGCCATGGCTTTAAGAGCAGGAATCCACGACAGCATTTTATCATGAACGTGTGTTTAACAAGGCCCTCCGCCTCCTCCCCCACCTTAAACGCCGTGCACTAGCAGCGCAGCCCTCCTGGAAACCTGGAGAGCCAGAAAGACTTTCCTTAAGTAGCGACAAAAGCTGAGGATTTAGCAATTAATGCCCCATCCCCGGCCCCGATCCTCGCTTCGGCGCCAAGGCGAAGGCGGCCCAGGGCTCTCCTCGCCTCCTCTCACACGGCGGCAGC
>NW_009259312.1:213954-222679 GCF_000687185.1 Egretta garzetta | reverse complement strand
GAGAATGGCCTCGCCGAGAGGGGCTGGGGGGCGCTGGGGTGGGTAGGGGAAGGAGGAGGCCTGGACCCGTGGAGCTCGGCTCCGGTCCCTCAGGGACGCTGCGAGAGGGAGAGAGATGGTTGCCAAGACAGTGGGGAGTAGGCTCAGCCATGCAGTGGTCTCTGCCTCGCTGGTTATGGTCGAGAGTGAAGAATAAAATGTGAATCGTTGTGGCAGTTTAATGAGTCCTGTACTAACGGGTGGTCTGGCTGTTGTGGTTACGCTGAAGACCTGAACACTTCATAAAGAGTGTAATACAAGACGAACAGACCAGTCAGCCTGGAGGGCTGATGTCCTTGACCCTCTACCTCTCCATCTGCAAGTTAAGCGTTGTTCAATAAACTAACGACTTTGCCATTTAACACATTATTTTAGCTACATTTAAACATGGACATTTCAACTCCTAAACTTAGAATTCTGACAGCAAAGTGTAACACTGTGCCTATGGTTCACCATAGAACCTGGTGGTCAATATTTTAAAGAGCTGCTGTAGCCGCGATGGAGCATTTACAATTGAAGGGTACTGGCACAAAAGCTGCTTGTTCAGCCTTTCATTAGACCTGCACAAGCATTAACTTGATCTTCCTATTTTTTTTTCTATTAACTATAAAAAGAATAAGAGAAGAAAAAACCCTGAGTGCTACCATTACCCTCAAAAATCACCATTGCAATGTATTGCTGTGGCTGTGATTTGTCTGTGTGATGCTGTGATGGTTTGACCCTGGCTGGATACCAGGGGCCCACCAAAGCCGCTCTATCACACCCTCTTTAACCAGACAGGGGAGAGAAAAATAGATCAAAAGGCTCATGGGTTGAGATAAGGATGGGGAGAGATCCTTCGCCAGTTACCATCACAGGCAAAACAGACTTGGTGAAATTAGTTTAATTTATTACCAATAAAAAATCAGAGTAGGAGCAGATAAAAACTGCTGAATCTTAGAACACCTTCCCCCCCACACCCTTCCCTTCTTCCCAGGCTCAACTTCACTCCCAGTTTTCTTTACCTACTTCCCCCCAGCGGTGCAGGGGGATGGGAGTGGGGGTTGGGGTCAGTTCATCACACATTGTCACTGCCACTTCTTCCTTGGGAGAGGACTCTTCCCCTGCCCCAGCGTGGGGTCCCTCTCATGGCAGACAGTCCTCCACAAACTTCTCCAGTGTGAGTCCTTCCCACAGGCTACAGGTCTTCACAAACTGCTCCAGCATGGGTCCATAATTTCCACGTGGTGCAGTCCCTCAGGAGCAGACTGCTCCAGCATGAGTCCCCTGAGGGGTCACAGGTCCTGCCAGCAAACCTGCTTTGCTGTGGGCTCCTCCCCTGATGGGTCCACAAAGTCTTGCCAGGAACCTGATCTGGTGCAGGCTTCCCACAGGATCACAGTGTCCTTCCTTCAGGCATCCACCCAGTCCACCATGGGCCTCCATGGGCTGCAAGGCAACAGCCTGCCTCACCATGGTCTTCACCACTGGCTGCAGGGCGATCTCCGCTCCAGCGCCTGGAGCACCTCCTCCCCCTCCTTCACTGACCTTGGTGTCTGCAGGGCTGTTTTCTCTCACATCCTCTCACTTCTCTTTCTCCAGCTACTGAGATGCAGCACGTTTTTTTTCCTTCTTAAATATGTTATCCAAGAGGCGCTACCACTGTTACTGATTGGCTTGGCCTCAGCCAGTGGTGGACACAGGGGAAACTTCTAGCAGCTTCTCACAGAAGCCACCCCTGTAGCCGTCCCCCCCCCAAAACCTTGCCATGCAAACCCAATACAGATGCTCTCCTTCTAGAAGTCATGAGGTGAAATTCTGCACCTACTGATGAATTTTCAAAACTCTTGCAATCAGTAAGCCTATGATTTAATCTTTTCTTGTTTTTTACATTATTGTGTTTCAAACCTTGCAAATTAGTGTTTCTTTGTATGTTGCATTTTACATTTAAGCTATGATAGTCACCAAAACTTTTCCTTTCTGTTTTTTTAATGTGCGAGAGATCGAGAGTTGCCTGTAGCAGTCCCTGTATAATATGTGTTCACCGGCTTATTGTGATGTTTATTTTATGCATACACAGTATTGAAGTAAATTTAATGGCATGATTGCTGTGCAATGTATCTTGAAGGGAAGGTGTTTGATTCTCTCCATCAGATTTGGATACTCTTTTCAGCAAATTCTTGAGTATGATGAAGGGTCAATTCAATCTAATGATTCAGATTGACAGCTTGCTATGCTCATTGAACAGGCAGCCACAGGACTGATGTGCTTGGGAGTGGCAGAGGGTCCAAGAGGACTGAAGGAGGAAAAATTTCAAGACGAGGAGCAATGACACAAGATTTGTGTATGAATAAAAAACACATTGGAGGTTAAATCTTACAGAGCCTTCATAAAGGAATTTAGGTTAAAAAACCCTCTCTTGTGACTTGTTCATGTTAGAAATACTTTTTTTAAAAAACTAGAAGTCATATAAATGGTTCAACTCAAAATTTTAACAATCTACCGGGAGAGATGATGCCCAGCTCTAAAACAAAGTTAGCTGGAGGGTTTTTTGCATTCATTATTTGTCATAATTACTCTCTTATTAATAAAATATGTTGCTGTCATGCAGGCAGATTATCTCTGAGCAGACAGAATATAAAGGTGTCTAATTTAGCTCTGACTTCCAGTGATGATTTCACTATTTCCCCTAAGGTAAAAGCTGCTGTACTGTGTAATCTTCCCTAATGCTTAACTTAAATTTTCCTTGCCTTTGCTTAAATTTAACATTTTTTATTTTGTCCTGACTAGTGAATGTTCTAATCCTTGTCTACTTAATGAGCCAATTTCCGTATTTCCAGAGTGCATTCTCTAGTTTTTCTGATGATTGACTATTAAACCTTTCCTCTTATTTTCCAAATTACTTGCTGGTTTTGCTATCTTACTTTGACCTGACTTCAGACTGAACTGTCCATCCCGTCTGAAATGTGGTCACAAATTAAGTAACTAGTTCTTACGTAGACTTAGAGTAAATGAGATCCTTTTAAATGTGTCTATATTGCAAATGCAGTGACACAATAAAAATACATCTTTGTAATTCCATTAAAGTCTTTTGATATTAAAGGTAAAATGTTATTTAATTCAAATGTTAGACTTCTTATATATAATCCTAGTGTTCACTTGCACTATGCAGTGGCTCTGGGTTTATAATTCAAGCAAAATTCCCCACCTCTCTATCCCCCTGAATTCTTTCATAGTCCCCAACAATCTCAACTCACCTGTTCTGAGTCTTGGGTTTGGTCCTACAGATGCTCAGTGCTTTTATTTCTTACTCAGTTCTACACTATTTGGTGTTTGCAGGCTGATCCACTAACTGGAAGGTATTTCAGGCACGCTGCATTTGGAATACTTCTTTTCATCATCAAAATAATTAGAAAACCACCAACTTTGACTTCATTTATTCACTAATGGATTTATTCAAATGCTTTCTTTAATATTTATAGAGTATATAAGAAAAAGGTCTCCTCCTATCTTGTCCTCCTTTGGAAAGTTGAAGGACAGAAAGCTAAGGTAAATGGCACTCCTCGGGGCATATCAGAGTCCTGTATCCTTGATCATCAGTAGCAGTTTAGCTAATACCATTTCCCTAGGATTTGTATTTAGGTGGTCCATGTCTATTGATCTTCACCAGGAAATGCTATCTTTGATTCAGTACATTGAATGAGTTAAGCATTTAAAATATAGCCATCAACATCAGCCTTTCAGAACAATACCAACAGTCAGAGCCTTTCCCAGCATCCTGAATTGCTCATTAATTGAGTTGTGAAAGACCCTTCATAAAGACACTGGGTTAAGAGAGAGGGGAGCAACTGAGTATTTTTACCACCTTGTGGAAAATACCTTAAGGCTTAGTCAGGGACTACAAATAAGAGTTACTCATGAGACATTCTTTTTAAAAGATGGTTGATCTGATTAACTATCAAAGTTTCTTAATGGAATTTTACACAATTCTCCTTACACACCCGTTTTGGGCTTCAGCTTAGTCTTGCCGAGGCTTATAGAGATTTGAATTCAACCTGTCAAATTTTTGTCTGCTGGTTTTCCTTGTATATCAATTCAGACGGGAGCCTCTTCTGGATGACTTCTCCCCTATGTTATGGCTTTCAGCAGGTCAGACAAGTGATATTTAGACTTCTGTATTTCTATCTAAGCCTGGTAGTTGCAATATCTTATTTCTGACACTGAGAAAAAAAGACTGCATTCACCTGAGACACATAGGATTTTGAGTTATTTCAATTAGATGGAACAGTTCAGACTGTTGTCCTGTAAGTTTATAGCTGTAGCCAAAAGGGCAGGAGACTATCAAACTAGCTGAAAGATGGTCAGATGCTCTTCCCTTGTTGGTTTACAATGTAGTCTCAATAAAGTGCCTTCCAGTAATCTAACTGAAATGGTGATGTTATAATAACTAGGTTAGCAATTGGAAGAAACAGTTACAATCAATAGAGATATAAAGAGGAAAAACTTCTTAGACAAGGTTGCTTTATGATTAATCAATAATAGCTGAAGGTTGAATATCATAGAGCCATAGAATAGTTTATGTTGGAAAAGACCTTTAAGATCATCGAGTCCAACCATAAACCTGGCACTTCCAAGTCCACCCTAAACCATGTCTCTAAGTACCACGCTACCCATCTTTTAAATACCTCCAGGGATGGGGACTCAGCCACTTCCCTGGGCAAAAAAAAACCCCTTCCAGTGAAGAATTTTTTCTTAATGTCCAATCTAAACCTGCCCTGGTGCAACTTGAGGCCATTTCCTCTCGTCCTATCGCTTGTTACTTGGGAGAAGAGACCAACACCCATCTTGCTAGCCACTCCTGTCAGGCAGTTGCAGGGAGCGATAGGTTCTCCCCTCAGCCTCCTCTTCTCCAGACTGAACACCCTCAGTGCCCTCAGCCGCTCCCCATCAGCGTTGTGCTCTAGACCCCTCACCGGCTTCGTTGCCCTTCTCTGGACACGCTCCAGCCCTTCAATGTCCTTCTGGGAGTGAGGGGCCCAAAACTGAACACAGTATTTGAGGTGCGGCCTCACTAGTGTTGAGTACGGGAGCACGGTCACTTCCCTGCTCCTGCTGGCTGCATGATTTCTGATGCAAGCCAAAATATAACCAAAGTATTCCAGTTTTATTAGCTTGTCCTTGACTAAAGTGATACCCAGAAATTACATATACTGAAATCAGGGTGTAGAACAGTGAATATTCCCAGAACTTGTGAGGAGAAGCAGAACTAAACCAAGGAAGATTTGCAAATGTAACTGTGTGTACAAGAAATCAGATTATGCTATGCCTGCTCGTTTGGTTCTTTGAACAGTTAATGTGAACTTTATCTGGGAGCCCCAATAAAATACGCTAAAGGGTAGTGTTCACACAGAGGGGCAGTGAAAGTATAACCATTATAAAAAGACAAAAACAAATACTGTAGTATGATTAAAACCAAAAATCCTTCTTTACGTGTATTAGACTGGTGGGTAATCTTCTTTGATCTTGTAAAAATATATTAGTGAGAAGAGCCAACTAATCTCTGTTGATTTTTTATCATAATTACTTAAGCTGACTTGAACTTGACTCTTTCTTTTATAAGTCATTACTCCACCTTCTCCTCCTCCAAATGTAGTTTTCTATACATTTCGGAACAGAGAGGTATCCAAGGTTCATTTTGTCACAGATTCTACTTTACTGTAGATATATGTTTCCAGTAGTGGTTTTCAGTTTCTACAGTATACTGTATCTTCCTGACCTGAATATGGAAGGAAGCCTGGGGGATTTAAGTCTACTTTGTGCCTGCAGTACAGAAGCTTCCTGGTTTCACAGAGAAGAGTGAAAGAAGTAAGCACCAGAATCTAAACTTCAGAAATTTATTATACTTCATAACTTACAAAAATATAATTTCTAAAAAAATATATATTTAAAATGCTACCTAGTAACTATCAAGCTCTAGCTCAGTTTGGTCATCCAAAAAACAACCATCACTGCCATTCACTCACTTGTGAAATAGTTGTCTTGGGTAATCTCATTATTTGCTCCGTGTCATGTTTTTTGTTGGAATAATGGGTGTCATTTAAAATGAACAGTAATTTCTGCATTCTTCCAGAACAGTATCTGTATATCCTGTTATTGGTCTACAGCTCTCAGTAATACATTTCCTTTTTTCTTTTTGAATATCAGTAGTGAATTTGAAAACATACCATGTAGCCTTTTGCTGCTTAATTATTCAGTTTCATTTCCCACTCATGAGTTTTTATCCATTTCTCTTGCAGCCCCACAAATGCATTTATTAGTATATTAAGCCTGCATGTTATTTCATCTGCAGAAGTATTGTAAACAGTGCATGTTAATAATGTTCACATGTAAAACTGCATTATTAACCATTAACAAAATCACATTTGAGATGAAAGAGAAAAGATTCTCTGCATTATGTGGGTCTTGAAAATGAATTAATTAAACCCGAAAAAAATTAGAGAAAACCTGGAGTACAACTGGTTAGAACACAATGCAAGAGAAATGTTCTTTTCATGTGGTCGGACAGCACTCGTAACCAAAGACATACAGATGCTCCCCTACAACATGCATGCTGGATGGCTATGTATGAATACTGTATGGTAATCCATACAGTAGTCCTCATTTCAGTTAAGTGACTTTTAGTATGAACATATAGCACTTAAATAATAGTTTACGTCTCTGGAAGCTGTAAGCCTTAATCTTCTGTGATCCTCATGAGTTAGGCATTAATGTTGCCATTTAGAAAGGAAAAGATTGGTGCGTTAGGAGTTAACTCACCAGGGATGGCTTTGGTTCATAGAATTAAGAATCATATCCAAACATTACCGGTGTCAAAACGGCTGTGATTCACTTGCCCATCTTGCGAGTGAGTCAAGTACAGCCCTGCATGTCAGTGGCCATAAGCAGAGCCTTAGGTAACAGTTTAGATGAAGAGAGGTACGCTGTAGACAGCTACACTGGCTGAGATGAATTCCACATTATGAGCCTTTGGTGAGTTTTCAACCAGCTCCTGTATATTTGTTAAAGGGCAGGATTCATCAGCATCAATGCCAAAGATGGAACTCATCAGCTTACAGGGTCTACATTTTTGGTCAATCTGGAACATAAAGCTACTTGTACAGTACATAGACATTTCTAGAATATTTCACATCTAATTCTGTTACACAGAATGCAAGCATGTTTTTCTAGCACTCATGGTAAATCATGTTTGATTGAGCCATCATCAGGCAGTGATTTTAGCAGTGTATTCATTCCACTGGGCGTACAAGCAGGACTCTTCAATACCGAAGCTAGTACAGAGATTTACGAAGGTTGATCACTGCCTCTTGTGAACTTACTGCACTTTTCACTGAGATTAATCTGAAAAGATCACATGAGTCTTCCCAATCCATAGTGGAATTCCCAGTGATGTTGGGCAGCAATAGGTCAGTATTTCAAAGGCTATATATGCTAGTACATTTATATGGCCTTAACATTATTTGTATTGACCCTGATGGGGAGTGCTATGGAAGCACTATGTAAAATGTCATAATCCTGACAGACTATGATATTTAACTTCCTATTGCAAGCATATATAACATATAAAGATTTGTGGTTTTCCACTAAATTGTTATAGAAAACAACGCTGTAATCTTATACTGTGGCAACAGGTGAATAGTGTATGGGGGAAAAAAAAAAAAGCAAAGGAAGCAATCAGCCTGTAATAACAGTCTTTTAGTCCCACTTTATGGTTTGGGGTTTTTTTTCCAGCTAACATAGCTGACATTTTTGTCTCAATAGCTAACATTTTATCCTTTACTAATTTGAAAAAGTCTTTGACATACCATTTATAGGTTTATATCCTGGACATATTTGGCATAGCTATACTTCTACCTTGTCTTTTTTTTTCCTGTGGGTTTCAAAAATCACTTAATATTAACTTGTATTTTCTGTAGCTTCAAAAATTGCGGAAAGTAATGTTTGAAGACAGATCAGTTTAAAGATTTCCTGAATGCCTTGAAGATTTTAAGTGCAATAATTAGGTCTTACCACAAGAGGACCCCCAAAGACAATTTGTCTTGTAGTGGGGAAAACAAGATGATACAAATTTGTCTTCAGAATACTGATGTGTGCCATATATTTATACATTTCACTGTAATTTTGAAAGAAGACATGATATTATCTCCTTAAATACTGACTACAGGCTATGTTAGGACAAATAATATTTCACATAAACCCAGGAACCATATTTGAAGCAAATTAAACACTAAGAACATATAATGACTTTTGTTGTTATTTTTGTCAGTAGTAAATTTAAACACTTATAAAGGATTATTTTTTATTATTGCTAAATGTATTTTAACTTTGAGAACTGCCATGTATACCATGATCTAGATTCTTCTTCCATTTCTTTCATCTGCTCAGAAGACTATGAAATGCTTATGCAGTACATGCGTTGAATCCTGAAGTTCCCTTATGAAACCTTTAACTAGACTATACTTATTCTACTTTAATGGTCCTGTTCCTTTCAGCTTAGAGCTCTTTTTCATTTTCACAGACTTTCAAATAAAACCATGGAGAGTGAGGTTGTGCTCTCTTGGATTGTAATGAAAAGTCAACTAAATGTCCTCATTCTACAGGAGGGACTTTGGTGTTGTACTCTTTACTCTTTAAAAATCTCCAATAATGT
>NW_009259312.1:206198-213929 GCF_000687185.1 Egretta garzetta | reverse complement strand
CAAAACTATCATGATATTAAATGGTAGGCTGCTAAAGGAACATCCCCTTTAATTTAATTTAAAAAAAATGGGAGCATCAAGCAAGGAATGGAAACTGTCCTGGTTTCGGCTGGGATAGAGCTAATTTTCTTCATAGTAGCTAGCATAGTGCTGTGTTTTGGATTTAGTACCAGAAGAATGTTGATAACACACTGATGTTTTCAGCTGTTGCCAAGCGGGGAGACTGCTCGCGGCTCAGGGACTGCTTGCAGCTCGGGACGGGCTGGGCATCGGTCGGTGGGTGGTGAGCAATTGCCTTGTGCCTCATTCGTTTTGTATATTCTGTATATTCTGTTATCATTCTCATTATTACTATTATTATTATTTTCTCTTATTAAACTGTCTTTATCTCAGCCCTCGGCTCTAACCTTTTATTTTCTTTCCGATTCTCTCCCCCATCCCACTGAGGGAGGGGGGGGAGTGAGCGAGCGGCTGCGTGGTGCTGAGTTGCCAGCCGGGTTAAACCACGACAGAAACGTATTTGAAACTTTTAAGCTACCTTTTAATGGCAAGTTAGAAAAGTCTATCTTTACAAAACAACAGCGAACTTAAGGTCATAACTTTAAAAAGACAGTCTACTCAGTGTTCAGAAAATTTTAAATCAGGACACTTAGGTGAATAAATATATGTGTAAAAATTAGCTTCAGTAACCCATTAGAATGGTCCAATTTTGACTACAGAAGAGGTAAATCTTGATTATAAAAGTATATGGTATAAAGCCATGGCCCTGTCTTTATAAATAGACATTTTCCCATTACTTTCTAGAAAAAACAAGAAGTGCAAATAGTTCATGATGGTTCAACCAAAAATAGTTCCACAGAAAGCAAAGGGCCGTGTTCAACACAAGCAGCACTTAAATATTTGTGAAACCAGTATGAACTAGTTTAGTTACTAAAGTGTCACAGAGAAGAACATTTTCTTCAAATCTTTTAATCTGGGTATGAAAACATTGTTGACATGTCTTTGAGTTTAGGCTTAATAATCTTGAGTTTAGATAAATCATTACTACAGTAATCATTTGCTTTTATTCACAGAGATATATCTGGGTAGGTAATCCAGTATTAATCAGTACTTCCTCAATAGCAAAGCACCGAAAAGACTAACATAAATCCCATCGTGGTAGCAGAAAGCGAGGCTCTTGTATGTGTAAATTTCAATAAAATATTTGACTCCATTGACTGCTCTTTTCTCTGCCACTAAGGAAAATACCAGACAGCAAGCAGAAGCACTGCTGGTCCTAATTTAATGTAATTAGAATTATTTCTTTTATAAATGATGGTATTGCACCTGAAGGGTATTCAGCCCCAAATTTATGTGGTGCATTTATCAATAAGAAAATATAAATTAACTTCACTGCTAATTCATTCCTATATTTACATATTCTGCTGTAGGTAAAAGCCTGCGAGTATATGTTCTAGTTTTGAAAATACAGTTTGAAAGGCTCTTGCATCACCACTTGTGTGACAGGGATTCAACACTGTGGACACAACATGGTGTCTGTTCCCCCACCCATGCCCTGCCCTAAAAAGAAAGAAAGGGTTCATAAGACTAAACAGATGATTTTGTGGTCTTTTATCTTGTGATTACCATATGTTTTAGCAAAACTCATTTGTCTCCCCGCTTTATATGTCTTCTGCTTTTATTAACATTATTGTCAAAACATCTAGTCCTGTACTAAGTAAGATTAGCAATTCACACCTTTATAAAAGATTTGGCAGAACTCCAGTGTTTTGATGTCAGACGTGATTATTGATTTGCATTTTAAAGAGGTGTCATTCACTCAATGCATCATTTTTCCTTTTGTACTTGTAACATTTTTCAGAAGAGATGGAAAAAAGAAGTGTAAATGTATTTTATGAGTGCTCTCTGAATCTCTTGGAACAACAGCCATTGCTGAATCTGGGAGTCAGTGGAAGAAATGTTTCAGCTGTGGAAGGAAAGTCACAGATTTCAGTGAGCAAAGACATGGTTATTCTTGCAGAGATGTTGTGCCTCTGCACCAATTGCAGGTGGCTGTTTTTCTGTTGGTTGCCAGCAAGTGTAGACTACTTGGCATTGCCTAGTCTGTGTGCAAAATGACAGCTGGGGTTGGTGACACGCAAAAAGTCATCACTAGGCATAACAAGTTATTTTCTCACTCTGTATCACAAACTAAACCACACCACAAACACTGAGGTCCTGAGATAAGATGCATTTTGGTGAATTGCTCTGCTGAACAGAATTACCCAGGAGATTTGCTACTGGTTTCAGTGATGTCAAGATTCCTCCTGTCATTTGCCACTTCAGTCTTCAGAATCTAAGTTGCCCAGCTATGAACAGAGTTGCACTGCATGACCTTCAGGCATGCCTTCCAACCTAAATTATTCTATGATTCTGTAATGGTGCAGTAATTCTGCATTTCAAGCATGTTCAGATATTCATGCTGTTTGGTTGACTAAGAAGTGATGTCCTTGTGGCCAGTTTTCATTAAATATTAAAATGCCACATCTGTGGTTAAAAATAAAGCTTAGGAGACAATATTTTTCTTTTTTATTGACTCTTTCAGTGCCTTGTCAAAGCTCACCTGCTATGGAGTGCATTGCAGCTCTGAGTTGGAAACTATACCACAGAAAGGTTATCATGTGGACACAGGTCCTACCACACAGGCTTTGTAGCTATGGCAGGTATTGCCAAAAGGCAGCAGGTGAACATGGAGGGGTAAAATAGCAGAAGATGCAGTTAACCAACAGCTGAGAAAAAGCATCTCTAAATAGAAGGAAAATGTCTCTGAAATGACTGTCTAAC
The DNA here is from genome assembly GCF_000687185.1 of Egretta garzetta. Lineage (NCBI taxonomy): Eukaryota > Metazoa > Chordata > Aves > Pelecaniformes > Ardeidae > Egretta > Egretta garzetta. The sequence goes on along the minus strand of NW_009259312.1, from coordinate 211,106 downwards.
ATTTCCCAGGAAGAGACAAGCATTATTAGTCAGAATCACAAGAGACCAATTGTTCTTACATGACATTATGATGATAGGCATCTTAAACCCTGAGGAATTTGACTTAATTGAAGTAGTGTGGCAGTTTCATGTAAAGCAGCTTCCAAATGGTATAAACACAATTTGTTGTACCAATTCATATGAATGGAAATGTTTCTATAGTAGACTGTAAAGGCTATCAATGGCTTTAGCTGTGTCACTCACGAAAGAGAAGAAAATAAAGCCAGCCAAAGCTTTAGGCCCACTGGAAACCCATTATGCTTTTTACAGCAGCCTGAGGAAGAACAGCAGGGCTGTGGTTACTTGAGGACAGGACATGAAACAATACAGGGGGGTTGGGCTAGATGACCTCTAAAGGTCCCTTCCAACCCAAAGCATTCTGTGATTCCATGATTCTGTGAATACTGCTCATCAGATAATTTCTCAACTATTTGTTATTGACTGGACAAAGAATAAATACATCTCAACCTCTGGGCTTAGGGAAGATGACTCTATTATCAAAATTATAATAAAAGTTTTGTAGAGAAGACAGGAAGAAAAATTAAGAATTCCTGCTCTGAATGGTGCAGGAAGATGAAAGGCCAAGGAGGAAACATCAGTGAAGCAGATGAAAATATGATCCTAGACTTGTTACTGACAAGCAAGTGTCTTCATGAGCCAACAGTATGTTGATGGTGAAGCTGCATGAGCTGAAAAGCCAAGATACACCCTGAAAAGAGTAACGGCCTAAAGCCTGTTCCCACTCTCTTCCTGCCCTCCACCCTGCAAGAGCATGGGGGAGGACAGGAGGAAAACCCACCGAGTATGATCCTGGTGGGGGACTGGAAGGGCATGGGCAGGCTGTGTGGCACAGCATCTTTCTCCTTTATCTCTGAGGTCTATCATAATAGGCCAGAAATGTTAATTAAGCACTCCAGTAAGACGAATATCAGGTAAGAATGATTCGCGTTAAAGTCAAGAGCAGTTTTGTTTGTTATCTGAATAGGAGCAGGGTAGACCCAGCAATGCTCTGTGCATGAAACAGGTCTATCAAATCTCAGCAATGCTTGGATATATAGTAATCAACTATTGCTGATGTGTTGAATTGATTTGATGTTAGCTTTGTCAGCTTCCCAACATGAAAAAGGGTGATTAATATAAGTAATTCAGGGATACTATTTAATGATAAAAAGGTGATAAAGATGCTGTATGTGTCCCTGTGGATAACAAAATGGTACATCAGAACAGAGCAAGAATTCTGTGAGGAGAAAAGTGAGGATCTATGTTCAAATAGAACTTATTTAATGCATTAAGAAGAAACACAAGGAACTACAACTGAGGTATCTCTTTTCAGTCTAAATTAAGTGAACAGTAGGGGGAGTAGCATCATTCTTGGTCCGCCCACCAGTAAGAGACATTTCCCTGCTCTCTTGGAGCCTGAAGCACAAGCTGTGCAAGCCATTCAAGGCTCTCCACAATTAAAGATCCTATTTGGTTTCCACAGACATGAAGGCAAAGTTCCCAGTAATTTAGATGGAACTTAGAAAGACTCAGAGAAAACAGGTAAAAAAATACTCAAACTTTACCACATAAAAGAACAGAACTTAGACTGTTGGAATTTTGGGGGGAATTTTTTTTTTTAAGATCTGAATCTATACAGATAGAAGAAAATGGGTATGGTGTTCTTCAATAGCTATTGTTAGTGAGATATATGTTAGTAAAAATCTGAGCTCCCTGAAGACTTTACTGTACTTGATCTATGTCAAATTAATCACATTAAGATTTTATCCAAGCTGAGTAAATACAGCAGTGTGTCTGTCAAAACATGAAGCCTTGGTTCCTAACCAGTATTCCTGGTCTCTTGAAAAATGAGTGCTTATCAGGTAACATTCTTAATGAAAGAATAATAGGTACTCTAACTCAGTAGTTACTATACAGAAGACTATCAAATGGTTTTCTTGCAGTTGTTTGCTATCTCCTAGAACTGCTTGCTTGACCAGCTATTCTTGTGCAAAGCTAGAAAGGAAAGCTTTTTCAGCTAGAAAATTTCCTTTCTGTTCAGTACCATAAAACAGAACAGCTTACATTAGTTCCCTTTTTCCCTTATCACACCATAGTTTCAGATGCACCATAGTGCAAAAACATTGGTTTTCCTCTCAGTGTGAAAGCCTGTTATTAGAAAGTGATTATTAAATTTCTTTTTCCTTTTTTCCCCTAAAATATGGAATGAGCCTTCTAATCTTTCACTCACATGAAACAGAATTAATTGTAACTTATTTAGAAGCAATGGTCAGGGTATTTTGTCCCCTTTGATAGGCTAGGGGTGATTGATGCTTGGAGGTTTGGGGATTTTTTTAGAAGTTGGATTAATTTATGGATTTTAGGTCACTTTCCACTGTGAGCATTGACAATAGAGGCTAAACACAGGAAGTTTTTATCCCTGTAAGGACTAAAAAATGTAAACCAAAATTTTTCTTTTTATTAGTTTGGGTCCTGAACCAGAAGCTATAGTAATAACAATAAGTGAGATAATTTTTTAAGCATTATCTGTAGGAAATGTAATAAAATATTTACAAGAGGAAACGTTTGGAATTATCTTATTGAAAATATTATTCAATATGTTAGAGACTGGAAACAATATAATCTTGTTTCCTGTGGTTAAAATGTGCTAATAAGAATGGTTGTATTGATAGCATTGTTGCAGTCAGCCTGTTTTGTTGGGGTTTAACATACACTGAAAAAGCCCAACTTTTTTAGACTACTTGTGTTTAGATTTTGCCATTTAAAAAATAATCAAGATTCCTTCCTTTTTATCCTAAGTTTGCATTGCAGATACTTCTGAGTGCCATGAAGTTTGAGATCTCACTTCGCAGATTGCATCCATGTCTGAAATTCTTTTGTTTTCAAGGCAGTATTTGTTGATCTATTTGATCCTACCTGAAGGCTTGAGTCTGCTAGCATTCCTGAGAAATACATAGGAGACTGGGTTGGAAAAGAATTATATGGTATGGGTGGTCCTTTGCTGTGCTAGTAACACCAAAATCTGTTTTATTGCACCAGATACCAAATTGGTTTTCTGAGGGCAGGTTTGAGGTAGTGGCTTAGAAAAGAGAAAGATGACCTAATGATAAAACAAGAAGCCCTGAGTGGTAGAAAAAATGTAAAAGCCAAAGAAATAAAATAATCAGAAGAATCAAAGAAATAGAAATAATCAGTACTGGGCTGAGTCTAGAATATCTGCAAGAATATGAAATTTTCAGCAAATGTGTCAAGTTTAAGATATTGGTTTTTCTTGATCTCTTTCTCAGGTTCTTGATTTCTGCTGCTGTCTTTGGTCTACCATTCCATTTTTACTTTTCTGTTAAAGAATCTACTCCAGACTTCTTTGAACTTTACCTGCAAATGTGTTGCCTTTATTTTCTCTTTTGTTCTTTCAGTTGTCTAGCAACCAGCTTCTCAGTGACTTTCACTGCGGTTTCCTCTTACTACATTTGCTGCATTACTGCATTGGGTAGAGCCTAGAATGAGAGCTCACTTGGTTGGCATGGTACAGTTAGAATAGTAGGTTTGTGTGGATACATCCCTAGCAGAACAAGGACATCAGGTTCTGATAGGGTTGGAATGCTCTTAAAGGGGAAATGCTTAGCCAGTGTATGGGACGCTATTAAAGCGGAAATGCTTAGTTGCTAGAGTAGAGAAGCAGTAACCGCAAGTAGGGTAAGATGATGATAATGAAATAACCAATGAGTGAGTTAGAGGCTTATATGCTTGCTGGATAGACAGTAGCATGTACGAATTAGAAAAGTCTACGTGACTGTGTGTACGGGACTTGGAAGAGTATAAAAGCTGTATGCAAAGCTATAATAAACGGCTTCTGGAGATCATATTGGTCGGCGTCAGGAGACTAGTCTTCCGCATGTGGTAACCCCGACGTGCCTACGATGGCGCACCCTGACGTGCCTACAATGGCACACTCCCACCCCCGATGTGTCTACGATGGCACACCCCGATGTGCCTGCGATGGCACAGTGATTTTATGAAAAGGCGGAAGGACTCGGCTGATGACGGGGTAGCTGGTCTACACGGGATTTGAAAGAATATTGAAGACACTGCGCAGTGGAGCACCTACGGAAAAAGGTGAGCAGCAGAGGCTGGAACATGGGGACGGCTATAACTAAAGAGGAAAAAGTAATATAGGACATGTTCCAGCATATTCTCTCTGTGAGAGAACTGAAATATGATAAAAAGACTTTAAATCGCTTATTGCAATGGGGACAGTCACATGGTTTTTTTATCTCAGCTCGAGTCTAGGGAGGCTGTCCCTTTAAGTTCGACATGGAAACCGTGGTACTTAAAGAACTAAAAGCCGAACGATCGATAGCCGCCTGTGCCGCTGAAGCACTAGACACGAAAAACACCAATGCAGAGGCTTACCCGGCTGATGCTAAGGCATTTTTTGGCGAGGAAAATTATCTGTACGGTATCCCCATATTGCCATCAGCTCCTCCTGAGGAACAGGAAGCTGAGTCAAACATGAACAAACCTATGATTATTGAAACAGTATTTCCCCTTCCGCCTCATATTCCACCTTTGCCAGAGACATTCTCTCCTGTTGAGGCGCAGGCGATTAGAGAAGAATTGTGTAAGCAAAATCAAGAAACGCAAAAAATCATTCAGAAGTTAGCCGACTTGTCTCCAACTCGATCCGGAGATGGTCTGTCTGACGCAGATATATTGTTCTTACGAACTGAGTTGTCTAGGCATAATGCTGAAGCGCAAAAGCTGATAGATCGATTGGCTCACCTGCCTGTGCGAGATGATGAGATTTTACCAGGGTTGAAAGAGTTAACAGAGCAAACGGCAAAAGTCCGTGAAGCCCTTGATAGAGGC
>NW_009259312.1:204067-204863 GCF_000687185.1 Egretta garzetta | reverse complement strand
GAACAGAAGGCTGCTTGGCAATGCTTCCCTCTGCCACCCCAGGGAGCGCCGGAGTGGACCTGGTCACCGCCGTTGCAGTGACTCTGACTGATGATAAGGTCCAGGTGATTCCATCTACAGCTAATGGACCTTTAGGTTTTGGTCTGAGTGCGTTACTATTGGGGCGATCATCCACCTCTCGTCAAGGATTATTGGTATTACCTGGAGTAATTGATGCAGATTATGCAGGCAAAATCATCCACTTGTTCATATCCCAGAAAAATCTCAAATTGCACAACTAATTCCATTTCGAGCTTGTGTCCCCAATACAGGGCAAGCGCCTAGAGGAGATGCAGGTTTTGGATCAACTGGGACTCCCAACATAATGATGACCATCCCACTAACGAATCGGAAACCAACACGTACTATGCAAGGACCAGGAGGACGACAGGTTACGGCGAATAATGCCCTACTGGACACAGGGCCTGATGTATTGTTCCCTCGTTTGCCTTGCCCCCAGAATGGCCTGTGGAAAATCTGAGTGTGCCAGTGATGGGGGTTGGGGGAGTACAAATGACAAAAACCAGTAGACCATTAATCAGCATATGGTTGGATGGGGGAGAGAAACTGGGTAGCACAAATTAGACCATACATGATGAACACCTCAATTTGGCTTGTGGGGAGGGATGCACTGGGACAATTAGGGTATGTGATGACTAATGTGGGTTTTTAATAGCGGCCATTGAAGGGCGACCAATCCAAAAATTAACTTGGCTAACCAATAAACCAGTGTGGGTTGATCAATGGCCGCTGTCGC
>NW_009259312.1:178811-199819 GCF_000687185.1 Egretta garzetta | reverse complement strand
AATTGTGGATACATCCCTAGCAGAACAAGGACATCAGGTTCTGATAGGGTTGGAATGCTCTTAAAGGGGAAATGCTTAGCCAGTGTACGGGACGCTATTAAAGGGGAAATGCTTAGTTGCTAGAGTAGAGAAGCAGTAACCTCAAGTAGGGTAAGATGATGATAATGAAATAACCAATGAGTGAGTTAGAGGCTTATATGCTTGCTGGATAGACAGTAGCATGTATGAATTAGAAAAGTCTACGTGACTGTGTGTACGGGACTTGGAAGAGTATAAAAGCTGTATGCAAAGCTATAATAAACAGCTTCTGGAGATCATATTGGTCGGCGTCAGGGGACCGGTCTTCTGCAGGTTTGTCCTTGCTTCAAGCCATATGAGTAGGCAAAATGGTTTTAGAGAAAAGGTGTAAGGCATAAGCAATGTAAGCTACATGATTTTGACATTTATCAAATTTATGCCATAACTTGAAAAGGAGTTCTGAGTCCGAGTAAGACTGTTAAATTAAATAGAAAGTGGGAAAAAAGGGAGCTGCTAAAGGATGCAGATAATAGAAAACCTATTTATCACTTTTCACAGTTGTAGAACATAAAGTCTTTCACAGGGCAAGGCATGCGTGAAGAGACCTTGAGGCTGAGTATGGTACATGTGGAAATTGTTGAGGAGAAGCAGATATTTCATCAGAAAAGACAAATGAAAAGCAACAAAAACTACAAACCACCTTAATGCTTTCCACATAGTTGTCAGCATTCATTAAGACTGTATTCAGTGTTTTCCGAACAGAAGGACATAGGTAGACAGAAACACTGGCAGGCTAATGTCTATGTGTTGAAGTTTGCAACCAATACTGAAGCCAAGTTAGAGGCACATGGAGTCAAAGTTTAAAGGTGCTCTCAATGCTTCAGGCTCCAACTGCAGATAATTATTGGCGGTGCCTCAAAGGTTTCAGTATGTTAATTTGAGCAGTCCAAGATTGAAGGAGCCCCTTTTGAGCATAATAGAGGATTTCTCACAAGTAGCTGTCATGGTTTAACCCCAGCTGGCAACTCAGCCCCACAGAGCTGCTCACTCCCCCACAGTGGGATGGCGGAGAGAATTAGAAGAGTAAAAGTGAGAAACCTCGTGGGTTGAGATAAAGACAGTTTAATAGGGAAAGCAAAAGCTGCTCATGTGCAAGCAATGCAAAACAAGGAATTCATTCCCTCCTTCCCACAGGCAGGTGGGAGCTCAGCCATCCCCAGGAAAGCAAGGCTCCATCATGCATAATGGTGATTCAGGAAGACAAATGCCATCACTCTGAACATCCCCCCTTCCTTCTTCTTCCCCCTGCTTATATACTGAGCATGACGCCATATGGTATGGAATAGCCCTTTGGTCAGTTTGGGTCAGCTGTCCTGGTTGTGCCCCCTCCCGGCTTCTCATGCACCCAGCAGAGCTGAGAAGTCCTTGGCCAGTCTAAGCGCTACGTAGCAACAACTAAGCCATCTGTGTGTTATCAACATTCTTCTACTACTAAATCCAAAACACAGCACTATGCCAGCTACTAGGAAGAAAATCAACTCTATCCCAGCCGAAACAAGGACAGCAACCCAAGAAATATACTGGAAAGTGAGGGCTAGAACTCATCTACTGTTACCATTTTACCACAGAGCTGTAAGACCTTTCCCCCATGTACAACATCATGTTTGTGTGGAATCAAATCAGAGCTATACAAAAACTAAGAACTTCTCAGCTCATATGTGGTAGAGAGCAAAAAGCATGCAGTGTAAGCATGCTAATCCACTATACCAAAATAAGCTGAGTTTGCTTAAACTGTAATTGAAGCTGGTTCTAGTTAAAACATACAGCCTGTCATCAAGTACTGCAGGTTGCAGGTAGTAGAGTAGTAGAACATAGCAGGTAGCAAGACTGACAGCAAAACTGGTCTTGTTGCTAAATGGTGCTATAGATTTGAAGCCGGTGAGTGGCATAACAAATTAATAAGTCTGTTAGATATTCTGTTTGTGAAGACCTGAACTTAAAAATAACTAGTCAGAGCATCAGCTTGTTTCTTGCGCTGTGACATGTTTTGAATTTTTCTCTGTACTCAGAGAAGGGAAAAAGCTGACTGAAGAGTTCCTATTGACCTATAATGGGGAGGTGTTTCAGGCACTAAATGGCTTGCTTATCTGCAAATCCAAAATATCTTCTACTGCTTGAAATGTTGGGCATGTCTTAGAAGGCAGAGGGTAGCAATGTATTCAGAAGTATAAAGTTAAATAGGTTTTACTGACTGACTACCACACCGTGTGTATTAAATGGGCAGCTCTGTTTCCAAGGCAGTAGGGGCACTGAGGACTTCAGGGCGATCCAAGCTAAGGGCATTTATCCAGCCTTTATGTCCATGGTTTTATGTATACAAATTGCTTATCATCCTGAATTTCCTGCTGGGTTTTAGTCTTCTCCAAGGAAAGAGAGTTAAATCTATTAATTTTAAACACTGTGCATTGCTTCTTACTGATTATTCACTGAAGGGCTAGGTGATCATTGAAAAGAACTTCTTCCTAATTCCCTTCCTAATACCAGCAGGCTTTGGTATTCAGACACCCCTAGAATTCAGAAAGACTCTTAGTTTAATAGCATTAATCCTTATATTCATTACAGCAGTTATTTACATGAATTGTAATCTTCTCATAACATGACTACGCACATAGATGTGTGAAGAGGGCACCCAAAATCACTGCACTGTTTTGTCTTTTATTGCACACTTCTCTCTACTCTGCTTCCAAAGCCACTATTATTCACAGCAAATTGATTTTTATACAAACACGTGCCAGAAGCAAGCAGCAGTTCCCTTCTGTGCTCTTTATGCCCCCTCCCCCAATTTTGACATCTATCAGTTCAAAATTGCGCCTCATGGGGGTGCTATCCCACCTAAAATAAATTCTATCGCATTACACTGTGAAAGGCCTTTGTAGATCAGAATAATACAGTGACACATATTTGAAGACGTTTCCTTTCCTTTTTTTTTTCCCCTTTCAGCATACTCTGTTCCTTTATTTCCCATAGGATCCTTAGAGCAACTACAAGTGAGTTTCTCTTCTGCCAAAGAAACCTTCAAATAAAAAGTAGATTTTTCTTTCCAGAATAAAGTAGCACCTTTCTATGTGTAGGTGAAAAACTTCCTCAGGTGAAAGAAAGAAAAATGCATACTTCAAGAAACAGACTTTTCTAAATCATACCAGGATAAATAGTTTTAGCACATTTCAGAGAAGTTACCGAAGATTTACACCTGCTTGTGCGATTAGCATCCAGCTTCACAGGATAGAAAGCCAGAAGCTAGCTTTGATGGTACCTATTTAGGACATTATTTGAAGTATTTTCCCATGTAACCTACAGTTGTCTCCTGTTTTTGTGATATTTCATAAGCAGTAAGACACAGTAACAATTCTTATGACACTTTACATCTTCAAAACACCAAAAAGAATCTAAGAATATCTGTGTAACATAGAGGTTTTTCTCCCATTATTCAGGAAAAGTTGCAAGTATCTATGGACCTTAAACCTGGGAGTAGATACCTCAATGACAATATTTATCCTTTTTTATCATAGAATCATAGAATGTTTTGGGTTCGAAGGGACCCCTAGAGGTCATCTAGTCCAACCCCCCTGCAGTCAGCAGGGACACTGCTAACGAGATCAGGTTGCTCAGAGCCCCATCCAACCTGGCCTTGAATGCTTCCAGGGATGGGGCCTCCACTACCTCTCTGGGCAACCTGTGCCAGTGTTTCACCACCCTCATTGTAAAGAATTTCTTCCTTATATCCAGTCTAAACCTACCCTGGTTTAGTTTAAAACCATTACCCCTTGTCCTGTCACAGCTGGACCTACTAAAAAGATTTTCCCCATCTTTCCTATAGGCCCCCTTTAGGTACTGAAAGGCTGCAATCAGGTCTCCCCACAGCCTTCTCTTCTCCAGGCTGAACAACCCCAACTCCCTCAGCCTGTCCTCATAGGAGAGGTGCTCCAGCCCTCGGATCATTTTTGTGGCCCTCCTCTGGACCTGCTCCAACAGTTCCATGTCCTTCTTGTGCTGAGGGCTCCAGAGCTGGACGCAGGGCTCCAGGTGAGGTCTCACCAGAGCAGAGTAGAGGGGCAGAATCACCTCCCTGTATATATGTGCCAGTCATGGAGTATTCATGCTCAAGGCTGAAAAGCTCTGTCGAATTGGGAACTTTCTTTTTTGCTTCAAGAAATCTGCAGTAAAGACTTGGTCTATCTGTCACTTGAATCCTTCTAATTTTTTTAAAATCTTACCATTTGAGGCTGAACTTTTAATGTCCAGGGTGAATTCATTAGAAGCCTCAAAAAAGTAACTTAGATACTATGGAACAACAAAACGGAAAGCAAGTTTTGTGGTTAGAGGGAAATGAGGTTGTATAGGCCTTTATACAACTGTCACTCATTTTTTTGTTTGCTGCTAACCTCAAAACTGAGCAAGGAAAAAAAGTTCCAGGGTTGATATGTAATTAAGAATGGCTTTTTGAAGTTAGGAAGAGAAATCTATGCTACATTCAAAGCATGATCAGTAACACTTCCTAAGATTTGAAACAGAAAATAGTATCTTGCCTCTTCTCATGTCACAAGGGCTTCCTTTACATTCTCCCTCAGCAGCCAGAGAGAGAAAAGCTGCTGGTTTCAGGCTGCGACTGTGACAAGAAGTAAATACTCAAAGCAACAGAGCAAAGTCCTGAAGAAATCTGTCAAATTCACTGAGAAAAAGAAAAACATGCAAATATGGAAAAAAAGAAAAATCAATAGCTGTGAGAGTGCACCAAGATGCACGCTGGCAGTGGAAAAGCATTATTAAATCAAATTAAAAGTTAAAATAAAAGGTCAGAACTAATCAATCAGTAGACACATTGAAGTTGGATTCACAAGGAAAACCAGCAGGACCTGGGAATCTTCAAGTACAGAACAGAGATCCTAAAGTGACATTGGCCTGAATCTGTTAGTCCATGCCATGTAGCATATTGCTGGGTAGGTGTAATGTCTCAGCTTGAAAGCTGAAAAGCCACATGTGAACTGACAGCCCACGTCCGAGGCAAATTCGGCTGGTACTTTACCTTTCTCAGCACCTGCACACATAAAACCTATATCAAGATGTCTTAAAACACACTCAGGTCTCTAACTTGCATGAAACACCAGTAATTTTTCGAAATCTCATCCTTGGCTGTATTATTTCTCTCTTTCTCTAGCAGAGACAAAGCTTTCATTATCAAACTGCTGAAGCTCTTTCTGCAGTAATTTGCAAACCTGGCTCCAGTAGCGAGAGCCCAGTGACCCACTGCAGTGAAGCACCTATTTCCCATGGGACATTGCTGATGGCTTCTCATGGCTCAGTCAGACTAAAGATAAGGGTGGGGGTCTGGAAGGAGCCCTGAGCAAGTTGCCAGCAAAGCTTAAAGGAACTGTAATGGTGGAAAAGGCCTTTGTTTATAGTTCGCTATTTATGACTCACAATAATAAGTCTACCCTGCTGGCAGTTAAAATTTATTAAATGTGAGAGTGAAGCAATTTAAGCTTTTCAAATAAATAATATTGAGAATGTGATATTAACATAAGCTGGAAAATGCTTTCATCCATTTTCTAGGCAGAATTATTTACCGAGTTTAACTGGAATTCATAAATAATTTCAATCCCTCAAACCCCAATATCATAGGGTCACAAGGTATTTCACATTGGAAGGGATCTCTGGAACTCATCTAGTCCAACCTCTTGCCGAAAGTAGGGTCAGTTTTAAGGTCAGGCCATGCTGCTCAAGGGCAAACTGAAACCACGCAAACCTGAGATCAGGTTGCTCAATTTCAATATATTTGTTGTTTGTCAAGAAAAAACGAAATTAATCTGAATCTACCTGATGCCATTGAGGTTTGAATCTAAATTCTCAACATACATAAGCTAAAAAGCATCTGTAGATGGGGAGTTGTGTCAAAGAGCAATTCTGAGGCGACAAGCAGAATTTAACCCATGTTGTGCAAACAGTACCGCACCTTTCAAACTGTCCTTGCTCCGTGCTGGGTTATAGGTTCCTCACTACAGACCAGGCTAGTCTGTGGACTGTGTTAGCTCTGTGCTTTTATCATTTCCAGTGTATGATGTGTAGCCATCAGCACATACTGAAAAGTCTCATTACTTCCATAACCACCAAAATATTACTGAGAAATTTTATACATGTAAGTACACTTCCACTTCATTTTTAATGAAAACAGACATTCATACTAAAAATAAGGAGTGGTCTTTCTCAACAGAGACAGGTGCAATAACTGTGTGCCCAGGGAGTAAAAGTAGGATCAAAACCAACACTGATCACAGGGTGGAAATAAAATGATCATGTAGTAGCCCACCTAGAGTTTGGAGAGGCCTTTCTCTCAGAGAAAGGATGACCCAACCCGCAGCTACGACTGCACATTGTGGCCCAGCTGAGGCTTAAAGGCTGGCAGTCAGGTGACATTTTGATGATCATTTTTGAAAGCTGGTAAGAAGCTAAGAGAACTATGGGAAAAAGGTAGACTATCACATTAGGCCTTGATCGAGCAAGCTGGAAAATAAGAACAAGCCTAAACAAGACTCATATGGAAGAGTCTTGGTTAGAGCAAGGACTCAAAGTGGTTGATGTACATGTGGAACAAACATCTAGCAGCTCCATGATGGAAAAAAATATTTGTTTTTGCGATCTGTCTAGGGGCTTGGGCTATCCAGTACCTTCTGTCTGAAAGGCATGGTCTCTGGGTTGCTGTTACCCCTTATACCGCAGCAGGGTGTTGCAGGTCCTTGCACCAGGAGCCACGGAAGCAGGATGTAGCTTGGGGTAGCAAAGAGCCAGTCTTAGCGTCTATAGTGCTTTACCTGTGAACTGAGAAGTGGCGAATACAACCCCACTAAGAGCCTTCCAATTATTTCTGCTATGTGCAAGTCTGATCTGTAAACAGAAGCCCAGGTAGCCCAGCAAACACAAATTAGGTTTGCTCTTTTCCCTGCAAATCAGAGGCAGATCGAGCAGTCAAACAAAGTTTAAACATTTAGGCTGAAAAGCATATTTTTGATTACGGAGGTATTACCTGTACCCTCTCAAACTCATGTCTCCTTAGGCTTTAAACTTTCTGGGTTTTGAGTGCCTGTTGTAACTCTCTGCAATGTACTTTAATGGAAAGAAATAATTACCTCGCTTTCTTAAATGCTCCAGGAGTTAAATGGCCTGCAAGACCTGCATTTCTTTTTCTTTTTCTTTTTTTTTTTTTTTTTTTTGACAATGGGTGTTACTTCTACTATGCAGCAGCAGATTTATTAGAAAGGTATTATTAAGAGAAACACCACTGGAATGGCAAACAGCTTGCAAAAGCAACAAAATGCATCTTTCCGGTAAGACAAACTCATGGCTTTCAGGAATTGATTTTCTTTTTCCATGTTGTCTTCTTTTGTTTCTTTCCATGGTCATCTGCATCTTTGGTTGAGCCTTCGTCCCCTTGAAGCCATCACACTATATATCTTATTTTACCCCAGATCCTAGTCCTTGTTTTCTCCAAATAATTCTATTGGACACTGCTTCTAGCATGACATTTCATTTGTAGTTTCAAGCTCATGTTGTTTTGGACTATAACTTTGTGCATTAGGAAGTGTTACAACAGTAACTATTAGTTTCTAGCCTGAAATTCAGTTTCTCAGTCTACTAGAGCATTTTGCCATGCCTGAACTTCACATTACCTGGAACCCTAGCTACCTGCATTTGTTTAGCTACAGATGGCAACACCTCCACGAACGCCTTTCACACAGGCATTTTACTTTTAGAAGAGTTAACAATCATCACCATATGATCCTTCCTGTTACTTTGTGTTATGTGAAAGAGCTAGTAATGGGCACATTCGGAAAAATCATTATATGGAATTAGGCCTCACAAATGGAGCAATCTAGATTCAGGCTCCTAGCAAGGATGAGATACATTGCTTGTTTGCTATTCCCTCCCCCAATCCCAAATAGAGATAATTCGGCTTGTATAAATTAACGTAGTGCACGATTCAGTGCTGCAACAGGAGCTCAGTTCAGGGATCAGCCCTCATAGAATCATAGAAACATAGAATGTTTGGGGTTGGAAGGGACCCCTAGAGGTCATCTAGTCCAACCCCCCTGCAGTCAGCAGGGACACTGCTAACTAGATCAGGTTGCTCAGAGCCCCATCCAACCTGGCCTTGAATGTTTCCAGGGATGGGGCCTCCACTACCTCTCCCCACAGCCTTCTCTTCTCCAGGCTGAACAACCCCAACTCCCTCAGCCTGTCCTCATAGGAGAGGTGCTCCAGCCCTCGGATCATTTTTGTAGCCCTCCTCTGGACCCGCTCCAACAGTTCCATGTCCTTCTTGTGCTGAGGGCTCCAGAGCTGGACGCAGTACTCTAGGTGAGGTCTCGCCAGAGCAGAGTAGAGGGGCAGAATCACCTCCCTCGACCTGCTGGCCACGCTTCTCCTAGTGCAGCCCAGAGTACGGTTGGCCTTCTGGGCTGCCAGCGCACATTGCTGGCTCATGTCCAGCTTTTCATCCACCAGCACCCCCAAGTCCCTCTCGGCAGGGCTGCTCTCAATCCTTTCTTCCCCCAGCCTGTACTGATACTGGGGGTTACCCCGACCCAAGTGCGTGACCTTGCACTTAGCCTCATTGAACCTCATGAGGTTCACACAGGCCCACCTCTCCAGCCTGTCCAGGTCTCTCTGGATGACATCCCATCCTTCTGGTGTGTCAACCACACCACTCAGCTTGGTGTCATCCGCAAAATTGCTGAGGGATGCACTCGATCTTGCTGTCTAAGTCATTGAGGAAAACATTAAACAGCACCGATCCCAGGACGGACCCCTGAGGGACACCACTTGTCACCGGTCTCCATCCGGACATCGAGCCATTGACCACTACCCTCTGGACGCGACCATCCAGCCAGTTCCTTATCCACTGAACAGTCCACCCATCAAATCCATAGCTCTCCAGTTTAGAGAGAAGGATGTTGTACTTTGAAATTAGTTCTATAGAAGTTTGACTCGTGCAGAACACCACGGGGAAGCAATTAAACAGCACAGGAAACAAGATTGCTAGAACAGGTATGAAAGATAGGGGAATCCATATCATCCAATGCTCTGATTTTTTCATTTTGGGCCTCAGTGATCCCCCTGCCAAAGTAAAAGCATTGTTGCATAGCAGAATTCAAATAGGGTGGTTGTGGAAGTAGCAAAAAGATACCCTGAAAACAGAATAAATGCAAGTGAGTATTGGTAAGTCTAGATCAGTGATTACTGGCCTCTCAAAAAGGCAGAAGAGTACACATAATTGTAAACAGTCATGCACAAGACCACAGAAGCACTGAATAATTCCCATGGAAGCACGTGGATTTTATCCTGGGAAAAATATGCGACCTTTCTGAGAAACACTGCTATAAATTAAAGATGCTTTTTCCTAGTAATGAAAAATCTCCCTTTGCTCCATTGCAAGTTCATCACTTCTGCAATAAAGCTGATAAAGTCTGAGGAGTGGGTATCAGTGTTTCTGGATATCTCAAACAGCAATGTTCACAAGCCTCTCAGATTCGGTTATTTTCTGATCATGATTCATCGTAAAACAATACCTCGTGCTTCTTCCAAATATTGGTATAAACACAAAAGACTGCATTTAGCATTTTTAAAACAGCCCATAGAAAATACCTATCACTGAAAACCCTCAGATGCTTATCTTTGTCTGCAAAAGGTCAACATTGGAATTTTGCTATTCTATTCCTCATGCTCTATTATTTTTCTTAATCCACTATCTCTTCTTTTACAGAAAAATACCATCATGTTTTTTGTGGACTACCTGCATAGAATGAGAAATATTATGCAATTCAGTATTTGGTGTTTCAGCCATTGCTTCTCTTCAGAGGCAGGTTTCATGAACAGAAACCACACAACTCCTTTCAGCTGCTCTGTATGCTCGTAAGGAGCTACTCCTTCACCTGTGGAAAGGTTTGGTTTGGGGAGGCTGTGGCAGATAGGATGAGCTGTTTGGTATTTTATTCCTTTCTACATGCTTGTTAGGAACAGAGTGTTAATCATACTGAGATACATGCTGCATTCAGTAGGTCTCTTACCCTTCCTTCAGCAATGACAGATGCAGACCTCTACTCCACAAGCCGTCTAGCTATCACAGTGGAGGTAGAGGAAGGATATTTCTTGCTTCTGGCTCCCTGTGTGACCAGCCTGTTTCTGGAGCACCAGGAAGAGACTTTGTGTAGAATGAAAATCTATTTTCATCCCAAACATTTACTAATCAGTCTGGATTTTGTTAGCATGTTTTTCCAGGTTTCTAAAGGACTGCAGTACTACTACAAAAAGTTTCAGTGACAAGGTTAGCTCAGTTTCCCAGATGAGTTTCCCCCAAGGGCAAGGTGCTGTGCTCCGCTGTGCTTCGCAACCCTGGGGAGAGATCAAGCAGCACAGTGCAAAGTCAGACATCCAAACAGCAGAGGCGCAGTGCAGGGGGCATGCTGTATTGGTTAGCTGTTATTACCATTTCAACTTATTACCAAACCAGCTAAAGCCAAATAATTTCACCATGAGTTCCACTTTTAAGAGTATTGAAAACCAACAACTTGATGTAGCTTATTATGGCAGCAAACCTTTGAAAGTTTCCAAACGCAGGTAATCAACTGTTAAAGCAGAAATAGCAGACAGGCTTTCACACACTAATCATTCCTTAGGGCTTCCTAAAAGATGGGCTAATAAATTTTATTAACTTTCCCCATGACACCTGTCTCATATTCCTGGTATAGGTGGATATATCAAAGTTGGAATACTCTCAGTTCAAGAGATTTGAGTTGTCTACCTCTGTTGTAAGTCACCACTTCAGCAAAAGGACAAAGTAGAAAAGGAGGAGAGATTCTGTAGTAGCAGCTAATCATACGGCACGTATCTCAGACTGAGAAGCTACTTTCCTCCAGAGAAACAGTTCAGTACAACACTTGCATTTTAAGTACCACATATTCCATCAAGCATATATGATTTCTGAGTAGTTTCATAGGTAAAAAGATCAGGTTTCATTCCTTCCTTTCCTGCCAGTGTAGCTTGTGCATTGTTGAGCTTCAGTTCTGCAAACACATTCTTGACTTTACAGCCTTGAGCAGTTCCAAAACAATCAAGACAGTTACGCACAGGAAGAGTTCAGCAATTGTAGAAGCGTTGCTAGGCTGAGCCTGAAGTCCAAGTTTTCATGCAACTGACTAAATAAACTCATACTTGCTCTTGGACATTCAAGACCCAGATGAGGTGTGGAGCATGATGGGTCACTTTTGAAACCATTCTCTTTTGCTCAGCATACATCCAACTGCACTTGGTCATATTTTAGACTCTGGAAAATATTACAAGGTCTGTTCTGCAACACATCACTGAGGGTCAGGTAAGACAACATTTGCCTTCCTCCAAATACTGTGTGTCCATGTCAGCCAGACTTCTGTTTGGGACTAAATCACACCTTCCCTGCCCTACTCTTTCTGCATCGACTCCCAGTTCACGTGCACATTACAGCACCAGTCCTCAGTCTTTTTGGTTAGAGAGGCACCAAGCTCACCACATTCCACCTCTTGTTCCTGCAGCAAGTTGTTTTCCAGTTAGGTGCCAGAGCAAATACATGGTATTTAAGGAGGAAGGAAAGGAAAATTAAAATTCAGATCAACTTGAAAGTTTTTGTATTTTGTTCAAAAAAGTTGATTCATACATGAAAGTTTAAGGAAGTGTTAAAACCCTCCAAAACAAGATCTGTCAGGTCAAACAGTCCATTTCATTTAACGAGAAACTCCTTTTATCATGCCCCAAGTCAGTTATTTACATAGATATGATTTCTTTATTTACATAGATTTGTATTCTTACAGCTCCTTCAGATTCTGCATTATCTTAATTATATACATTTTATAAATAAAAATCAGTCTATCTGTATCTTGTCTGGCTTTATTTAACCAGCAATTTAGGGACTGTTCAATATTAAGATACAATCAAGCTAACAGTCCCTGCTCATGCAGATCATTCCTAATCTCCGGAGGAGAACTTGCTGACACGAAATCTGCATTTCTGTGTTTATAAATTTAGTCTTCATAGGGGGAAAATCTTTTACAGTGCAGCAGATGGTAGGAGATACTGTGAAACTTACTGCTGAACAAAGTGCATGAACATTTTATCATCAAAACTTTGAAAATAGCTTTTAATAGGGTAGAAAGTTTTATGAAAAAAACAAAATCCAATAGCTGGGGTAAGAGGCTGACAAATAAGACAGAGCAATTTTTCCCTTGTCTTTGGCAATAAATTTTGTGTGTGTGTGTTTTGACTGCTGAAGGCACAGGAAAATTTGTTTTCTAGTAACTTGATAAACCCCCCCAAAACACAAGGAAGAGTTTTAAATAAATGGAAAAAAAAAAAAGTGGCAAAACTATTTTTTTTCAGAGGAAAAAGAACCACCAGGCTTTCCCAAATCAACACAACCTTATATATTAGTCTCTCCTTGTTCAGGAGAGGAGCTGCCTCAGGGCTTGGGAAGGCCGCATTTTTGCTAGGCTCAGGACAGCTCTCAGGGCTGCAGTGTGCAGGGTGCTCACATCTTTTCCTGGGGTTTTCTGTAAGGAGATGATTTTTAAATGCCCCACACATTTGCCCTGTTAGGAACAGCATCAAAACCCTGTTGTCGAGCTGACTGTAAGTAATCAGAGGAAGCTGCACATACTGACATAATAGGCTCCCCTTGGCTTGTCCTACCTCGTAACTGTCTGCCATCTCTCATCCCCATCACAGCTGATATGACTGAGCTTCTTATTTTGGCACAAATAAAGAAAAATAATCCAGGCGAGAGCTGTCATAGGCCTGGATGTCTATAGCCAACTCGCTGCAGGATAGGAAAGGGCAGCTTTACCAGTTACAGATAAACTTTAAACTGTATTTTCTTACATTTAGTTCACCAACTCAAAGAGGGAGATAAGAAGCAGATGACTTCAGATGTCCTTTTTATCCCCAAAGTAGTCCTTCAGCTGCACCCCCAACTTGCCCTTTGAGCTGAAAAATGCTGGGATTTTATACCAAAACTGGTACAGAAGATACAATTTCCATCCCTCCAAAGTGGAGGTAGTAAACTTAGCCATCCATGAATTAACATGGGGAAAAAGGCTGAACATCAGTCTTTTACTGACATGGAGCAAAACCAAACCATGCAAAGGTACAAATACCTTCTAAGAAGGTGTCAGGGTGAAGCAAGGGGTAGCTGCTTCACGCAGGATGGAGAGCTGGGGGATGCAGCCCTGGCAGGGCAGGGGACTCACCAGCACCCACCCCACAATACCTGAGGGAGGCTGACCCAGAGAGTGTGGCTGGGGCCAGCCCAGATCATCAGACAAGTCCCTGATAATCAAGCAGGTCTGAGGTCACGCTACAAAGTCAGCCTGCAGGTCAGGAGCAGGTCTGAAGAGGGGGCAGCCAGACCCAGCTGTGCTGGAGACCAGCCCTCGTCCAGCTGGGACTGCAGGCCCAGAGCAGAGCTTAAACAGGGCTCCCGGGCCATGGGTAGGGTGGGGGTGGGAGCCACAAATGAGGCTGGGCAGGGCCATTAAGATCTTTTAGTGCCCCCATGGCTGGGGCACAGGCACTACCACCCTGTGGTTGGAGTCTGCATCACTGTGGACTTAATGAGCAATTCTGCCCTTACCTTCTGGCCTATGAAATTGAGATACATTTCACACTTCTTGATTCAAGGTCATCTCATAGAATCATAGAATATCTTGAGTTGGAGGGGACGCATAAAGATCATCAAGTCTAACTCCCTGCTCCTCACAGTACTAGCTAAAACTAAACCATATGACTAAAAGCATCATCCAGATGCTGCTTGAACTCTGGCAGGCTTGGTGCCATGACTGTTTCCCTGGGGATCTTGTTCCAGTGACCAACCACCCTCTCAGTGAAGAACCTTTTCCTAATGTCCAGTCTGAACTTCTCCTGACACAGCCTCATTCCATTTCCTTGTGTCCTATTGCCTGTCATCAGAGAGAGGAGACCAGCAGCTCCCACTCTGCTGCCCCCCTTGAGGAAGTTGTAGACTGCGATGAGGTTCCCCCCTCAGCCTTCTCTTCTCCAAGCTGAACAAGCCAAGTGACCTCAGCCACTCCTCAGAGGTCCTGCCCTCAAGACCTTTCACCATCTTTGTCGCACTCCTCTGGACACACTCTAATAGTTTGATGTCCTTCTTATATTGAGGTGACCAAAACTGCAGTGTAGTGTAGAGTGGGACAGTCACCTCCTGGACCAACTAGCTATGCTGTGTTTGATGCACCCCGAGACACAGTTGGCCCTGTTGCCTGCCACGGCACTGTGTTGACTTGTATTCAACTTGCCATCAACCCAGAACCCCCAGATCTCTTTCCGTGGGGTTGCTCTCCAGCCTCTTGCCCCCCAGTTTGTATGTATAACCAGGATTACACTGTCCCAGGTGCAGAATCCAGCACTTGCTCTTGTTAAATTTCATATGGTTCATAGCCCAGCTCTCTAGTCTATCCAGACCTCTCTGTAAGGCCTTTCTACCCTCGAGGGAGTCCACAGCTCCTACTAGTTCAGTATCATCGGCAAACTTACTTAAGTTACATTCAACTCCTGCATCCAGGTAATTTCCAAAACCACTAAGGCACACTGGCCCTGAAACTGTGCCCTGGGGAACCCCGCTGGTGACTGGCTGCCAGCCTGATATAACCCCTCTTTGAGCCCAACCTGTCAGCCTGTCATTTTGTTTCGTACCAAAGGTTCAGACTGAAGTTGTCTGTGGTAGTCTCCTGTGTACATAAACCTGCAAAGCGTGCAGCTGGATACTGACACACTGTCCATGGGGCAAAATGTAATCCCATTCTCAGATTTCAAAACACTTTTAGATTTTAGAGACTTTTTATTTTATTACATTTTACTATGAATGAAAAGCATGGCACTTTGTCACACAACAAGAGAGCAGTGCTGCACACCCGATGCCAATGACAGTCTCTTGGAGGCTAGCAAGATCTTTGAGAGAGGACTGAATAAATTTTTGGTCCTCAACTGACATTAATTAGCTGTTTCTAGGAAAAAGCTAGATACAGGGGTGAAGTAAGGCCATTCTAAAGCCAACAGATGCAAAAAGATATTTTGGGGAAGTGACGTCTTAAAATTTGGCTTTACAGACCACCACTGTGAAGCAGAATTGATGAACGATTGCAGCATATACAAGTCACACAATCATGAACTCGTTTCCCATATAAAACAGATGAATAGCGTGTCCTCTTCGAAAAACTCCTCATGAATCACTACGCACTTTCTGTTGTCCCCCCACCAAATGGACTCAAACTGATTGCTTTCAACAATGCTCCAGAGCTTCTTCAGAAAGCTGAGGCATGTCGAGGCATCGCCTGTGCTAGAGCTCTCCTCAGATGAATTCAGAAGCTCTCTTGTTGACTGGGGTCACTTAGTCAAAGTCTGTAAAGCCCTTTCTTCTATTGGCGGTCCAAAGGCAGCGTCACTAGGCTGCTCATCATGCTGGATGGAGAGAAGTGGAGCCTGACAAGTCAACTCCCTTGGCCAGAACAGAATCACATGACTCTTACAATGAGGAAAGCTCCAGTTTAAATTCTTTTTTCTCAGTCTAAGTAAATTTTTCAGTTGAAGCCATCTACCTTAGCAGCTAGACTGTCCTGCCAGACAGCCAGCTGAAAGGAAGTGATCAACTAACGAAGCATCCCAAGGGAAGATTCTCAGACATCACTATGACATCCATGCTGTGCTGCTGTGACATTGCAGAGCAGCATGTTTTTCCTAGCAACATGAAACAGCAGCAGCAAGTCGTTGCTTTTCATTTACAGATTTTATGTTTCAAGAGCCAAAATAAAACTGCAATGAAATTTTAGATGTAGTGATAGGACAATGCCCTTCTGTGTTGCAGCTAGCACCTGGTCCACAGGGAGGGACAGGGAGGTTCATCCAGGCTTAAAAAAAAAAAAGTACTTTTAGATAATACTTACACCATACAGGACAAGACTTTTAAACAACATATTACACTGCTAATATGTTCATATAACTACTCTACAGACAGTTGTGTGACCCAACCATTAGGAAGGGTCACGCATTAGACCACCACATATCTCTGTGGACAAGAAGTGGCATGATGCTGAGAAAAATTCAGCCAGGAACCATCTGAATGTCCTCTGATGGAGACCATGTTAGAAACACTAAAGTCTCCAAAACCTGGCTCAGTACAAATCCCCACCTCTGGATTAACGTTTTAAAAATCATTGACTTTATCAGGCACATTTTTGTAGGAAGTTTATTTCCACCTGTGAGCCTTACTGAAACCTTACTGAAACACTGACCAATGCCCAGGGACCTTCAGCTTTACTGAAAGTGGGAAGGTTTACAAGTCTGTTAGTTCAGGTTAAAAACTGAACCTCCATAGATGAAGTTTTCAAGTCCAAAAACCTGCAGCTCAGGCCTTTGAGATGAACAGGAAAAGGTACAAATGGATGCTGAATTTGTGATATTTAATCTGGTTTATAATAGAAATTTGTACTGGTTTTGTGTTGAACTTTTTTTGCATTACCTCAGCCTTAATAACCAGAGCTGCACACAAGGAAGCTCAAGGAGACAGTGGCCTTAGTGTTCTTCAGTGCATAGTTTAGTGCTGGGGAAGTGACAAGGCAGACATACCCCTGCCAATGAAGCGGGACGTGGATAAAGGAGAAGTGGCCATAAATGCATCTTAGTCAGCATTTCTGTTGTTCTCAAATTGCTTCACAAATACGATTTAAGTAAGCCTTCTAGCATGTCAGTGAGATACTTATAAGAACTGTGTGAATGCTTCATTTTGGTTTGGTGACTTAACTGAAAAATTAGAAGAAATTTTCAGGACAGAGAACTGACCCAAAATGAAACTTATTCCTTTTATCTAATCAAAACAATTCTTTTGATTCACATGAAAAAAATCTTGGTATTCAGTATTCATAATAAAAGAAAACAGAGCCAGAGGTGGAGGCAGAAAAGATAAAGGTTCTGTTCTCTAATGAGATATGGTGATTACAGCACTCTAAGTGGACATGGGCATGTAACACACACTGAGAGAGTTCACACACATGTGTACCAAATCAGAAAGCATCCCCTGTGCTCTAGTGATTTTGACAGTGGCTGAAAATGGGTGAAAAGACACGTTACGTCTTTCTGTAATTTCACAAAAAACCCTACATTTTATGAGTCTTTCAAGAAACTAACAATAGAAGTTTCACTAATTCCTTGTTGTGGTTCCAGCAGCAATACTATTTAATTTGCACAGAAGGTCTTGTGCAGCTGGATTCCTATTGGTGGTAGGTTTGTACAAGCAGAGAAGAAAGAGGATGGCGAGCTCCTGTATCTTGGAAATGTCAGGACCAGCCAATGCAAGACTGCTCAGCAGGATGAAACCAGCTGGGAGCTGTGCTGATTCTGCTGGTGAGAATGCCTGCAGAATCCAAGCAGCATGTCCTAGTCTCCTCCTACCTGAGACTGAATCCTTCCTCCAGTGCAGCAGCCCCTGATGTGCAGAGAAATGCAAATTGCATCATGCTACACCGCAGCTTGTAGATACGGCCCAGGACACAAGCTTTGGAAAACACAGCTTATATTCCTTCACTGTTAGTGTTAAAAGCCTACTTACCCCACTTAAAGTCAGAGGATGTGCCAAAAAGTTGCAACAGAACGTAATCCATGGGTAGGAAAACTTCCCAATATTAATGTAAAACGTTCTGACGTGCCAGAACAATTAGACCGGCTCAGGTCTCACAGGTAGGCTGGCAGAACGGACTTATCTCAGGCAGTGGTTAATGCTGATAGGCAAAAGTACTATTTTATGAACAGATGACATGAGATATTAAGTTCAGCTTTATATTTATCATTGTGTTTTAAAATTAACAAAGCATCAATGAGAAGCAATCTTTATAAAAAGCATTTATAATCTCCAAGCTTAATAATTCACAGTGAAGCCATTAAATTTAGAAATTCCTGAAATATAGTAGATTAAGAATTGGACGTAAAAAATCACTATTATGATATCACGGTAAATGATGAGGATCCAAGGGTTTGTTAGTTATGTTTTAATATTCCCAGCCCTGCTACAACTGCAGGAAAACTTGCATGAAAATATCACGTTGTTAAGCACAGTGTGAAAGAGGTGCTGGGGAAGTGGAGAAAGTTTTAGTTTATGCCGGTCTGAATCTCCCATTTACCTTGTGACTTTTGATAGCTCTTCTAGTAATAAGAAGCTTTTATTATTGGTTTAATCATTCTCTCTGTGTGTGTATGTGTATGCGTAGTCATAAATTCCCAGAATTTCTTCATTTGAAAACACTAAAGCAAAATGCTTCAGTGGATATGTGAGAGCTCCATTCTAAACCAGACAGAACACAAGATCTTGCATTGTCATTTTTTCCTCGTAACTAGCTTCAAGTTTAAAATCAACCTTCAGATTCCCCTGGATCTACATATAAAGCTTTATTCACATTGCTCACCTCAGCCAAGAAATTAATCTAAAACAGAATGTGCAAGACTGCCGAGTTCACTGATGTCGTGGTTTAACCCGGCTGGCAACTAAGCACCATGCAGCCGCTCGCTCACTCCCCCCTCCTTCAGCGGGACGGGGGAGAGAATCGGGAAGGAGAAGAAAGGTTAGAGCCATGGGCTGAGATAGAGACAGTTTAATAAAAGAAAATAATAATAATAGTAATAATGAGAATGGTAACAGAATATACAGAATATACAAAATGAACAATGCACAACGCAATTGCTCACCACCCACCGACTGATGCCCAGCCTGTCCCAAGCAGTGATCCCTCCCTGAGCCGCGATCAGTCCCCGAGCAGCAATCACTCTCCTCGCAACCGACCAACTGACTAACTCCCCCCGAGCATGACATTATATGGTTTACTCAAGTCCTTGAGTAGTCTGAGCACTACTTGGCAACAACTAAAAACATCAGTGTGTTATCAACATTCTTCTGGTACTAAATCCAAAACACAGCACTATGCTAGCTACTATGAAGAAAATTAACTCTATCCCAGCCGAAACCAGGACAACTGAACATGTATAAACAAACAGGTATTGTCCTGTTTAAGAGGCAGGAAAAGATGCTGAAGAGGGAAAGACCAGAGTGACACAGACATTGGCATTTTCTTTCATAAGACCCGTATCCTCACATTCCAATTAAGCAGAGAAGGACCTCACTGATATAAGATTTTCCCCTCAATAGATAATTTTTGGATCATTGCACTGTTGTAGACGGTGTTGACTATGCATGCTAAGTCTGTCCTGATGAGCCCTGCAGATGTGCCCGTGGCAGAGGTGCTGAGGGTCAGGAATGAGTTGTGCTGCCAGAGCTGCACTGACAATTCCCAGTATTTGGGGCACATGCTTGTGTTATGCCTCCCTCCTGCCAGGGCACTTTGGGTTTCTTAAGTAAAGCAGTACATTCAGCTATCAAATGGAAGGGGTGAAGGCAAAGAAAAGGCCAGGAAGTTCTGATGTTTAATAAACCTTTCATTCAGTATATACAGCTTCTCAGGTAAACTGAGTATGTGGAGAAATCCCATGGAATTCAGACCAGACAGTGCATGGGCTAAATTGTTGAGCAGGAAAGTAAGCAAACAGTAGAAAAGGCTCATTTGGTTATCAAATCCAGTCAGTTGTTATTGTGGGCAATCCTATCCTATAATTAAATTCATGAATTGATGTATGATCCCATCATAAACTGATGTATGATTCACAACAACAATTTTTTTGTGCAAAAGAGGATGGGGCTAGGATTGACCTGATCTAATTTTCTGTATGACCTTAGCATTTGACATGAAAGATGCAAGAGAGGATGATGACCACCACTATTCCTTCCTCGACAATAAACTTGCTTACCACTGTGGATTCTAAGAACCTGAAGAATAATGGTAGGTCACTATGAAATAATGTATTACTTACCCTCGTTCTCCATTTCTCCTCTATACTGGGTAGAAAAAAACAAGAGGTATTTCTTCTGGAGCAAAAGTTAAATCACTGGGCTTTGAGCTGCATAAGGATCTGTAGTTCTAAGAGACTGAAATGCCAGCATTCTGCATTTTTCCTTACATCCAAGGTGAATGAGCAGAACAAGCAGAACACTTGACCCTTTGCGGTATAAGAGCTAGTGAGAACTCAGTGACTGTACACTCTTTGTCTTCTCTGAGAATACAGCTGCAAGATGATATCTAGATTACAAAAATTATTTAATATTACCCAGACTATGTTGGACCGCATGACAGAAGCTCCCTCCATGAATAGGTGATCTGATTCAAGAGTGAGTGGGATATGGGCCAGTCCTTCAGTTCTTGCTTTCTTGTCATGGCACTGAAAATGAGTTGGTTCCCATGCCTGTGGCTGGGTAGAGCCACAGAATATCCCATGTCCAGGACAAAGGCATAGCACATCACCAATAGTTATACCACAACCAAAGAGATGGTTACGACTCCCATGAATGTGTCAGTCCAGCTGGTCTGGTGAGAACCAAGCAGCCAAAACCCAGCAGCACAGCCTTTATCGTGTGATATAGCTGCTAGAATAAGTAGCCAGTGCCCATCTGCCGCATCTAGCTGGCACTGAAGCCCCTGTTTCCACGACTGCATTGTCATAGGTACGCATCGAGGGAGATGAGATGATGCTCAAGTATGCCCACACAGTCTGCAACTAATGCTCTTGGTGTTGCACAGTCATCCCTATAGCTACACTCACCCTTTGCAGAGGCTCAGTATACCACCCACTCCTCCTAACTAACTCTTTATTCCTGAAACTAGGTTTTGCACAGGATTCGAGCAGCCCACACAAGATTTTTTTGGTCATCATCTTAGAGCATTTTCCTTGTAGTGAATATACATAGGAAAGTTATTGACCATGTTATTACTAATATAAAAAAATTTAGAAAGCCAGGTCGGTCT